>NW_025943383.1:0-327029 GCF_000764305.2 Hyalella azteca | reverse complement strand
TAATTATTAATTATTTATTATAATTATTAATTATTAATTATCTGTCTCTTATACACATCTAGATGTGTATAAGAGACAGGTTCTGGAAAATATTTCAAAAATTTAAATCAATTATATATTCCACAGAAGTATTTTTCAGGCAATCGCTCTAGGTTAAGTCCTGAGTTTTCGGTTAAAGAGTGTAGTAAAATCGGGGTAAATGATCGTTAACTCATGATTCGGGGGTAATTGGTTAATTTTGTTGGATAAGATTCATGATCGGTACCCTGTTAAGCTGTTTATACAAATTCGGGGGTAATTGTTCGTAATAATATTGAAGGATCATAGGTAATTGGTTAATTTTGTTGGGTTATATTCGGGGTAAATGATTGGTAAACTATAATTTAAGCTGTTTATGGAAAATGGCGCCATGCGCTCGCTATGCTCTCTACTAACTAGAATACTTAATTCCTTTTAATACCTAACACGCAAAAACAGATAACCTACGTTTACACTCGTTCGGATTTCGTTCGTGCCTAACTCTAACAAAGCTTGCATCGTCGAATCACTTTTGAAGTTTTCAATATCAGTCATTTAAACATCGCAAGCCCTGAGCATTTCAGTGAGCCGTCGGGTGTGCTAGCTTCACAGCTCGCCTCTAATGACTGCAGCTCGAGGCACCAATCATGCAGGGGCCGAGTTAGCATTTGAATTGTGCGGTTTTTCACTGCAGGAATTTCTAGCTGGCTGGGTATTCCATCACTGTCAGCGTTTGCCGCTCGTTCATCATGGCCCCCACGAAATGCTGCAAAGTTTAATTCAAATAGTGAAAATAAATTTTGTTTGTAAATTTGTATTCACTTTCGAGTTACTCCAGCACTCCTGAGTGCAACCACGCGATTCGGAGTTTGTTTGTCCTGTGATGCCGCTGAGCGAGCAATCGTAGGTTTAATTGAGGTTAGCCATTTATAGTTGTGAACGAGGCTATGGCGCAGCAATCCATGGAAAAAAACAACACAATTTTGAAAAATTTATTTGTCTAGCTGTGAAATAGTGGACACGAAAGGCACATCAGCGTTACAGCATATAAGGATAATCCCAATAATTTTTAAAATAATTATTTTAAATATGCTATGTTCGTTTTGGATTCTTTTCATAGATTCGTATACAACTCATGTTTTTTGATGTACTGAACGAATAAAAGCAAATGTGACTTTGGTTCCCATTCCATGAATAGCAGTGTTACTTTTCGGCTTCTAGCGCTACAATAAAGTTGCTTTCCTGGCTTGACAAACGATTTTTTTTAGGTCGCAGTCTCGTTATGCGCACAACCGGCGTCGCATCATCGAGATGTTAAGCAAGAATTCTTCTGAAAGGAACAAGTGACACTTAAAAGCCAGCACGAAATGATGGAAAGCTTCACAGTACACAATAATGCTCGAATCGAACGTCGTTGCCTTAAATAGTCGTGGAACAGTTGAGCTTCAACTTGTATTGTTCCCTGTAGAGATTGGTCGAATTTTTCATAGTAATATAGGATCCAGTTCTCCAAATTGTCACTGTATATGGTATTATCCCTGAATTTAGTAAGTATATTTTATTGAAGTTATTATTCTCTATTGTTGGAGTATTTAGGCTGTGAATAGCTATTGTGTCATCCCTAATGGTTCAGTTCGTAACTTTATTATGAGCTTTCAAGTGCAATGTTCCTAAAATCTTGATCTTGTTGAAAAATAGAAGTAATTACAGATTACTGCAGTGCCTTTCATATTGAACGTGACTTTCTAAATAGAATTCCTAAGCTGATGCTGCAGAGTGTGCTCGAATTCATGGAAATGTATGCTTACCGTTGAATTATTGAGACAATTATTAACAATGAAGAACACTACCATTTTTTCCGAACAGTTCGTGACGTTCCATTGAGACTACGAACATCACACAAATTGTTGTCCATAACTTGCACACGTTATATTGTCAGGAAGCAAGTGCAAGTTCAATCAATGATGTTATATTTCTGGTTGTTTTATTCCAGTTACCGGTGCAATTGAGGTAAACGAAAAATGTTTTGAAAGTTTGATTTCGTTTTTTCGATAGTTTGAGAACTTTAGATAGCTATTTATACGAAAGATGTTGATTGTAAAGATTGCAACCACTAGATACAATTTTCGTCATATCCAAGGACTTGAAAAATATGAAATTATTAATGATGTTGTGATCAAATAATAGTAACGTCATGTAATTGTCGACAAATCTATGACCAATTTTATTTTGCGTGTTTGATTTTCGTTGGAGTGTTTGAATCCTGAAGCCTTAAATTCAGTCAGTTGAAGCCGTCAGTTTAATACTTTGCCTGATACGTTATTGTTTGTACAGTAATCGTGAATAGCAGGGGTGAGATTTAGAATACAACTTTTTTAATTTAAATTCATTACTATTCGAAATAATAAAAAACTAGAAACTTGCTTCAAAGTTCACAATGAGGCTTGCATATGGGCAATATTATTAACAAATTAACAATTTTTTCCTTAATGACCATTAATTAGTTCAGTTCGATGATTATTATTACATCGAAGTTTATTGACAGCAGACCAACTCAGGAACGAGTGCAATATTCAGACCCTCAATCACAAAAGGGATACTCACATAACACAGATTATGTATACCGACCAAACCAGGGATAGCTCGATGGTGTTTAACGAACGGCAGATATAGGGATAACATCGCTGAAAATTTCTATTTCTCGTTTTTCTTGGAATACACACAAACAAAATTTTAACTCACTACTCACTGCAGTGAGTTACAGAGAGCGCATTTCCTCATCGACGAAAAGGTGAAGTCACGGACAGACGGACAGACAGAAGGACATGACGGGCCGTGTTTATCCATAAATGAAAAAATGCGCTAAAAAGGCGGGGGTCAAGGGCGGGTCGCTTCAAAACGAAGGATTAGGCCAATATCTAAGTTGGCACCGGAAATATTCCATTACAAAATTTGACTCGTTTTCTTACCCAATGCATTCAGGTTATATTTATATAAAAGTCCCAATTCCAGCAAAGTTCAGCGTAGGGAATTATGCCTGGTGCCAGGGCCCGCGGCCCGCAAAAGTGTTAATAGTGCGTCGTCAGCACCGCGTGACCAGCCCTGAAATTGAAGCTTCGAAACAGAACTCAGAAATAAATCGTTGAAGCAATCACATTCAGCCGCGGCAAATTGAAATAATTCTCCTTTCCTGGACGTTTTTGGTGTGGCTTCTGAATCACCACCATTTTATTGGCGACTCAAAAATAATGGAAAAAATCTGAGCCCAATCATCCGACGTATTATTTTATTTGTGCCCTCCAATATCAGACGAGAAAATATCGCGAGAACACGGACCAAGTTTCGAGCTCGGGAGCTTCCCGGCTTTTTCATTTGAAGTGTCTTCCTCTTTGTCTGCGAAGAAGGCTAGGCTGCCCTGCATTTTCTGTAAACTCTATTTTCAAGGCGGTCACGATTTTAATGTACAAAACAGAAATATGAAGTAATAATTGTTCCTTCCACAAACTTGTGTAATTAAAAATTTCAAGCTCATTCTCAGCGTTTTGAGACATTGTTGAAAGTAAAAATATTTTTAATTTTATGTGTAAGTTCTTAAGTCAGAAAAAATGCTATAAATTCAATCGCCATAGTCTTAGAAATATGAACAAATGATTGTATTTCAACGTAGAATAATATCTCTTTTCCCCCTAAAATTCAATTCACATAAGCAATAGTGTGGAAGATGATTCCAGCTACAAAAAAATTCGACTCAGCTAAAATATACTCACATTGCGACAGCTCATAATAAAAGTTCTGGCGCGACATCCTAGTAATCAAGCTTGAGTGCAATACAAGATTTGTTCGATGTTTCGAACATTGATGTTTATTATCGCTCAAAATTCCAGAAACCTTTCGAATTTTTCCCGAAAACTTATATTCCTGAGAATATTTAATGATTCGCTTGGGAATCTCAATCTCTTTATCCCAACCGCGTCCAGAAATAACCGAATAAAATAACCTGCCTTCATTTTAGTCTGAGGAATAATCAACATCGCCTGCATCAATCCTTCAAGATCGTAAATTGTTGAAGTGAATTTCTAGAATTGACAGCACCAATGTTTTTGTGACTCCTTTAGAAGCCTCCGAGAAGCGACTTCCATAACAATTAAGACGGTGATCTAATGTTTATCCGAATACAGATTTTGGTTCACACCAACATCCACACAATGTGAGGTAAAACTTTTCGTCGTAAGTAAAACTTATGAACCTTAAATCACTCCTCGGTTTCAGGACAAATTTTCTTTCTTCAGCACGAAATGTCGTCTCAGGAAGCACGATTCTGATTAATTTGGTGACGATTATTCAGTTTTGTAGGAATATTATTCATTCGTACCGACACAATTGTGAAGTTACGACTTATAATTCAAGAATACTGATTTTTGTAACAAAACGAGTATATCAAGCTAAAAGCTTGTGTTAAACGTGGTAATCTTTTATCTAGCATGCATACAATATGGTGGCAAATAAAAAAATTGTCTTGTAAGTAATCTTGAAGGTTGAAGTAAGCCCGATAATCTGACAAGAAAAAGAATGATCAGAATGTTTTTTTAAGTGGAATGTTTGGCTTTTATTGTTCATTTTATAACTCAGAAGAGTTTCCGTTACTGAGTTGCTTGCTGCAATAATTGAATTCCAGACATTGTCTTGCTTCGCTCGATGTTTTTTGACGACCGGAATGTTCAATCGTCACCGCCGCGACATTCGGTCTTATAGGCCCTCCAGCTACTGCTAGCTGCACAGACCCTTTAAATAATATATTGATATTATGTAACAATTTTATATACTTAATTAATTTTATAGTATATAATAATAATTGTATAATCATATTGTCATTATTTATTACGTAAATACTTTTCTCGTTAATTATTTCACTCAATTTTCGAACGAAGACTATAATTTCAGAAACATTTCATCTAAAAAATTTATGAATGACCGCAACCAAATTTTTATAAAGTTTATTATGAATATTATTTTTTCCGAGAAAGTTTTATAACTATTTGCCCACAGTGAAACAATGAATTCTGCAGGCCGATGCTAAAAAGAGACGGCGAGTCTAGTATTTGAAATGCTCATTACTTCTTAATCGTGAACGAAAGAAACCAATTTAACATTGAAACCTAAACTTACGACGAGCTTTATACTCATGGTTTTCAGTCATATTTGTACGTCAGGTGAAATGCCAGCTTTGGAGATAAGAATTTTAGTGCACCAGATAAAACCTGTAACGTTCTGCACGAAAAAAAATGAGTTAATATTTTTATCATCAATTTAAGCTAATTGGATGACATGACGTTAGTAGCATCGTCAGTTTTGACTGCTGATCTTCCATTTTGCGAGTTTCACTCCAAAAATTTTTCAATAAAATTTACGCCATTGTAAACAAAATTTAAAGAAATGAATATTTCTATGAATTTACTCAACTTAATATAATCCTATTTCGTCCCTAAATGGTTTGATGCTTAAGTTGCAATATTGAGATCGAAATTAGAACAAATAAGATGCACAGAATTCCATTCCGGGTCGGAAGTACAGCAGCCAATCAGGCTTTAAATAAGTCCTGTCATCTTAATATAGAACGGCTATCAACGTACGGTTGTCGCGCGGGCGTTTGATGATCAGTTCCCTCTTTAAGCAAGACTCCGCACAGGAAAATTTTCAGTCAAGCGCTAAGACTTCACTTCAGTGAACAGAAAATTTTTTAAAACGTGCAAAATACTACTCATAAAAAGGCTAAATTATGATCCCATGTATAACGCATTAATCAAAAACGAATTCGTTATAATGTTCGATGTTTTTCGCATGAATGATTATGTGCAAACACGTGTTATTCGTCTGTTATTCCTGCTGGCTTCAGCGTAATATAGGCTGATATAACACACGTGTTTATCATTGGTTATTCCTGCTGCCTTCAGCGTAGTTGAGGCTGATATTTCACACGTGTTCATCATTGATTATTACAGTTGGCTTCAGCGCAACCATCGCCCATTTGAAGCACATAAGGCATGCTCAGCGATCGGGAATTTCAAATGGCGAGAATTAGATTTGTTTTATATCACGCATCTTTCGGAAGCGTTGGTGTGGCTCTGAGATTCACCAATAAGATCATGGCATTGGAATCTGGAATAATGGCGCTGGCACTGAGACGGGTGCTTATTCTTTGTTCACGTAGAAAGTTGAGTCGGTGACAAGTGGTTTTATTCAGATTGCCGCGTCACCTAGTGGCCAAAAAAAGATTTCAATCGAAAGAAAAATGGTGCTGTGAATCTGAGATTTTTCCAATAGCCTGCTAAAAATCACGTTACATGCTAATGGAGTGCAAATTTGATCAATAAAATACGCAGGAATTGACTTTCAGTGTAGAATGCAGGAATGCGTCGGAGCAACGTTTTCAGATGCAAGGCTTAGATTTGCTGTATAAATTCCACCAAAAATTGAATGTATCGAACTACGAAATTGGAGCATAAAATTCGAGTGTGCGCAGTAAAAAAAATTTAACTCAGTACTCACTGCAGTGAGTGACAGAGAGCGCATTTTCTCAAAATCGACGAAACCGTGATGTCACGGACAGACGGACGGACGGAAGGACGGACGGCCGGACGGACATGACGAGCACAATAGGGCATTTTTTTCCATAAATGAGAAAATGCGCTAGAAATAGAAAAAATAAAGTGTAAAAAATACATTTTTAATACTAAAACTCCTGAAAATTCGATCGATATATTCCTGTATTAAAGAGCTCAAAATCAATTTTCAATTATTATATTTGCTCAACCTTCACTTTCCTTTCTAAATTTTATAAGAAGCAAGTCATGATGGATTAATTTGTCATAAATGATGTAATATATTTTTAGATAATCTACTTTCTCGTTTAAGTTTGTAAATAACGTCGTGTTGTTGCTGGGAACGCCATTTGCCAGCACCGAATTTAGATTTTCCTGCTTTGGCCTCCAATTATAATCGCTGGCCCCCAGTTCCTGAAGTGCAAGTTACAATGCTTGAAGTGTATCTGAATGATAAAGTTAAGAAATTATTAATTTTGTGAGAAAATTATTTATCATTTTTTATAAAATCACTCAACCTTCTACCGCCTGCACGAGTAACCAGAGCAATATTGTCACAAGCCTATTTCCACAAATGGATACGTTCTAGTGAGCGCTAAATGACTTGCACTGATGGTTGCCGCCACGTACAACTTTAAAATATTCTCTGTTGCGTACAAACGTCCTCAGGTTGCTACACTCAATAGTTAATGTATAATTTAAAATTTTAAATTGAAAGTTATGCTCCCGAAGAGTGACACACGGCGGTAGAGGGTTAAATATTGATCAAGTAATTTCATTAAAGTTAATTTTTAAGAATCCTTTTTTTGTTTGTGCCAAAAGATATAAATCTGTCGTTGACAATTTCAGTTGACTATCGTATCCCGTAATTTGCATTAGTTTTCTTTTGTCGTCATTCTTATAATCTAACGCTGGTTTGAAATATAGTTTATTAATAAATTAAATTTCTCAATGAATGAGGTAAAATTAAAAAGCGTTTTGGGGAGGATATCATAGCAAGATAATCAATTTAATCATTGATCTGTCCAACATCCTGATAGTGAACGTAATTTACTAAAGAGCTGCTCCAGGAGTGTGTACCTACCCTATCCATTAGGCAAATTTCTTGTCCAACTATAATTGACAAACTTTTTTCCTTAGCTCAGATTTTTATGTTTAATTGGCGACGTCTATAATTCGATTACGAATTTTAATCGAGATTCTCGAAATAGGTCGTGGTATCGTCTTAGTGACCAAAAAATGTTAGAATTACCATCAACATTGATGGCGTACACAAGGTTTACGCAATTACTAGACCGCTGGAATGATAAGTGAATGCAGCTTTTGCTTCTATGTTGGTGAATGCAGTTTTTGAGCAGCAACAACAGAGGAAAGTTGAGGAGCTTCTTAGGTTTCTCAATTCCAACGCACTTCAACCCCTACTTCCTCCCCCTCTCCACCTATTCACCTCTCCCTCACCTCCCCTTACAGACCTCTCATGCTGTGGGTCGGGACGGTGTCCGGTTAATTCGATTTTAAAAAGACTATGACAGGTTCATTGGTGACTGAGCAAAAGCTTGTGGGCGGCCGGCGATGATTCTGCTCTTAGATTTCTCTACTGTCCCCAACAAAATTTAGAGTCGCCCCAGCTGCTGGTAATCCAAATCAGAAGCTGACGCGTCTGTAAATTTTCACTGGGGTGGTGCTTTTCACTGGGGGAGGGGGCGCTGCATCAAAACTTAACCCTTTCAGCTTGTTTAAAAATTTCAAGCGCGTTGAAAGGCAGTCTGTTCGATAATGCAAAGTCTTGGGGCAGATTGAAATATTAAAAATTGGAATAATTATTAGCGGAATTTATTGTCTTTTGATAAACCGTTTATTATAGTTCCAGAATATTTCCTTTCATTTTTATACATCATGAAAGTTCACGATTCTCCTTGTAGTATTAACATTTTGACTTTGCGTTGTTGTATTTCAGGACGCGAATAGCTTTATTTTTCACCTGTCGAAACACAAAAAAGTGGATTATTTTTCATGACCTTTCCGGCAGCAAATACGATTATCAGCTAGGTATTCATGAATCCATGTTATTCTGGAGCATGGTATTCTGGAGCAGGTTATTTTGGAGCATGGTATTCTGGAGCATGGTATTCTGGAGCATGGAATTCTGGAGCATTGTATTCTGGAGCATGGTATTCTGGAGCATGGTATTCTGGAGCATGGTATTCTGGAGCATGGTATTCTGGAGCATGGTATTCTGGAGCATGGTATTCTGGAGCATGGTATTCTTGATCATGGTATTCTGGAGCATGGTATTCTGGAGCGTGGAATTCTGGAGCATGGTCTTTTGAATGCATTAAATTACTGAGATTCTGAGGCTGGAATGATGAGAATTGCGCTCTCTTCCTGGTGGCGAGGTTGTAATGTTGCCAAGAATGCAACCTCTTAACTGGAAGGAATTTGTCCTTTGAAGTCGTCCTTGTATTCTGATAAAGAAACACACGTGACTGCTTCAACAGAATGAACTTCGGACGTATGGTAATGAGTGAATTATTCAATGCATAAAAAGTTCCTGTAAATCCATTGTTTTCGTCTAATTATCTGAGACTATTCTACTGCCGCTCTTCAAAATTAAATTGAAGGAATGCAACTCTTGATTAATTTTGTGTCAGCGACTGCCGCGTTTATTACTCTATCCAGGAACTTGTCTGAAGCTCACTCCCTCGACGCCGGTGGGTACAATTTATATTTCCCAACCGAAAGGGTTGGCAGTTACGTTAAATTAGTTGTCTTATGAATTTAATTGACATGATGTTGCTTTTTTCTGGTTTATCATTGCAAAGGATTTGCTTAACTATTATATTGATATGATTTACTTTGCTTTAGTAGTAAGTTTAGTATCTTTTATGTCCATTGACGCTGAAATGAGGATACGGCTTGAAACCCTGCCATATATGCGTGGACATTGAATTGCATCTTTATCACCTTTAAATTTGCACAGGAATGCGCAAGATGTGATCTATTGAAAATAGTAGATGCACTATATACCGACGATCAAGCATCTGTCAAAAATATCGTCACTGCTATGATTGACTTGAGACTATATTATCGTTCGAGAGAGCGATCGAAATACTACGCAATTGCATTATGCGAGCTGATCATGCCAATGGTTCGTAAAATACATAAAAGTTTTAGGAAGCGCGTCACATGGAAATTTATCTGGACGATTCTAATTTACTTTGGTTAGATCAAGTTCTGAGGCGTCATGATGCGTGATGATAATCCGTTCGTCAATCTGTTTTATTTGATGTTCATTGAAATCATTGCCAAATTAATTAAACAGCAATTAACTAAATTCAAACTTATTCAGTTTGGCCGCTTATTATAACTTATTGGCCGCAGAACACTGTAAGGGATTGTAATAGGACTCCTGAAATTTATCGTTTAGCGTTCTGATTAATCTTTGACGTGATCTCGTTTAGATGCGCATTGTATTTCGTCATTGTATGGGAATCCCACCACAGAGGTGCGTGTAGGTATTATATCTAGTTATTCATGTGATATTCATGTATACATATATCCAGTGGTTTATATAGGTGACTATGAATATCATTACTTGTATTAATATGTTACTTATTTTCGCCAAGCATGCATTATATTCTGATTCGTTAGTGTCTGTAATTTGTTTATTCATGCATTTTCAGAAAGGCTCCGAAACCTGAGGCCGGAGTTGAGAGAAATGAAAAGGAAATACACGGTTTATTAATTTGTATTCTCGGATCCATCATTTGTTTATCATTACAGTTATTTATTAAAAATTTGGGGAAACCGAGAGTTTGTTTATTTATCGAATAGCCCCAACAACACTTCTTCCTAACTATTTCCCATTAAAATGCGCTGGAGATTTTCATCATAGACTATCTAAAATTCGACATAATTTATCTAGACAAGATTTGAACGCTAAAAATTTTTAAGATGAGAACGATACAATGGACCATTAATGGTAGGCACATTAATGGTTGTCTCAATTTAAAGTGCCAGAAATTCTCTGGCATTTTGCAGTAGTCGAAATCTTTTGGATGAATGACTAAAAAGGCAGCGCAATGACAACGAAATAGATTACCGAATAAGTATACTGAAAAAAACATAGATAAATGATTGATCTTACTCTGGTTCAAGCAAAAACCAGTCGAATTGATCAGCAAAGAGCCGACTGAATACGTACATCGAGCCGTTGATGTGCGTATGCATTTCAGGAGCCACGCAGATGAGCTTTGCCGTGAACATTTATCCTTCTCTTTGATGGCACAAAACGACCACTGCGAAAGCTTTTATATATTCGGATGGCCGCGTTCACAGAGTGGAATTGATAAAATTCAAAATGAAACACTCAGAACTGAGAATTCAACTCCTATTTATTTGTTCAACATACCATGCTATGCACGCGGAATTTAATTTTTTACGCAATATTTTCTCGCTTAAATGAAATTCCGGAAGTTTGGTGTTTACCCAAATCAAGAAATTCATATCGAAGCGATACAGTGAGGTTGCTCCGAGCGTAAACGTATACGTAATAAGAACGTTATTCATCGTTCTTTTCCATTCGTCGGCCCTGCGTGCGAAGCTATGCCAAGAGAATTAAAAGTCTTGTTCAATAGATAATTTCCAAATGTCAATCTTCATATTGTGCTAGTAAACAATTTCGCAATCGGTTCTTTCTTTAGATATAAAGATAGGCTCCCTGTTCATAGCGATCCTGGTTTATCAATATTGTTGTGCACGATGTGCATCTGCGTACTTCGGGATGACGTCACGCAATCTTCATTCCAGGGTCTCTTAGCATAAGGGCAGGAGTTGTAGAACCGGACAGTTGCTATCGCGCCCTCATTCGGCTGTGCGCGCTCACGCAGAGCAGTGTGATGTCCCTGTTTCTGACAGTGACTTTAGGGTGTTCCGATACTTCCGGAACATCCTTTAGCCTCCACCTCCGGTACTTAAGATTTGTGTATTTTAGGTACTTAAGATTTGTCCTTGTACATTTTTAAGTTCAGGCCCAGTTTGAATTCAGCTGTTAGCTCCTATCACCTTGAAATTGTGAATAGATAGGTTTTTAGTGCTATGTATATTTAGGTTTTTAATTGCGTTCTATATAAATTCTAGATTCTACGAACTGACGATGGAGCTGAACTCCGAAACGTTCTCTATAAAGATATGAATTTTGTGGACTATTCTTTGTTTTTAAATTTTTAGTAAACTTGCGATTTAAGCAAACATGTGACAATAGTTCTTGAACCCATGTAAAAAACCTTATATAAACCTTGTGGGATTAATAAATTGAACACCAGTAATTATGTCTATCACGATTTTAGAAAGCATCAGCAGAATTTTGATTTTATTTCGTTGCAATATCATCGAAAATAAAAAAAATTGTCCTTCGAAGATTTATGTGACCTACGTGATCCTGTACACAAGCATGACTCGAAATATTCGGTGACACATTTTTGTTGACCTCGTTTAGGTAACTTCTGGAGATATTCATCAATATTATCGTTGCCTTACAGATGAAATAAAGCATGAAATATATCAGATTTATTTATACTCTTATGACTTATAATTTTATAAAAATAATTTCTCTTTTTGAATTCGTTTTTAAAATCTTTGCGATAAGTTAACTGACTAAGAATATAGTGATGACACAACCTTTTTAACATGAGCTTTGACGCTGGAATTTGCAAACAGCCTAGATACCGAGCCGCACTCTAGAGTCCTAAAATATCCTCTGAGCACGTGTCTTTCGAAACTATACTTTAGCTTAATAATAATTCTGTAATAAGCAGCGAGCAAAAGCAAATCAATGTCAGAATAATCCCAGAATAGTGCCAGAACTGCGTTATAACTGCGTGGCAACGATGGTAAAAGCTGTTACTCTTAAACAGCAACGTAGTTAAAATAAGTGAGCAGCAGCTATGTCACAGCTGATGCACAAAGGCGCCAAATCGGAGCTATCACAGAGTCACTTCCAACCAGCAACTGAACTAAAACTAGTCCATTAATGCTCGAGTGCAGAGCTCAAACTGCCCCACAACTGAGGCACAACTCGGCCAAAACAAAATCCTACTGAGCCATTACAGAGAGCCTCAAAAATATCTACAGAAAGTTTTCAAGACCTCGAAGGCTGGCAGTTCTGCTGTGGTATAACTCGAACTGAGTTTCACTTCCACTTTAGTCGTAGTCCTCATAAGAGGTGCAACTGATCTTTATTAAGTGTGTCAAATGTGAGGGCAAAGGCACGAGGAATGGTTAGAAAATCACCGCTATACTATCGTATGCAATTTTTAAAAACTCACAAATTGCACAATTTTACATTGTGACAGTACTAGATTTTCATAATCAATTCAGGAAAGATTTCTTTTGGCCAATTATTTTCCCGTCTTCTTTAAATTTCCGTCTTGAGAAGAAAACTGCAAGGCCTGCTTACCTTGCTTAGGGTACGCACACAGTGAAAGCAGGTTGCCAGCGTGCTGGTTACCTGCTCAGGCTGGCGCCTGAAACCATAGAATACAGAAGCCTATTCGTACAGGTTTTCACTGTGAATACTTACATTATTATCCTATGTTCATTCTTGTGGCAGGTTGGAGCAGGTTGCCCGCGCGGGCAAACCTGCTTCCACTGTGTACGTACCCTTACCTGAGACACGCGCTTACCTGAGACGGTCGACGGTCGGCTGAGCTCTGGAGTGGTTGATTTATTTGCCACTCTCTCTCCGAATATTAAATATTGTTAGCCATTCTACTTTGCTTGCCCCACTACATTCCTGGAAACAGCTGAAAATTCACTGGGAGTTTAGAGGTTAAGAGATAGATTCCTCGCGGCATTCCAGAGTTCATTTAGATTTCATATGGCCTTACGACCCATTATACTTACTGGAATAGCTAGCGCGAAACAGCAATCTTTTTAATTTGATACAACTCGCCTGATTCATTAGTTCATTCAAAAGATCCACATAAACTGCATAACGTCTGTAAATTTCTGTCTGTTTGAGTTGACAATTAAATTAATTAACATGCCTAAGGCTGTCCCTTTCTGAGTTACTTTCTCATCAGCAGTGGAAGTTCGAGTTGACAATGACAACAATTCATGGGCCAAAAGCATGTGATGGTGTGATGGATTTCCGGAATGTTTTCAAAGATATCTCTGGAAAAAGCTACATTTTCGATAAAAAGCAGAAAAACTGAATAACTTACTTTTCCGATATATTTGATTCCAGTTCATGATGGTTGGGTTATTAGGCGGTGATTACCGATAAATTTTAAAACTTGGTAGTTTAATGGCTTCGATACCTAAAGATATCGGGTCAAGCAGATTGATATAAAAGAACGGATATTCATCATGGATCACGATTCAGCAGGATTCCTTCATTGTGATTTAATTCAATCAAATTAGAATCGTTTAGATTACCTTTTCATGTGAAGCAATCTTCCAGATTTTGATCCATTAAATACAGTATGGATATGATTTGCTCTATGGAACTGCCGAACTAAAAGTCTCGCGTCAAAACCTTATATGCGATACCATTATATGACATTATTGTGTTCTTTCGTCTGTATATTGTCCATCTACGATTTTCATTCTCATTCATTTCTTCGCTACTTCAAGACTGGGCAAGCAGAAGTTCCATGTTCTCATTAATATATGGGCTGGTACGAAGACGCTTCATTTTCAGCGTCACTAGAAGGCGAAGATTCAAATAAGTTGCATTGGGATTCTCTCGATTCTTGATTTTCTTAGCATGTTACTTTCTCGGCTGAAGCAGCGTGTTCTTTTTTAATATTCCAGGATTCGTGTTCCTTAAATGAGAAGTAAAAGTAAATCAATCGAAAATAACAGGTTTATTTAAAGTTCTGTGAGTTAAATGGAAATGTATAGTTGATTAAATTTTACGTTAAATTTACAGTGACACCACTATTGGTACCTCTAAAAATTTGAGCTACCCTTATATTAAATCAACGTAAAACGCAAAGTACGAAAGAAAGACATTAAAGCCATGCAAAAACACAACGGTCAACCTCACCGCTTGAACATGACTCGGTTGAGGCGCTCATATGCAACGCATGCGGACATCCTACTAACGCAACCCAAGATCTGAACGTTTTGACTCAACGCAAAAAGTAACGCAACAAAACAGCTTAACGTACGTCTGCAGTCCACGAATGTAAGGCATGCAAGCAAGACACGAACACCATGCGCGAGCGCGTTACACGCACGCATTGCGCGAAGCAACGCACGAGTTACTAGGAAGCGAATATTCCATTGTTTTTCAACTCGCACGTCTTGTTGCATTTTCATCCAATACTCGCGTTCATGAAACCAAGTTACTTTTCCTAGCCTCATAATTGGCGTCATAGTGATGAAAATATTTACCCGTCCGACAACATTTGAATACCAGGAAAGGTATTCAAGTTCTAACAACTTTCTATATTCTCCACCTGCATCGGGTTCATATCTTCCAAATCATTCAGTTAAAAAAATTTATTCAGTCATAATACATAAAAAAATAAAAGAAAATGTCATGACCTATGTTCGTAAAGGACGGAAAAATTTGGGTTTGGAGACCAGGCCACGCTTCGGTGGCCTGGGTCTCAATGGCCCCAATTGGGCCTCTAATTGGCCATTCGTCGGGACTGGTCAAAGCCGGTGATATTGATGAGGCATTTGGAATTATAATGTGGCCCTGTTAGGAGGCTTCTCCTTAATTAAATAAATGAGTGCAATTATCTAGAAAAAGGAAGAGCCCCGCTATTTCTGCTCTGCCAAGTGTGCCACTGTGGGCCTTTCCTCCGCCCTCTAGATGTTGAGGTGGCCGACGTGTGGCCGCCTGCCGACGGCTCCGATTTGGCTGCTCATTTTAAGGGTGGGGGGATAAAGGTATTAGTACCTTTTTTGTGGTAGGTTGGAGGTATTATTACTTTTTGTGGTGGGATTTAGGTGTTATTACCTTTTTGGTAGTAGGATGGAGTAATTATTAGAGTTTAAACGTATCGCTTTATCGAAATGGTTCATCGCGTGATGAAAGCTGCCAAAACTGAAACCGAGATCTGCGAATCACACAAATTTGTCCTGTTTTATGTGCTATGTATTTTTAATTTGTTTTATGAAATAAGCTTATAATTGAAACCAATTATGAATCTTTAATAGTCGCATTGGCGACCTTGTTAAATTCACAAATAAAAGCCAGAAATCTTGATTGTTGAATTAATATCTGAACGATCGCATGTAAAATGATCCGCGTCTCTTGGTGCTATGTTAAATTTTTCCAAGACGCTTCATCCATCCTACATCATTAAAAACACCTCAAGTATCCCGGATGAAATTTTCAAGCAAGTTTCACTAAATTTTCTAATCTGTTTCTCTCCCATTTCTAGTTTGGTTCACTATATTTTTCTAGGCCACATCACTGTATTTTTATAGCCAGTTTCACTATATTTTTCTACCTAGTTTCGCTATGTTTTTCTAGCCTGTTTCACAATATTTTTCTAGTCTCTTTCACTATATTTTCCTAGCTTGTTTCTCTATATTCTCCTAGCCTGTCCCATTATATTTTTCTATCCTGTTTCACTAAGGTTGAGGCAGAGTTCTTTTTTCAGACGACTGAGCACGACTGACGGGCGAATTGTAAATCCACAGGCTTAGAGCCAATTAACTAATTGTAACGAAAATTATACCTTGAACTTCATTCTTCTCACTTTTTATTGAGAGATTCCGTTGTCTGGTAAATTTAAAATTTGAGTCATGCAAAAATTAAAAAAAAATCAAATTTACCGTACAACTGATTCTTGTTCGTTCGCAGAAATTTCGAGAAGAGGAGATAACAAGGATCATCTTAACATTTTTTAGTTAAGGAATATGTCTCGAACAAAGCTTAAAGCCAGGCTCAAGTTGTATATTATACTTTAAGTAAATATTTTTAGCACATTTTCTCATTTATGGAAAAAAAGCGCTATTGTGTTCGCCATTTCCGTCTGTCAGTCCGTCCGTCTGTCTGTCCGTCCGTGACGTTTTCGTAGACGAGAAAATGCGCTCTCTGTCACTCACTGCAGTGAGTACTGAGTTATATTTTTTTTTATTTCGTCGAATCATAAAAGAAGGAAAGAACAATACATGGCTGAGCAACAAAACAGATGAAAACTTTACATAGAGCAACAAAAAGAATTCGTGTTAAAAGCCCTTCATCAAGCCTCGCTGCTGTACAACCTGAAGCTATAATTGCTCTTCCCACAAATCCTCAAAAACATGTAGGACTGGAAGTTAAAATTAAGCTCCTGTTGTTTTTCAGCAACACGAGAGATTTTATAGATATTGTCCATCCATTGCGCTCTATCGATGAGTTGTGCTGTTGCGTTCGCATGTTGCAGTCATACGTTCCATACAGATGTTGCGTTCGCACGTGTCGTTCATATGTTCCGTACAGATGTTGCGTTCATACGTTCTACACAGATGTTGCGTTCGCACGTTTCGTTCATATGTTCCGTACAGATGTTGCGTTCATACGTTCTACACAGATGTTGCGTTCGCACGTGTCGTTCATATGTTCCATATAGATTTTCGTTCGCATGTTGCGCTCAAACGTTTCATGCACATGTTGCCTTCGTACATTGTGATCATACGTTTCCTGCAAAAATCGTTGAGCTCATGAGTAGAGTTAATTGCCTTGCGTTTGTGCTTTACCTTTAAACGTTATGTTCGTTCGTTGCTTTCGTGCGTTGCTTTCGTGCGTTGAGTTCGTAGCCAATTACAGACTACCAACTCAACGAATGAAGATATTTAGGAAGATTTCCTTAGTCCGGGATATGGCAGGAAATGTCTGTGATCAGGCAGCACTATGCTCTGTAATGAGGGCTTGTTTATTGGAAAAATGCCTACCCTAATAAACGCTCATGGTCAGGTCTCTGTAGAAGGATGTCGAGTGCTGGCCGTAATACCAAAAATATTGCTGAATACTCCGTTTTTTTCATTTGCACTTTGGTGCTGCATTTGAACGAAACTCAGAGCCCAGGCTGAACTTAAGTGATGTCAGTTAAAGATTGAGCAAACAGACTGAAAAGCCGCCTTGTATTCTTAGTGAATGAAACACTTTCTTCATTTCACGGAGATGAGGGCTATAGTTTGATAAGAATGTATGGTTTAGCTGAAATTCAGTAAGGTCAGACGAAATGTGTGCAAATGTATAGTGAAAAGCGTTATCGTGAATTAGTAGTTATGAAGCAACATGCAATCAGTTGCTTCAGTCGCACTAAGGATTGTGCGACTGAACCCGTTTAGCAAATGGAAATGCTTATTTAATTATGACAATTGTATTGAACAACTGGCGCTGATATGCAACGCGTTTTTCACTTCCACTGTTATTCTTCTTTGGTACAATTTGATAGACATCTACACACTGGAGCATCATTCTCTTTTGTTAAAATTGTTAAGCTAGAAAACCGTAATATGAAAGTGCGGAGCGAATACGCGCTGTTCTGACGAGCGAAGAATGCCATCTGAGAAAACACAATACAAAATTACCTCCTGCCTTGTTCTACCAATCGTAGTTGTCTCAACCAAAATCTACCCTTAATTACTACCTGGTCTCCTCTCCTCCTCTCTCCCACTTCTCTTCCTAACTCCAGTCTGTAGGAGAGGACGCTAAGCTGTCTCCACGACTTATAACTCCGCAGTGCACTTAAATAGATCGGCTGTAAATCCGCCTGGTAAGAACGGCTTTTTCGGCGGTATCTTCACGACGAATGGGATCGTGCGAGAATAGGGCGTCTATAAACTGTGAACGTTCGTTCATACGCTTCATTCATGCAATGCATTCTTACGTTTCATTCACGCGTTGCGTCCATACGCTTCATTCATGCAATGCGTTCTTACGTTTCATTCACGCGTTGCGTCCATACGCTCCGTTTACACATTGTGTTCGCACGTTACGTTAACTTGTTGTGTTTAGACGTTGCGTGTGTGCATCTATTTGACGCCTTGAGAACGCTCGTTGCGGTCTTGCGTTACGGTCGCACGTTACGGACTAAACGGTGACGTTTAGTCCTTATGGTTGCCTTTGTAAAATTATTAGGTATATGTTGCGTGTCATGAATCAAATTTATAATATTCAGAATAATTTTATTTTTCAAGTGGTTGAATAAATGATAAATAGAACTAAATTAAATACAATTATTCTACTTTGAGATTATAAATTTTCCCGGATGACGAACTGCACTAATATTAATTTACCGAACGTTCATTACGCCACGCCACGAATATTCGTAGTTGCTTTTTATGCTTGGATAAAATAAGGAGTATTTACTGTAGGTTTTCATATGCAGCTTTGGCTTGTGATTTCATTTCTTATGAAAGTCGATGGCAAGCCTTCAATCAGACGGTAAAATTGCGTGCCTGCTCAGACGATCATCCGACTCATATAAACCATCAGAGCGCCCTTTAAATCAGGCGCTAATATTACATGGCTGCTCAGACGATCATCCGACTTTGAAAAGTTCATTGGTCCGTCACTCCAGAATTTAGTGGCCACCGCAATACGAGTCAAGATTCCCAACAAGGGCTTGAACTGAAGTCATCCCCGTGGAGTTGCTAGGACAATTACTGGAGTCAGGAGGAGGCAGTTAACACCCTGGTCACGTTCCCCGCAATTGAATTAGTGTGTCCAGACTCGTATCCTCGAGCTGGCTGTCTTGACTTCGACATATATCCTGCCACTAATTGTTGGACCGCGACTTACGTTGAAACGTTGCGGCGAGTTACGCTGTATTTATGAATTTGACCTTAACGATGTAGGGACTTTTTTAACCTCTCGAGGGTCGCAGAGTAGCCGGGAATTTTATGGTGGTACTGGGATAAATTTCGAGCTAAAATTATTATTGGACTAAATTTTTATTCGAGCTAAATTATTTTTAAATTATTAGACTTGAGTCCAATAATCTGAGAGGCCTCATTTACGAGACGATTTTACCAGCGAGAAATTGTATATCCTAAGTTCTTTATTATATCCATCATATTTAGGGACTAGGTGAGAAAAAGCCTTTTTGGAAAAATTCATCCAGGGATACAGTGTGGATCATTAAGTTTTCACTATAGTCAGCTTATTTAGAAGACATTCAAGTAGCATGAAATCTGATAAAATATAACAGATGCTTGGATGGTTGCAATTTTGAATCGATTTCTCGATGGAAAAAAAAATAAATAGTCAATCCTCATATTCCGATGCGTTATATACAGTATGTAATGGAGAGGTTATGAAGTTCTCGGGTAGTATGTTGATGACTGTTCAGAAAGCGTATTTATTCACAACCACTCTACGAATTATATATGGAAATTGCTTACAATTATCTTCAAGAGAAGCATTCCCTCGAAACCAGTATGCCTACGCATGTTAAAAAATGTTACTCACTCAGTGGTGAAAATGAAGCGTTACATTAAAAAAAGAAGAGGGTGACCGAAGTACGCATTGCCGGAACCGCAATCAATCTTAATGTAGACCTCTCAAATTTTTTTATTTATAGTATTTGATTGAAACACGAAAGAAGCCATCACCTTTTTTAACCAAGAACAGGCTGTGATGCTTTTAAACCTCGAAATGTAGGTGCTCGCTTGAAAGACTAATGTGCACAACTGCTATGATGTTCCTTCTTGACGTGGTGATGCTATGATGTGATGATTGCTATGATGATGTGTTGATGATGCAATCAACATGATGTTATGTGTGTGATGATGTTATGATGTGTTTCTCCTTGACGTGGCACCGATAAGTTGCTCTTATTATTTCAGGCATCGCAGGTTGCTGTGCATTTAACCTTCTGTCCGCTTCATTAACGCCGACAGGCGGTCAGTATCATGTGACTGGTTACTAAACACCGAATTATCATCGATACTAATACTGTTTCTTGAAGATTCCGTCTGTCAGGCGAGATTTCAGTAGGAGAATGCGTCGAGGGACCTGAGTTTTTAAATCAATAGAATTTTTTCCATTGTTCATTTATACATGTTATCTTTCTATGAGTAACTTACTTGTGACAGTAAATTAAAAAGATTTAACTTCTTTTCATAAAATCACGATTTTTATTATCATGGTTCACAACATATTCCTATTCAATTTTCGCAGCCTTTTTTCTCGGCTAACAATTACAGACTTTCCAATCTTTTTCAAGTGCCTATACAGTACATAAATTTTATTTAAACAGACTGAGTTCAAAATGGTTGGATTAAATTATTGCAATAATTTTGTACATTTATAAGGCCATAAATCGGATAGGACAATTAATTTAGAAATGTTCTTTATGAGGTTTCCAAGGTAAGGAAGAAGCTCAAGTATAATTGCTCAGGAAAATGAAACTGCAATATAATTTAATGAGAATGATCTTAAAGTTATTTCCTGTAACTTATCCATCAGTTTGTTGAGAATCTCAATGTATTACATACATCGTTATTTCTAACAGCACTGAAACGTGTTTTATACCCTCTAGTGCATGTGAATTTTTAGCTATTGTAGCCTTTTTTCCGTGGTAACAACTCTAGGTAGCTTACACAGCTGCTTAAAAGTTCATAAATTCATCGGTTGACTTTTAAAATTGGAATTCAACACAATATGAACAGATCTCAGACAGAAATTTCTAAACCTGAACGAGGTAAGCAGCAAGCAAACCAACAAGCTACGTCACCTCAGAAGTAGATGCCAGTCTGGATCTGGTTTTAGTTTCGATGAAGAAAGCCCAATCTTCTAAGTTCAATCTGACAGGTTTTCTTCATTCTTGAGTGTGAATAGTTGCATAAATTTGGGTTCCAATTTCAGAAGCTCCGTTGAAATTTTCACAACAAAAGGAGATGAGTGGTTGCGAAAGCGCTCTATTGAGCCCGAAAACAGCGCTGAATGCTCGGCAAATGTCACTAATGGATTCCCTGTATGACCCTTCTTCACTCTCCCTCTTGCTATCCGCCAACAAAATGTAAAAGCAGAACATAGCAGAAGAAAGAGACCTGAGGTATGAATGCATAGCTCAAAATTTTGCACAAAACATCAAGGAAAAATGAAATGTTTCAAAGCAAAGCAGGGTGCCAAAACACAGCGTCAGAAGACATTAATAATTAAATAACTCAACATTAATAATGGACATTGCTTGTTTTTTAAGGTGTGCGCGGTTATGGAGCATGAGCATGCATTTTTGACGTTATCAATTTACAACGCTGAAGGAACCTTGGTTAATTTTTAGTTTTTATTTTAAATAAATTCCTAAATAGAAGAAGAATTAAGCGAACGTATAAGAGGTGATGTATGCGGGCGCTACATGAATCTCCAGTGCATTGTTGGCAGCAGATTTTTTTTAACATTTAGTTCCCTGTATTTCTATGCTCCTTCAAATCTTTACATCAGCGTCAGAAAAGACACGCATTCCTAGCAATGTATTTCACTTTGATGTCCACTAACTAACTTTGTAATTCATCCCTCAATTTGCACCTAGTGGCCAAGATGACTAACTGAACTGACCATCACTGAAATGGTTGGTGTCGACCGCTGAAGCGCGTGTCTTGGCTTCCTTAAAAGATCCCACTGATTCTTGTGGTATTAGGACATTGGGATAAGTTTAACTCATTCCTGTAATTTACGTCATTGGGGCACTAATCAATTCGTAATCGACGTAATCGACGAATAAAACAATTCGTAATTAACGTTGAAACAACGTCGATTACGAATTGATATAAGGTTTTATTCAAGATTAGTCAACGATGACGGTTCAGTCAACGTCTAAACGCAACCATCACTCAGTAAGATACGAGGTAACTAAATTTCAAGGTTTATAATTTCAAGGTAGCTAAATTTCAATTTTGAACAAATTTCACCAACGTTGGATCATGCTTGGAAATCATCATTCCGTACAACGCCAAATCTTTAAAGATCTTTTTCTCTTTCAGAAATCGTCATATGGCTTCCTAAAATTGGAATATACTAATTCAGACAACCATGTATAGAGTCATTCAAAAAGATTCGCAACAATTATCAGATGTCTCCCACCAGCGGCACATTTTAAATTTTAATCTATACAGTTACTCAATTCGCCACACATTATATATCTCATTAGGCAGGATAAATTAATTATAACTAAAAATACATATTTATGCAAACTTTATGTATTAGTCTGTAAAACGCGGCCGGGTTCTCCAACAAATCGACTGCCTACAACTTGCAATTGCACTGTGTTTCGGAAGGAACTGTGTTCCTTCCGTAAAAACATAGCAAATAAATACTGTTAATAAAATGTAACTAAAGTAGTGGCTTGATATATTGCAATTGTTTGCACCATATGCTTGCTTCATCGTGGCCTAGGCGCCGCGCGAAAGCGAGAGGCCGAGGGATTCTCTGTCGGAAAATTCAGTTAATTCGGTTCCATTTAGCATCGCCTTAATTTTCCTAATGTAGCTGCTTTATACTAACTTCAGCTACGAAAATTGCCACGATGCTACATAGATAATGGAATTAAGTAGAAGGAGTATGACGACTTTGCACAGCGGACGTCGACTAAAGCCCCCTATTTTAATGTATTAAAACATTGTAGGGTTAACATTATCTTTATTATGTCCTGTTTCGTCAACGTTAAGTTAAATGAATGACATTGCTTCAATTTTCATTCGTGACCTGCATTTTACCTTTTTTTAAAACATTGCTTCAACATAATTGGCCTGATGGACAAAAATATTTATTAGATACAGTATGAGTGAATGAAGAGGCAGATAGTTTTTGATTATATATATCCCTTTATATGAATAATAAAATGCGAATGAATCATAACATACAATCTGTACAACTTTAGAAGAGGCATGGATATGTCAGAACCAGAAGGGCATGAAAAAATATTTATTTATAATTTTTTGCTCATAAAGTGTTCTTCGTAGCTGGACCGATTAAATTATATTAGTTAGAACAGGAACCAATTTACAGCCAAGCCAAACAATACGTGTCTTGGTGGTGCCTGCGTTCAGAATAATTTTATAATGATATTTTTGCAGTGAGTATTGAATAAATGTTCGGAGACGCTGACTTCTAGTCAATCTAGTGATTAAATTATATACTATCTTCTGTACGTCTTCAAATCTCGAATGATGGCGAGTGAAGCCTGTGAGATCTTCATTTTCTGCGCGGCCTACACACCTCATTTACTAAATTATTTGCCTCATCTAATAAGGAAAACTGTGTGTGAGCTCAATAACACAGAGTGCCTGCCATACTTGTGAAGTTCGAGAGGCCTCTGGATTTATTAGAAGGCCTTCCAAGTGTCAGCTTAGACTTGGAAACTAATCCATTAGTAGACTGTTCACTCACAGCTAGTCTACTCTAGAAACACGCTGGTATTACATTGCTATTTCACTGGGGTTAATACTTCATCACAACGAAAGTCTGTGATCTTCTCAGTCCTTCGTATGTTGATAAATCTCGTATAAGTTAGAATTTATCCTTCACGACACGAATGACAAATGATTTTTTAAGATATATAGATAACATGTATTATTTAATAAAAGTTAAATGTAAATGAAAAAAGGAATTTTTATTGCTAGCGTATGAGTTATTAACGAAATTCTAGATAGATAATTTCAATATCAACATTTTCCAGAGAAAATAACACTTTTTGGTGTGATTTTTATGTTTTAGTTCCAAGTTAGCTTGGCTTGAAAATAATTTTGCATTCATAACAACGTCATAATCTCATTCATAACCATAATCGAGAGCAGTTTGTGTAGCGTATCGGTGCTGCCTCAAAGATTGGTCCCAAATTTAGGACTTCGTTATAGTTTCATCAACTCCAAAGATTGATCCCAAATTTAGGACTTCGTTATAGTTTCATCAGTTCCAAAGATTGGTATCAAATTTAGGACTTCGTTATAGTTTCATCAACTCTAAAGATTGGTCCCTAATTTAGGACTTCGTTATAGTTTCATTGTTGGGGACTAGTCAATAAACAATCTCTGACCCCAAACACTAGGCCAATGATCGACAATAAAGGATGAATAAAAATGATAAATAAAGAACTATAATAATAAATGAACGATAAATACAAGAACAAAACTATAAACCGTGTGTCAATCTAGCCTTTCACTTTCAACTCGTAAGAATCCTAGGTTCGGAGCCCCGCTGAAAAACACGAATAAATACTAATTAATTACTTGAATTAACGGAAATCAAACAAATGAATATAACACACAAATAAAACTAATATAATAATAATATTAAATATCAACAAAAAGGCCACCACTATATCAACACGAAGATCAACACACGATAAACAATGCAAGTACTAGCCTCTGTGGTGGATCACATAACAATGACGAGGTACATAATGGGTCTACACGAGGTGACTTCGTAGTTCACTCAAAAACAAAATGACAATCCTAACTATCGATGAAATTATTATATTTAAAAGCGGTCCCTAACATCATCAACTCCAAATATTGGTCCCAAATTTAGGACTTCGTTATAGTTTCATCAACTCCAAAGATTGGTCCCAAATTTAGGACTTCGTTATAGTTTCATCAACTCCAAAGATTGGTCCCAAAATTAAGACTTCCTTATACTTTCATCAGTTCCATTCATATGACCTTGATTATATTAATTTTCAGGGTATCTTATTGAGCGAACAAACTTTATATAATTAAATTAAAACCTATTAAGACTTCTCAATCCCTGTGCAAAATTATCGTGCTTTGTTTAAATGTTTGGGCCAAAGATACCTTCAATTGAAGAATTTTCGTCCCATACTACTGAACCATATGAAACCTATGTAGTAGGTTTAATATTGGTTGGGGTAAAATTAAACAAAATAAAATTACCACAAAATTTATTATTTCTTTGTTTTTCACTTTCATATTCCAAAAACTGAAAACAAGTCCCAAGAAAAAAAAGACACAATCTTCCTTTTACAGATAAAGTGTACTGTAGCGTATGAAAAGCAGTAATTTAACAACACACATAATCGTCTAGTTCTGTTACATGGAACTGCTTCCTCTTTGAAGATTTTTTTTTAGGATTTGTTTTCTGACAAACGTCCGCCCAGTCGTAGGTCAGGCCATCTTGTTTGTTTTTATGGTCAGTGCCAAAACTTCAGTCTTTTTTTCATGCATTCTGCTGAAGCTTCTTCTTGAGATAAACTGACAATTTTGCTGAGTTGTTTCAGGCCGTTATATTTAACAACCACGTAGTTATAACTGGCAAGTATTCAGGTTTCAACTTACGCTCCTCTGTAAATTATTTTGATACCATCTCAGCATCATCATTATCTGAAGAAGATTTGCACCTTCTTTTTGTCTTTATAATTTGAAACATTGTTGATATTGTTGGTTTATAACGATTTGCTTAAATTTTTGGGCAACCCTACCCAAATTTTGGGTAAAGTTTATAAATAAATTGAAATATATAATTATTTCGTAAATAACATATGTAACTGCCTTTATATATACCAAAAATACTTGAAACAGTGGAAAATTTAATATTCTAACACTCTAACTTTTCAGTAACTCTACAATAATTATGTGTCCATAAGTAAAAGTTTGGTGTTCACGAAATTTCATAAATGGAATGTTATGATTTTCTCACTATGAACATGGAGCAGGCCTACAGTGGTCGAGATATAGGCCCGTATGCTAAATAGGGCACTAGCACTACGAAGTAGCACTACGCACTACAAGCCGTAGTGCCTACTATAGTGCGACATGGAACGCTACGGTTGGCATGCTAAATAGGGCACTAGCACTACGAAGTAGCACTACGCACTACAAGCCGTAGTGCCGTACTAGCGCGACATGGAACACTACGGTTGGCATGCTAAATGGGGCACTAGCACTTTGAAGTAGCACTACGCACTGCAACTTCTACAAGCCATAGTGCGGCATGGAACACTACGGTTGGTATGCTAAATAGGGCCAAAAGCATAACGCGCACTACAAAAATCTGAAGTGTCCTACACACCACACTTCACGACGACACTACGGTATATTTCACCTTGTTTACTTCGTCAGCTATGGATCTGTTTGGCTTACAGCAAAGGCATCATCGCGTAAAAACCTCAGGAATATTTCAGCTCACCATCACAATTTTCACTAGTACCATTACCATCACAATTAGACATTTTACATCAATCTTCTGCAAAGAATGAGAATTACTTAGGGAATAATTAATTATTTGAGCACTGAACTACCATTCTTCAATAGACTCATAGCTTAGTGCGGCACTATAAAGTACTCTAACAGCGAAGTAGCACTTCAAAGTCTTTCTGCATACGAATCAGTAATGCGACACTAAGCGACACTAAACATTGTAGAGCTACTTCGAAGTGCTTAGTGTCTGTGACGTATTTAGCATACCAACAGGACACTTCGTAGTGCATAGTGCTACTTCGTAGTGCTAGTGCCCTATTTAGCATACGGGCCATATTGAATTAAGCTCAAACATTATCCACAATAAAACCAGTGGTGTTACCTATTCAGTGATGCCTGAACTAAGTCTATAACTCATCATAGGATCCACACTACAGCACGTGACAACTTCTTTTTTTCTTAACTTTGGAACAATGCTAAAGTTAAAGACACAATCTTACCCCAGCTTACGGTATTCGGTGGTTTGAAGTCAAACATGCATCATGAGACAGGCACAGCATATACGCAGTAATATGGTCGTGCTGGAAATCATTTTGAGAATTCAGCTGTGCTAATTTACGCAGAATATTATGGTCTTTCGGAGTACTTAAGTGATTTTTAATTTTAGTTCCCACCCCTGGTGCTTCTCTCTTGAGGATCCTGAAATATCTGTATATTAATGAGAGACGATTTGTTTTCACCACACGCATCCTTATATTATCTCATTAAAATCGTTTTGCGGTAGGTAATTTCCAGTTCTTTTTTATCTTACTGTAACATTAAATTTATCATTATAGTTCAGTTATACACACGAATTTGCACAAATAACACGTGTGTTCAGTTATACACACGAATATACGTACGGAATTTTGAACTTCAAACGGAGCTGATCTCCGAGGCATCTCCGATTAAAATGTAGCAGTAGTTAAAATGTAGTAATTAATCTCCAATAAAGCAAAACGGCATGATTCGTACAAGTTATAAACACTGACCATTCCAAAATTTAAATCTAGGTAATAGTTTAAACATCGTTGAGAGGCAAATGGGTAGCTTGAACGAATAAATAAATGCCTCTTATTCAAGCATTATAATGAATCAAGCATTATTAAACCAGTAAGTCGCCGTTTAAAATGATTGCCTTGGACCGCAAAAACGAAGTCGATCGCACATCTCGCGGGAACGCACGGCAAGTTTGCTCGTTAGGGATCCTCGCGAATCTCATCCACGGACTTTCATTTGTGAGCCATCAACACCCAAAGATTTACTGCTACTCTAAGACAAACACTTTAACTGCAACAAGATGAAGCCTTCCTTACCTGACTTCTGGGTGTTGTTTATCCTTTGCGTGGGGACAACTTTATCCATCGCGGTCAAACTTGAGCTTAAGCTTTGCATCATAAGCGTCTCTGTAAAGTCACCGTAATCTAGGTAAAAGTGGTCTCATCACAATAGGGTTAGTGGTGATCGTTAGCCTTGCATTAGCAAGAATTATATTTCAAATCTTCGTGCTGTCCGTTGATTATATCTAAGGTATGAATTTGCAGAAATATTAAAATCTTAATCTTAACCGCATCTTCATTAATGTGTCAGTATAGGAATTGTACCTTTTGAATCTTAGCTTCATGCGTCTGTTCTCTAGCACAAAAATGGTCTCATAATATCATATTAAATCCTTCTGTAACAGCAGCTGAATATTTAAGTCTGTTTAATACTTTTACTGAGGATAATTGCTGCATCATTTCATTAATATTGGCGCGATTTCTCAGCAAAGTACGCCTAATGAGATATGCGCTGGCGGTAATCGGACACCTTTGGGAATAGCTTTCAAAATGGAGCAAAGATTCACTATTAGGATTTCAAAATTATATTCGATGACGCGCAAATGAACGTCATTGGACCGCTGATGATATACATTATACAGCCTCTTATCTCCTTCATTGCACTGCCAGCTCCGTTCATAACTTGCATTTTTAACAGCATAAGAGCTCCAGGTAAATGTTAAGATGCAAATACAGACAATTGCGTTAATAAAAAGATACCGTAATATATGAAATCATTTGAAGAACGAAAATGTAAAATAATTTCTTATTCAAAAACTAAAAATAAAAATTTTGCAGGTTAGTTAGTCTTGACTGTGGTTGCAAGCGCTGCAAGCAGCACAGAGCGCCTGCTCTGCCCGTCGAGCATTGAGACTATAAATAGACTTCTCTCGGCAAAAAAAGTTAAAACATACTCAAAGAATTAATGCATTAAAGAAGTCAAAGTATACGTGATGAATTTTGCGGAACTGATTGAGCAATTTGCTAAATTATGACCTATTAATCCAACTATAAATGCTCACGGCAGTGACTTTTGGATCGATTTATTCAGACTTCAAGTTTAAATAGCAGTATAGTTACATCCATCTACGGCTCTACGCAACAGATGTATAATGGGAGCAATCAACGTCGTTTGCTCAAGTTTGGTTGGTAAAACTAACTTTTTATGGAATATTTCGCATAACTTCAATAAATGATGAAGAAAAGTTTATTAACTGAAGTTTAATTGCCAAGAATTTGGCATGTTTTCTTTGATAACTTTCCTCAGGCTAGCTCCTCCGTCAGTTGGAAGATTAAAAAAAAAGTATCTATAATCAATTATTGCGAATATATATCCGTGCAATATTGTAAAACTTGTTGGCTAATATAAGGCAATGCACCTGAAGAAAATATTCAAGATTATGCCAAGAGTGTTATAAAAATAACTTTTTTTCGAAATCTATTGAGTTTTCAAAATCCTGTGATCGGCAGGAACACAAATATTTGAAAAGTCTGATCGAATTGTGATACTTCGCAACGTTTGGCTGTTCGTTACAGCTACACTGTTGGAAAAATCACCATTAAACGGTCTCACCGGCGTTCTAGAGGCCGGCCGGCACGTGAAAAGAAACACCGTATGGCCGTTTTTATTCAAACTTAACACTATATAGAAACCGGAACTACATCTGAAAAAAAGATAAAAGGTTCATTTTCACGTGGCGACCGGCCACTAGAACGCCAGTGAAACCGTCTTTTGCCGTTTTTTCGAACAGTGTGCATGAGATGGCTTTCCAGTACGATGAACTGCGCCTCTGTATATATACTCTGCATGCCTGTTGTTTATATGATAAACTCTGCTCTTGTACTCTGCCTGTTGTTTATACGATAAACTTCGCTCTTATGCTTTGCCTGTTGTTTATACGATAAACACCGCTCGTGTACTCTGCCTGTTGTTTATCCGATAACTCTGCTCTTGCACTCTCCCTGTTATTTATCCGATAAACTTTGCTCATGTACTCGGCTAGTTGTTTATACGATAAACTCTGCCCTAGTGCAGTGCCAGTTTTCTGTAGAAGTTACTTACCGTCATACTGGCTTACACTGATCTACCCTGCGAACAACTATGTTCAAAAAACACTGAAAGGATCGAAGGATCATATTCGGGCAGCAACTGTTCCCGTAAATCGAATATTTCAGGCTAGAAGCAAGTAGAAGTTGATTTACGAGGAACAATAATCTGAAAGCCGCTACTAAATTTAGTCATACTCTAAACGCAAAAGGCCAAATAAAACAAATAATTCGAACTAGTCGAAAATACAAGATATTTATTTAGTAAAGAGCAAAAAACTGGCACAAAATTATTGAAGCTTGGAGATAGATTTTGGCCCCCGCTCGAATGAGGTCGGTGTCGCACCCGTGCAGTCCGACGATTGGGAAGCTAGGGGAATACGACAGAGATTTCACTTTTCGTTTCAGTTATGGGTTTAAAGTAATAGTTATAGTTATTAAGCAATAGTTATAGTTATTTAGCAATAGTTATAGTTATTTAGTAATAGTTATAGTTATCCAGTAATAGTTATAGTTATCCAGTAATAGTTTTAGTTATAAGATAATAGTTTTAGTTATTAGGTAATAAGTTTACGAGTAGTATGCGGATGGTAAGTACTTTTAGGATTTATTAGACAGCAGCACGCACCCCCCAATCATGGGCTCTAAACTGTGACAAATCACACAGCTTACCTTCATGACCTAGGGCGCACGCTAGTCCCAGGGCTGGTCCCGTGCTCGTCCCGTGCAGGCGACAGACGTCAGGCAAGGCGATAGACGTCAGGCAGGGCGACAGACGTCAGGCAGGGCGACAGACGTCAGGCAGGGCGACTGGCTAAGTTGGAACCAGTATGAAGATAAAAGTTTCCCTAATACGTGAACAGGTTGCAGCTGAAAATAGGTGAGACTGTATGAAAATGTCACTCGAGCACATGATCAAGGTGCACAGTGCTGCTTCTGACTAACAACTTAACCTAAAAATCAATCGCTTATGACTATATATGCATATCAAATCATATAGTTGAATATAGTCTTATATTCAGAAGACTTAAGGCTAAAGTTTGCGACCGGAACAGAGGCCGGTCGCACCCGAATCTACGACACAAATGAGATAGTTTCAGGTGGCCGCCTGAAAACGGCTTTTCTCGTCATGACCGGTCACGTTCTACTTAACGTATTAGTATCGTTTTAGACATACTCAAATCGAGAAATGGCAATTTTGTTGGAATATGACTCCTTGTTGACGAAGAATTACTGATGATTTAGGTCAATATAATCTAAGAGCTATCAGGCGCAAGAAAAACCTAACACAATGGCAAATCATGGGCCAGAAGTGTGGAAGTGAGAACAAGATAAGTCTATGCAAAAGCGCTTGCAGTTCGTACCCACCTGGAATTGTTAATGGATATGCTCGTCCGCACTTTTCAGTAGAACTTTTTTGGCCGCTTAAGTTTTTAGTGTCGTCCTTGTACATGCTTTCATACGAATGGATTTAATTTTTATTATCACTTTGACTGTCCAGGTAGCTAGTCGCCCCCCAGTCAAATTTTGGAGTTCACTTTGGATGCCTATAACGGTTGCAACTCTTGCCTTATAGGTACATAAGGCTTGGATCGGCCACTGTACTGTATCTAGCTGTAATTTCGGAGCCTTTTGCGGGAATCTATTTCTTAATGGCCCGAATCTGCGTAATATAACCGAAAAGATCAGCTGGTCAAGTTGTTTCATGATCTCCTTCATGGTCAGACTCTGATATTAGAGCGCACCATCACCATCTCCCACTCATGTAATGGCGTGCACACGGACGTTTGTTAACTCATACGATGGATCAAGATAAGAATTTACTTAATCAATGTTTTAAGCTTACGTAGTATTTAGATAGTAATTTCATATGGGACATACACTATTTTTAGACAAAAAGATGCCTTTATTCTTTTACTATCCTATTTTTATAAATTGGAGGCTTTTGGGGGCATAAAAACATGATTAAAGGGTTCAAGAGGGGAAACAAACTTGATAAAGGGTACGCAACAGTAAAAAAAACAATGCCAGCAGCTCTATGAGGTAATTCCACATCCTTATCATAACATACAAAACTGACATGCAAGCTGTTAATTTGCTGAACTAGCAAAAGATGAACGTCCGGTTCATCGGTCCGTCCAATATTTATAAAACTTATAACCGAAATTCCACGGAGTTTAGCCCGAATATTTAACTAAGTTCGTCGGTCAATTTACAAACCTCAGTAATGGGCAATCAAATTTTTTGTGAGCGCTGTCGACAATTTTAAAATACGCGAACTGGAAACTTCATTCATTGGAATCCTATAAATGTTGTTAACTTAAATGTGCGCACAATTCTGTAGCTTCATCCAGAAATAACAGAGAGAGCGTTAAACTTTTAAGAGGAGAGCTCATAGCGAGTTGCATGAACGTCAGGCGCTTGATCCCTACCGACCACCGAGATCAGTCAGTGTCGTGACTGCGGTGACGGAGGAAGGTTGTGTTCCAGCTCCACAGGCACGATCTGCCTCGGAGTTTCACTGTAAATCTGGAGTGCGTTTGAATGTAGCGGAAACGAGACACATTCGTCTATGTCCTCTTGTAATCACGGGGCGAGGGAGATGGAAAGTTGCGGTGGCAGTTTGTTTTATGGAAAAATTTTATCAACGGTTATTTGCGGACACTTCGAGATATGTTTTTACAGAGTTCTTGGAAGTATAACAGTTCATGATGCAAATTAAAAACTCTGCACGAAGTTACTCTTATTTGGAGAATATGAAAGTTTACGTTAGAATATATGGCTGAGTTATTCTCCGTATTGTAATATATGTAGTGTGAAAGATTTTCTTTTGAAAGTTCTGCAAAATTCTGGAAATAAAAACAATAAATACAAGTAATTAACATAATAATTTTTAAACAAAAATTTCATGGAGGTAAAGAAGTTCGTTCTTCTACAAATTTCGTTCATTCATAACTCTTGTTTATTGCATCAATGGTGCTTGGCTGACACTCGGTACTGAAATGAACAGCCACAGCTTCGAAAATAACTCCCCTGTATTATAGCTAACATCGCGAATGAGGAAGTTATGTGGAATTGCAGGCGCATTTTTATGAAGAATTTAAATCCAAGCTTCTGAGCAATTAGAGTAAATTTCACAGAACTAAGCCATGTTTTGTTGTCATTCCTAGGAAATATTTTTTATCGCATTTCTCATTGATGACTCATAAGATTGTAATGAAGTCCTATGCTTCATCGGGTTCGTTACGCGGGTGCATCAAACGTTAGCCACCAAAACAAATTTATTGAACAAGAACAATATTTAAACAGTATTGCTAAATAGATTGAAACGACTCTATAGACAAGCTGAGTGTCCAGTACACACTTCACTCTAAGTGACACAACATAACACACATAATATATTATTATTATGCGTGTTAAATAAATGTTTGTGACAATATTTAAACATAAAATTTTTAACTCATATGTTGGCTGGCATTAATCACATCCGACTAGTAACGCATTTATTTACATTTTAAATTAAATATTAAATTAAAGATTCAGTATTACACAACTCAGGGCATGTGCTGGTCTTTTGAGACCAACAAAAAAATAATAAGAAACACACCATGAATTCAACGCCAATTACGTGGTTTCGGAATCTCTAAGTCACTACGTTTGGTTGTTCTCATTATTTTTTAGCGCGTTTCTCATTTATGGAAAAAATGCGCTATTGTGCTCGTCATGTCCGTCCATCCGTCCGTCTGTCCGTGACTTCACGTTCTAGTCGACGAGAAAATGCGCTCTCTGTCACTCACTGCAGTGAGTACTAAGTTATATTTTTTACTTTTAGGCGAATTCACAGTGTCTGCATTCAGCTTATTAATGGCATATTAATGAGGTAAAATTTACGATTTAAGATTCAAAACGGAATAGGCTATGCTGTTCGATAAACATTCTCAACTCTCAATTTGTTTTCATCAAAAAGAACGAGAGCCTCGTCTGTAGCAAGCTACATAAGGCCTTTTCACGGGCTGAAATTAAGCTCCATTCATTAGAAATCTGCATCAAAGAAATACATTTATCCGTGAGTTAAATTGGATGATCATCGCTTTACTGTAACTATATCGTTTAATTCGAGTGTTCAATCTGTTCTTGTTCGCATTAGTACGTGTTAATGAGAATGTTCACGTGTTCCAATGTGTTAATGTTGACATAATAACATGTAAACGTTCAAGTGATCCAATGTTTTAAAATGTTGTCATTAGCCCATGCTACTGTTCATGTGTTCCAATGTAATATTATTCGTTTAATACTTTAATTGATGGTGACTTCCAATTTATTTGAAATTTAGTCCCGTTCCCGTTAAATTAGTGAACGTGCCATCTGATTAAGAATATTTTGTACAGACAGTAGCATAAAAATCGTTGTTGTAACATCAATAATTCGTCAACATGATATCCTAAAAAATTGATATTACTATCCAAACAATCTATCATGATATTTCATAATAATATCATTGTATGTAATAATACATTATACATAATATTTCATCATATTAAAACACTGAATAAAATAAAAGAATATCAAACAAAAACATTTAATCAGTTTATTATCATTGGAATGGAGAGCAAATAGCATTAGCTCTCTTAAGCAATCCATGTCACAATATTGGATTGTGAAGGCATGCAGGACGAGTCTACCGTCACAATATTGGATGGTGAAGGCATGCAGGACGCGTCTACCGTCACAATATTGGATGGTGAAGGCTATGGTGAAGGCATGCAGGACGCGTCTACCGTCACAATATCGGATGGTGAAGGCTTGCAGGACGCGTCTACCGTCACAATATTGGATGGTGAAGGCTTGCAGGCGCCTTCTGTCCATTATTCGCTCGGGCAAAGTACAGAAAATTGCCGCCGAGGCTCCAGGAGACGAAGTTATTAGGTGAAGCCGGCGTCGGTAGACTGCGGCAAATAAGATGCGCGGTTCTTTGATGCGTCAGAGTATTGCTGCAGGCGCGAGTAATGCCACAGATCCGTTGTCGCAGAGCCATGATGATGCGCAGAGAAGTAGAGAATAGAAAAATCTATTAATGTCTGTGCTAACTAATGGAAAAAGCAGCGGGAAAAACTCGTTGTGAAAAATTTAAATGAAAAGTTCCTTTATATTCTTCGTGCATGGGGGAACTAGTAGAAAAAGCAGGCAATGAATGTGGGTACTTTTAGTTCAGGGTAAGCACGAGAAACTTTCACTGTACAATAGCAGTTGACTGATCTATTAATAATTGATCCAAATATCAAGCCAGCGGCATATGCAGCTGCCTGGTAAGTGAAACTGTCTATCTTGAGTAAATCCAACCGTTTTAGGAAATTCATATTATTGAGATACAGGTATTTTTCGTCGATCAGAGACTTCTAGAAAAATTAAAGCATAATGGAAACATATCTTCGTGAACAAGAATTTCGACCGCCGGTGGACCTTTCCGCCGATGTATCTATCAACCGGTGGTCCTATTAGACGATGGTTCTGTAAACCGGAGATTCCATCAGCCAGTGGTTCTCTCGACCGATAGTTCTCTCAGCCGGTGGTTCTCTCAATCGGTGGTTCTCTCAACCGGTGGTTCTCTCAACCGGCGGTTCTCTCAACCGGTGGTTCTCTCAACCGGCGGTTCTCTCAGCCGGTGGTTCTCTCAGCCGGTGGTTCTCTCGACCGATAGTTCTCTCAGCCAGTGGTTCTCTCAATCGGTGGTTCTCTCAACCGGTGGTTCTCGCAACCGGTGGTTCTCTCAGCCGGTGGTTATCTCAACCGGTGGTTCTCTTAGACGGTGGTTCTCTCAGCCGGCGGTTCTCTCAGCCGGTGGTTCTCTCAGCCGGTGGTTCTCTCAGCCGGTGTTAGCAGGTGGTTCTCTCAGCCGGCGTTTCTTTCAGCCGGCGGTTCTATTAGCCAGAGTTTCTATCAGCTCTCGCCTCGCAGCAATCTTAGAGGTAATTTAATCCAAGAACGAATTGAAGCTGGAAAATTCTCACATTATTTCGAATCTTTGGCCCCAGTTAATTTGGCGCAATTTTATAGTTCGCCCAAATTTCGCGTTCCTGACATCGAGCAATCCGTGACTCATCAATGCAGCAATCGTCTTATCAATGTAGCGGCACAACACGCTCGTCTCATCAATGTAGCGGCGCAACACGCTCGTCTCATCAATGTAGCGGCGCAACACGCTCATCTCATCAATGTAGCGGCACAACACGCTCATCTCATCAATGTAGCGGCCCAACACGCTCGTCTCATCAATGTAGCGGCGCAACACGCTCGTCTCATCAATGTAGCGGCACAACACGCTCGTCTCATCAATGTAGCGGCGCAACACGCTCGTCTAACTATAGTTAGTCATTGATGACCAGTCATGTGGGTATATTCTCTAATATTTTCAATTATTATGATTTCTTGGTTCATATTGTATTTTTAACTAGCTATTGTGGCGGGTGGGTACAATTGTAGCAATCCACGTCGCTGAGATAAGTTACACAGAGTGCCCTTGCTTTCGTGTAAACTGTAGTACGAGTTTCAAAGTTGGTATCTTGCATTTTGGTTTGGTTTCCTTACTACTGACTGAATTTAGTTCATAATTTCATACGATAGCTTCATATTTTATTTAGTATTTATATCGTACCTTCACATCACTAAAATTCTCGAGTTTTCGTGCCTTCAAAACCTAATCGCAGAGGATATCAATCGTTTAAGTTTGTGCAACTTCGTGTTCCGAATGAAATTAGTGATCGCTCATGGAACCCGATTGTCTAGCCAAAGCATATGAGATAGATTTAATATTCAGCTATCACCACCATTGATGGGTCACAATAGGAGCTCTCCTGCAATATTTATAAAAAAATTATTTCTTTTAAAATTTAAAAGATGGCCTTACATAACCACATAATCATTATAATATATAAAACAGTGTCATGGAACGACTTCCTCTATACAGTAACAGGAACTTGTCGTGTTTTCTTCATGTACGAAGATTTAATTATTATCGTAAGTAGAAAATTTGCAATTTTAATAAGGTCTCGCTAATTCAAACTTGAATAGTCAATATAGGCTGCCTATTAGCGCTTTGTCCCGTCTATAATTGCTCTCTGTTATGAGGTCTCATTTGAAATTATGCAAATATCTATTACAGATAGTACAACTTTTGCTCGTGTTTTTCAAAACTAATTCCACAAGAGCAAGTTCCTGAAGTCGGCTTTTAAATTGTATGTTATGATATGAAAGAACAAAATTTTCTGTCGATGCTATGGACTTGCATGTAAGCAACCAAAGCAACTAAACCGTAGTGCATTCACATAAAAATAAGTGATTATATACATATATAATGGCTAATTGATTTTCGTAATTCGTTACGACAATTATTATAATAAAAGATGGTCGTATACGTGTCCTAATTCCGCTTTCCGATACCGTATCGCCGACTTACCATTTCAAATTTTGGTCAAATACATCAAACGGAGAGAACACATTTAAATTTAACAATATCGGGCCTTTCAATTCAATTTCTCTGGCCCTTAATGCCACTTTGACTGAAGCAATAACTCGGTTCAAAAACTGTAGCATTTGAGAGCGAGGAAATGGTCGTATGATTGATCGTCCTGTAATTGGTCTCTAATCCATTACCAACGTCAGGCACGTGTAATTTCAATCTCATTTGCCAGCGCATTACACGTCGACTTCCGACCTGCGAGGGAAAAATTTGAAGACACTTGCAGCGTTCAAATTTATCAATTCACTTTACATAAAAAGTGACCTAGCTGCCGCTCACGGTATAACATTTATTGCACAGTTTTCTTGATGTAAATTAATTAATTTCAAAGGACCAAGTTAACACATTTTATGACGTTGATACGAGCTGATATCATACAGTATATCACTAACATAGTCCTTCAGATTTGGATCGCTAGAATTACTTCACCGGTCATTACTGTCTCCTGATTCACCGAAATTATGAAGGAATATCACGTTAGAGTGACCTGACGGCATACTGTGTTATGTGTCTTATCGTCACAATAAAGCATACAATTCTAGATTCGTGGTCACGTAACGCAGCATATCCTTACGTCACTGTAACCTGGCGCAGAACATCCTGAAGTCACTATTAACTGTCGCAACATATCCTGAAGTCACTGTAACCTATCTCACCTTATCCTGAAATCACTGTCACAGCATAACCTAAAGTCACTGTCACCTCTTGCTGCATATCCTGACGTCACTGTCACCTGGCGCAGCATATCCTGAAGTCATTGTCACCTGGCGCAGTATACCCTGAAGTCACTGTCACCTGTCGCAGCATATCCTGAAGTCATTGTCACCTGGCGCAGTATACCCTGAAGTCACTGTTACCTGTCGCAGCATATCCTGAAGTCATTGTCACCTGGCGCAGTATACCCTGAAGTCACTGTTACCTGTCGCAGCATATTCTGAAGTCCCTGTCACCTCTCACAGCATATTCTGAAGTCACTGTCACCAGTCGCAGCAAATCCTGAAGTCACTGTCACCAGACCACTGTCACCATCATCCATGGTTGTCGTGTTTCGAGCCTCCAACGCTACCAACACTGGCCATTTATGCACTCAGCTTCATTGCTCAATAATTTACGTGGAATTTTCTGCGGATATCGGGAACCGTTTGAAGAGAGCGTGAAGTTTGGTGATAAAGAGAACTCGCTGCCTAAAATACGACAGTCCTAGATAAGAAAAATAACTCAAAACTCAGTACATTTCAACTTGGACGTACACCAAGAATTTAAAAGCGAAGAAAATGTCAAGAAAATTCACCATGTCCTCATTTTTTTGGCGTTGTCTTTGTTTTTGAATTCTTGGTGAACTTGCGATTTAAGCACACCAATGATATAAGAAATTTGATATTCACTTATTATGACTTATATCACATACGGCAAACATGCTGATATGAATATACACCAGTTACTGCACTTGCATTTAAAGATAATATAGAAACTGCATTCGATTCATAATTCATTTCTTTTCTATACCCAAGATATTGAATGATATGATTTATCTTGTATGTATTAACTAAATATATTAAAAATCATTCTTCTATTGAATCTGTGAAGAGTCAAGTTTTTGTTTCCAAACTTGCGTCGATAACAAATTTCGATTTTTAGTTTAGGTTTTGACTTTGCTATGAACTGGCTATTGTTACAACTTCAACACATTTAGAAAATCTGCTTTCCTAATTTTGTTGACAACAAACTTTCTCTGATTTCCGCACCCGCAAAATATGAAATATTATGAAATATTATATTAAATATTATATAAATATTATATTATTATAAAATATTATATTATATGAAGTATATTATATGAAATATGAACTTGTGAGCCGCGTGCGTTGCTCTGCTCGACGATTCTATCGGTGGCTGTGAACAAAGCAGAGAAGGAAAAGAATGAAGAGAACGTGGCAGAAAAGTGAACGAAGGAAAACAGGTGTAAAAAGAAGTTAAGATGGGATAAAATTTGAACAAGTAATAAGTTCATAGCAACAAAACAATAATTATGAAGAGGAGTTAGTGGAACAAAGGAATATGTTGAGGGGGATAAATGATGATCAGTGATTCAATTGTTATCGGGGGAAAATAAGTTAATGTAATCAAATATATACATAAGAAATTGCATGGAATGAGGCAAAGTGACAATAGCACCGGAAGATTTATAGTAGTATATTCAGATCACTAATCATTTCCGTATGCAATCACAAGATGGCTTGGAATTGACTATAAACCCTTAGCCCAGTAAGCATAAACCTTTAGCAATTTTTTGCGTTGTCAAATCGAGCACTTAACGATTTTATTTTTACATTTTTTTGCTGCATATTCAGTCTGCACTTTCTAAAATTCCGTTTAGCTGCACCATTCCTTACTGGCAGGAATCTAACTGAACTCAAACCTAACAAATAACATCAGGTTTCCTCAATAATGAAAGTCTGCATTTGGAAATATCTTCATTTAAATGATTTTTTATGCCACGTCACGCTTTTTATTCTCAGGACAGAAATGCGTACCACTATAAGGGGCCGTGTTACGAGGAGCAGTGTGCTGGGATGACAACTTGCAACCAATAACCACATTATTAAAATGCTTTCGTTTCTGTTGAGCTTAGAGAAAATGAAAGAATTTGTCAAATTTCTGCAGAATCACTCGAAGATTTGGAGTCAGATAGTCGCTATAATTGTCCTAACCAACTCTCCTTGATTGTTATATCTCGAGGCAAAGCCAAATAATTACATTAGCCTCTCAGTGATGCCGCACAAATCAACACAGTTCCGTGAGAAGCGTTCAACTGTTCAATTAGCGTTTACTCAGAAGCCATTCTATTCATAATTACTTCCCTTAATGCGACAGTGGCGCGCTAAACTCGGCGTTTGTCGCGCTTTAACGGACAAAATTATTCTGTTGTGATAATTGTGATTATTTTGCTGCGTCAATTGAAACGAAAATTATTTTTTATACTCTTTTTGTACTCGATTTTTTTTAAATATTCAGTCCATGAATTGAATTTTGCATGGCACGCCTAGAATATAAAATTTGTGAACAATTTCTGTTGATATTCGCTAAAAATCTCTGGCTGTATTTTCTCAAAAGAAAATTTTTTCAGAAAATTATTTTAAAAAAACTTTTTTACCAAATTTTTAAAACATTGTAATACATGAGTCATTTTCTTCATATAATGTCAATAGTATAACTTTCTCTCGGAATTGCTAGTTCCCTCGAAATTGCTTGTTCTTGATTGCTTACTAATTATGACAAAACTTTATTTCTAAAATAATACTTGATAAAGTTTACAATGTTTCCAATACAAATATACAGACCACCGATATATTGATATCATTGATTTGCTGTGGAATTCAATGCTGGGGTCAGATGCCCAACTTCGGGCAATGCTCGCAAGTTTGCGTGTAAAATTGATTCAAATTATACACAACTCAATCATTTGGATACAGTAAATAAATGATACAATACTGTATCATTTGGAACGATTGTCAGGACTTCCCTCGAACTGATGTATGCTCTATATCAGTATCTCTGCATGTCTATATCAGAGTTCTAAGCATGTCTATTTAAGAGTTCTCTGCATGTCTATATCAAAACTCTATACCTACATGTCTATATCAGAGTTCCACGCATGTCTATCTCAGAGTTCAAGCATGTTTATATCAGATTTCTAAGCATGTCCATATCAGATTTCTATACATGTCCATATCAGAGCTCTATGCATGTCTATATCAGAGTTCAAGCATGTCTTTATCAGAGTTCCATGCATGTCTATATCAGATTTCTTAGCATGTTTATATCTGATTTCCAAGCATGTCTATATCAGATTCCCATGCATGTCTATATCAGATTCCCATGCATGTCTATATCAGATTCCCATGCATGTCAATATCAGATTTCTTAACATGTTTATATCAGATTTCCATGCATGTCTTTATCAGATTTCTTAGCATGTTTATATCAGATTTCCATGCATGTCTATAGCAGATTTCTTAGCATGTTTATATCAGATTTCCATGCATGTATATCAGATTTCTTAGCATGTTTATATCAGATTCCCATGCATGTCTGTATCAGAGTTCTATGCATGTCGTTCCAATGTAATGTTATTCGAATCTCTAAGTGTTCCGCGTTTAACATGACATACGCAGAACGAAAACTGATTAGCGAGGCATGCAGCAGCCGTAGCTGCAAGTCTGAAAAAGCTGCGTGAATGACATTTTATTCCCAGTACATCTTGTAATCGTTTCAATTATATCAATAAAATTAGATTTCGTGCAAGTAATTTCACATCATATATAGATTTGTAGTAGATTACTTTATCGGTGATACATTTTTGGATTAAATTTATAGACGAAATTAATATCTTTCGACACAATATTCGATCAGATCGGATGTGGTATCTTCAGCATAACGGATGTCCTGTAGATTCAAGACGAAGTGAGAATTCAAGAATTGGCGCATGCTGCCAAAATTTTAACTCATAAAGTCTGTTTTGGGTTCTGCGATGAAAAATTCTTTACATATACTCATGCCCTTTCTTTCTTTCCTTTAAAGTTACAAATTTCAAACAAAAAAAAGCTAAATTGGAAATAGCAGCCCACTCTGGATGCAGAGGCATTTACTTCCTCTTTTTTTTTTATTTTACTGTAGCAGTTTTGAATCAATTTATGCGCAGGAAAACCCAAGCTTGCCGTTACAATTATTCCGGTGCTAATTGTGATGTTGATGAGATTAGTGTTGCGTAGCAGAATCAAGCTGAGCTGTGTGGCCATTTTTATTTTGTTCTGATCGAGTTGCAAGAGAAATCAAAGCGAATTTAGCAAGATTCAATTAATCTATTTGGATAACTTATTGGCAATGACTTTTTTCCTGGAATTTAGTGACTACGGTAAGTAGTATAGACAATAGGCCTACCGTCACACTTTGCATAAACAGCTTAAATCATAGGCCACCACAACCATTTACCCCGAATCTTGTCTAACAAAATTAACCAATTACCCCTGAATAAAACCTATTCATTTACTCACAATCTTATTTCGAATATTACCCATCGTAACACTTTGCATAAACATTAAACTCATGATTTCGGGAGTAATTGGTTAATTTTGTTGGATAAATGATCGGTATCCTGTTTATGCAGGTTCGGGGGTAATTGTTCGTAATAATATTGAAGGTAATTGGTTAATTTTGTTGGGCAAGATTCGGGGTAAATGATTGTGGTAAATGATATTATCGGAAACCTATGATTTAAGCTGTTTATGCAAAGTGTTACGATGGGTAATATTCGAAATAAGATTGTGAGTAAATGAATAGGTTTTATTCAGGGGTAATTGGTTAATTTTGTTAGACAAGATTCGGGGTAAATGGTTGTGGTGGCCTATGATTTAAGCTGTTTATGCAAAGTGTGACGGTAGGCCTATTGTCTATACTACTACGGTAATTGTCTATGTTCTATGAATTACTGACTATTTAGGTGATTGCTCTTAAAGAAAGTACCGCTAGTGTCGAAGCATGTATGTAGTGAAACACTAAAATTATAAATGCACTTTTACAGATCCTAATATTAGTTAGCACTCGTTTTCAACGTGCAGTATGAAGAAAAGAATGCAATTGTTAAAAGTCAAAGTTATTCTCATCAACGCCATGGTGCTAGTTTTCCTACAGACAGCTCGTGGTTTCAAGCAGAACCTCTCGGCTGAAACTGAAATTGAAGGTAATTTCCCACCAAGAGGGAACCTTCTCAGTAATTACCCAGCAACAAGCAGCAGGAAATACGCTATCAAACAAGATGCGATCAGCAAATATATCATTAATATTGCACCTCTGCATAAAGTTAACTTCATTTCAAAATCTTCGCCTATTCCACTTGTTCTCGATACCGAAAAAATCCCTAATCAAAGCCAGATTAAGAAGAAGAATGTGGACATCTCTTACAAGCGAGAACGAAAGTCAAAAGACATATATCAATCTATAAATGCAATTTCAACATCTGCCTATAATTCAACGCGCAATAGTAATAACCACACCATGGGTGAAAATATTTTTTCAAGATCAGTCCATCAAGTGGGTCGCACCAACTCCCAGAATGGCCTTAATCTCAACGATGCTTCAACATCTTCTTCAGACCGGCATCAGCCAGAAATTTATGCAAGCACAAAACCGCCCGCACAAGTGAAATTTATGACAGATTTAGTTCCACCCCGTGATTATGGTCAAAACATAAGCAATAAAAATCTGCAAAAATATGTACAACCAAAAGGCGTAGCAAATATAAGTAATAATAAGCGGTTTGCGGTCCCCTTGAAAGCCATGCCCAGCAACGCTCACTCATCCGAGACCTTCTCTGATCAAAATTCCACTCTAGTCGCCTGTGGGATGCCATTTTCGTGCGCGACGCTGCTGCCTGTTTCTGCTCCATCAATTGGCCTGCAGGCGACAAATGGGCAACAACGAAGAACACCCGAGAAACTGCCAATCTATGAGGATCACGAGATCCTCACGCTAACACATGAACAAAACGGAGGTCATCGCGACACTTTGGTTGGTGTCAGGAAGCAAGGAAGGGCGTTGGTTTCAACAGAAGAGGCCGATTTTCCAGTGAGATTTGGCGCTCGTCGCAACGTACAATCGGATTCCCCTAGTGATGTTTTGGAGGTCGTGGCCGACACAGCAGGTGAGCTTACTTTATTTCCAAATTTTGTTAGCACAGTGGATATTACTAGAGTTCCCACGCATTAACAGAATATTAATATAAGATGTTTTAAAAACTTTATCAAACTCTTAAATAGTCAGTCTAAATTGAAAATACGGTCTAAGTTGCAGCTAAAGTTTTTAATAAATTATATATGAAAATACAAAGCATTAAAATTATTAAAGAAACTTCTTGGCAAAGAAAAAAGCAACAGAATCACACATAATAATGAAAAAACAAAGAATAAGCGCTTCGATCGTTTTACTGGAAACTGCATTGTTATTAAAGGTGCGAAATTTTTTACATTATCCTAATGAGGCTCCATCTTCTTGCGAGAAATTTGCGCCAATAAACCAGAATTAAATTCAAACTAAGTTGTATCCCGGATGAATCATTCAAAAACTAAAAATTTACTATTATTTTCATTCTAAACAAATTTAATGTTCATTAAATTAAATGATAAAAAGCATATTTTACCCAATCGTAGATCAATCGGGCTTACAAATTTCATTTGTCATTGACATAAAACCTTCTTTGAGGATTTTACATAAAATTACACCGAAGCCTGTATTAAAAATATTTAAATTTGAATTCAGGTGAAACGTCAAATTGGTTCAGGCAGTTTAGGAATTCTTTTATAAGTAAGGCCAACCCGTAAAACGCTTGCTTTCTTCGATAATTTTGCTTCGTTACATTTTAATGGCGGTCGTAAAGTACCCGGTATCTGTGAGCGGAGAACATTATAGGGTTACTTCCCTTGAGTTCTACGATAGATTTAACCGTCACCAACTACACAATTATAAATAAAACATAAAAATAATATTTTTAATTACTTATAAAAATAAAGAGCCGAAGAGTTTACACCATGTAATGAAATGATTAAGATTAAAATGGAAAATTAAAGAAAATAAGATCAGGATCTATACACATTTTATGAAGACCTCGATCGCCGAGTCCATCTGTTATCTATCTTAAAAACTTCATGAGGAGATGAGCTGAAGGTGGTGTTCAATAAGTTATTGTCTGCATATATTCAGGGATTATAATATATATACGTCAAATAAATTAAGTAAGCTAAATATTCGGAACGTCCATTGGTCCGCGAATCCGCCCACAGCTGAGTATTGTAGGTGAGCGAGAAGACTGTATGATGACTTCAATCCCGATGCTCAGCTACTCTAGCATGGAAGTTATAGGAAATTAGCCTTCGTGCACTGATGCACACTGCGCACAATTGTAAATCTAGAGAAATTTCTTAACTGTCTTAATTTATCCCCGTAGCTTGAGGCAGACTAATAATTAAAGATGAAAGGATGACGGTAAAGTACTGTAACTGAAATAATGTTACGTAGGTAATCATATCTACTTCTAACATTGAACTATCATATAACCACAACACTGAATTTTAATGTAGAAAAGCTGGTTATTAAAAGCTTAGTATATTTAGCTGGTTAAAAATTGATTTTTTATTAAATTTCTCCAAACCAGATCCCTGTCGGCGGTTTATTCCTCCACTAAAAATTACGTATCAGATCCAGGTAATATCTGATAAAATAATTTGCGCGGATTCACGCTCGATAAGCCTTAATAATATATCCAGTGTCACGCCCCGAACCCTCAAGCACGACCACAAACAAACATTTTTAAATATCTAATGCAGTAGCTGCCTAACTCGGCGGTGCCGGGAAAAAGGCACGTAGAGATTTAAAAACCCGGTTATCCTGAATCCAGCCACTTATATTGAAACTAAATTAATTTGACTTTAATTAGAAATTATCCGTTCAAATCCCCATTTAAGATATAATTTTCATTTAAATACCGCTTCAAACCATGAAGAAATATTCAATTTGTAATTTATTTAGCAAAAATTAAATCCCCTTCCCTCCTCCATTCGTAATACCTCATGATGCTTACACTGTGATAACTTTTCAGACCCACCTAATATCTCAGTACGACAGGTATTGTGGATACCGGCACTAGCAACTCGCCTAGATATATACTGCATCATGCTCACGAACGAACAAAATTTCACAAACATAGAACAGATGGATGAGGAGAGGTTAACTTCACTGAATTCTTTCTCAATTAAGAGCATTTGTTGACGAAGCATTGTTTCAAGAGAAATAAGGAAAAGTGGTCACTGAACAATTTTTAGACCTCCACCTAATGAAATTTGAAATAAAGTTTTATGGTAAATTGTTGCAGTACCGCAGTCTTTCATATCTACAAGTAATAAAATACTTAAAAAAAACTTAAAAAAAACACGTTTTTCTTGTGGACTAAAAAGTAAAAAATAAATTATGGCTCGCCCCAAAAAACGTGTGTCGGGCTGTACGTTCACCATCAAATTTCCAAAATTCGTGTGGTGTGTGCTTTTCGCTTTAATCATAAATCTGCCCGACACACGTTTTTTGGGGCGATCCATAATTTATTTTCTACTTTTTAGTCCGCAAGAAAAACGTGCTTTTTTTAAAGTTTTTTTAAGTATTTTATTTTCTCCTTGTTAGTCCGTTCCTACACATGAAAATTTCAGTTCATTTTATTTCAGTTGGCCACGCAAATGCACGAAAGAAAATTCTTTCCGAAGTTCTGTAGAAAATTGTATTCGAGGGGATACATTGTTGTTCCCGTATTCCATTTCATACATTTCATTGAATAAATACGCCTGGAAACGTGCAACAAATTATTCATTATTGTATTGTCATCGGGAGCTGAGCTTCCCTAAAAGTTTCAGAGCGCTAGCTAGCGGGAAAGTTGGTGAAATATCGATTGCAAGATTTGATCATCACAGACAGACGGACACGAAAGCGAGCTAAGAAAAACGTGGTATAATACTATACCACTTCAGGTATGATCTTACAACAACGGTAGAGTATCTTAACGTTGATAATTCTACGGAAAATTCTTGATTCGGAAAATTCTTCTACGCGAAATTCTCTTGATAATTCTACGGAAAATGCTTCACCTGCCAAAATTTTTAAATATTCTTAACCGTCTATCTGTGTAGCTTAAAACTAACAATTGTAAGTTTTCTACTTGCAAGCACAGTATCCATTCACCGCTTATAGATTGTACATTAAAAATGTGATTTGCTCTAAATCGGAGAAATTTTTTTTGCTATTTGATGAGCTGCCTAATTTGAAATGCACTCACATATCAATGTTTCAAGCAATTAAAAATAGCTATCAAGTAAAATTTTCTGCCACTTCTTGTTAAATATGCATCAGTCGTAACTGGTGATTAAATGATATTTTTTTATTTATGCATAGAGTAATGGCTGGAAAAAAAATTGCTTCACTACCTATTCGTACTTATCTTTGGACCTGCATCTGAAACATGATAGCCATAATTCAAAGTTTCGATTATAAAAAACTTGCTCAATGTCAACCCTCTCTTTATAACAAGTATAGTTTGAATAAAGGTTCATCTTACTCCTGGATGTGAGAGTGAAACACATCTTACAAAAGTGACTCCTAGAGCCTTAGCCTTCATTTGATTTGGTTTACGTTGGAAATAGAGTTGTGTGCTGTGTGCATCTGCGTACGTGTACATGTAATTCAGCAACCTCAACTCTGGAGATGCAGAGTATCGTGGCTAGAGTCTTCGTAGCGGCAGTGTCAACTATAATATTCTGCCCTACGTATTCACGTCGAACTGTGCGCTGCCGTTTGCAGTAATTAGCATGCACTTCTAGTTTGTATGACAAGATAAAATTTTAATAACATTTTGGCACATTTTCTCCTTTATGGGAAAAATGCCCTTTTGTGCTCGCCATGTCCCTTCGTCTGTCTGTCCGTCCGTGACTTCGTTTTCGTCGACGAGAAAATGCGCTCTCTGTCACTCACTGCAGTGAGTACTCAGTTATATTTTTTGTATGTTTTTTTTTTCGACATAGCCTTGTTTAAAAAAGCCATAAGCAAACATTTAATCGCTCGAATTCTTTGCAGATTTATTTTTGCTTCTTCTGATCAATAAAGTTCTCAATCTAAGGGTTTTGAAAGCACATGAAAAGAAAAGAACAGAGAACACATGAAGGAATGCGTCTCTCTCCGAAACGTTTTCAGCTGTTCCACACTTCCCACCAGCTGTTCCTCGTAAGATTGTCGCCATTTTGAAATCAAATAAGTTGAAATGATCACTGTGGAATTCTTATTCAATGTTAAGTTATAATTATATTGCGGGCTGTTTCAGGCTAATAATAATTGAATATGGAACAAAGAATATAGATCAAAAGTATACTACAAAGTTGATAAATCTGACTCTGCTCAAAGTCGGAAAAATAATGTTTTTGGAACTCGTCGTAATTAAATTCACCAATGAAAATTTAACGGTAATCGGAGCTCAAGCAAGTCTTAACAGTACATGAAAACTGAGCCCCTGTTGAATTTATAATTTTACAGCCATGTAATCATGAAAGCATATAAATTTTTCAGCAGTAAATCGACGGTCTTTGGAACCTAACTTAGAGGGTTTATAGAAGTTATGGCTAGAAAGTTCATTTAAGCGGATATTCGTAATATCTTGATATGTTATTTCTTTTCAGCGGATATTAATAAAATATTAATTCTCTAAGCGGGTTTCTAAATGAATCGCGTTGCTTCTAAATGAAGTTATTGGCATTTTTCCCCTATCTCTTGCATGCATGATTCGATGTTATAACAACAGTTTCAACAGCGGATGAATGATCTAAAAACTGTTCGTATCTCGGTATCAGAGACTCGCTTCTGTTTAATTTTAGACTCATGATCTCTGCATCACCTGAACTCAGCCTCGATAGCCGAGACTCGAGGACCACTCAAGTGACGCCGCTTCACCGCTGCCGAGAATCGTCTCTGTATTTACGAAGTTACCTCGATTGCCTGAGCGCCTAATTCTCCTGAATTATTCCTACATTCCAAGCAACGACGAATTAACTCCAGAGTTCTGTATTTCTGGGGATTGGCTATAACCTAATATGTGAATGAACTGTTTAGGCTCCAATGGGCAAAACAAAGTTGTTTTTGTTCTGATTTACTGCGTAACTTTGAACGTATATGAAGCAGTAGAGGTTAACATCAGTGCTTTTTATTCAAGTAGACTATAGTTTTCATGGCTTCCATCATCGATAGAAAGTTATACATTTATGGCTTAGAGAAGAGAAAGTTTTAGCAACAATCCTTTGATGTCCTGGCGCTGCCATAATGAACCTATAATAAGTTGAAGTTTCACTCAAGGCTCCCATTATTGTTATTAAGCCTTTATTTGCAGACGATTTCCGTGGATAAATATGTATATTAATGGTTATCAATATATAAAATTCATGTTATGTATTGAATTACACTTAATTAACCAAATAAGATGGGATTCCATAATTTTTGAAGGAGATAATTCATAAAATGAGTGCCTTCCGTAAATGTTGATTTAGAGTACAGCAATGAATGATGGTCATTTCCCAGCTCAGTTCGCACAAATGGTTGAAGTCTTTCCAAAGCTTGTAGGCCTGCAAAACAGCCTACTCGTTATCCGAGTGCCGGTGCCTGAGCAGTTCGATTGATGGTCGCCAGGGTTCTCCGGATCCGGCAATTGCTGGATTCTCCAGATCCGGCAATTGCGCCTGGGTGCGCGTAACTCGCGCTGTCTCCCGTATCTGCGTAAGTGCTCTACGCTGTCGAGATTACGTCGCAGTACTTGCCGTAGATTCAAGATTCAAGCCGATGGACGCAAAAACAAGGATAAAGTTGTCCATCAGAGGAATAAGATCATAACAAATTTTTTGCTTCATCACTACGTCGCGTTCGTTCAAACAGATACACTCGACATCCACTTGCTTTCGATAGCATCAGCCTCTGTTTTGCGCTGGGCATTTTCAAATAATTTTTCTTTAAACAAGAATTGCTGCGGCATATCCAGAGCAATAGCACGAGCAGAAGCCACTCTCTGTTGACCGTCACGGCCAATAAGCAGGCCACTAAAGCCACTAAGCAGGCCACTAAGGCCATTCACGGCCACTAAGCAGGCCACTAAGGCCACTCAAGGCCACCAAGCAGGCCACTAAGGTCACTAAGCAGGCCACTAAGGCCACTCACGGCCACTAAGCAGACTTGTCCTCCCACAGCCTCGACCGTGGCGGCCGTCGCAGGGCAGACCGTGCAGCTGCCGTGCCACGTGAGCCACGGCGACGCTGCCAAGCTCATCCTGTGGTACAAAGCTGGCACCCGCACCCCCGTCGTCAGGTACAACTTACCTCTTACAATATTTATTATTTTATTAAATTGTGCTTCGATTCAAGTTCTTCGCCAATTTCCAGTCATTTTTCTTATTTACATACTTTACTCTATCATTTTTCTTACTTACAAACTTTACTTTAGCATTTTTCTTACTTACAAACTTTACTTTATCATTTTTTCCTACTTACAAACTTTACTTTATCATTTTTCTTACTTACGAACTTTACTTTATCTGTACTCGGTCGGTATTGAACAGCAGTTCAGATTTAGGTTTGCCTGCAGCGTTTTGTTTCAACTTTTAGTTATTCTGTTTTCCATTTTCATTGATTTTTTCTTGAATTATTTACGTTTTCTGCTATTGTTTATGTTGATTTTCTTACATTAGTACATTATGTCTTGATCCCTTCCTCAATTTTGTACTTTATTCCTCAAGTCTTAACTATTTATACTTCCTAAACAAACATTCACTCGCTTGTTTCATTTATACAACATATTCACAAAATTCCTGCCTTAATTCACTTACATGAACATTAACTTCTATGATCTGCCTTTCACACCAATGAGCCACCCTATTCCTGCTAACCATTCACTTGCACAATTCATCAATTCATTAATTCATTTTATTCAAACTATTCAACAACCACCACTTATTCAAAATATCAAGCGATCTTACGATTAGTTAATTCAGGTCAATTTTGTTCAAATCCTGCAGCCTCGATGGTCGCAGTAAAATAGAGACATCATCTGGCAACACCGCGATGAGTGTTGCCAACGCGCGTGTCTCGGTTGACGCTCATACGGCGACGCTGACGCTGCAGCGGGCGACCCTCAGCGACGCGGGCGCCTACGAGTGCAGGGTTGACTTCTTCCGCTCCCCGACCCTCACAACCCTCGTCAACCTCACCGTCACTGGTGGGTCAGCCTCACCGTCACTGGTGGGTCAGCCTCACTGTCACTGGTGGGGCCATCAAACGCCCACTTTGAAGGAACACCTCATAAGTTTTGCGTTAAATCTTATAATTTTCTGTGAAATAATTAGCCTTTTGTTCATCATGAAATCCGTTTTATTATTAAAATTGGAAACGGATCCTATTCTAACGATTTCAAGGTGGGAAATGATTTCAACATTGATTTTACCTCAATTTCACTAATCTATTTTTGTTCGTGTCGATTACTGGTGTTCATCGTGTATCATTGCCCCGAATATCTCTTGGACTCAAGGCCTCTCAGACTCCCATAAACACCTCACAATAGACCTCTCGAACTCTCAACAAAATTCCCTCCTGAAGACCTCCCGCGAAGTCCTTAAAAGATTACCTCTCCTCAGGCATCTCGATATCTCACGAAGACCTTCCGCTCCCGGCGACATATCGCGACAACTTCTCCACCAGAGACTTAGCTATGACCTATGACCTTGTTAAAATGTATCTTATGAAGGCCTTTCATGAATACATCGCCATCATGATGAATATCCACTCAAAATAGGCCCCTGATCTACCGATGAGCGCAATGTCCGATTTTTCATTACTAACGTGCGAAGTATTCACAGTCCCGTTCGGTTAAAATCGCAGCCGTTGCGACACACATTAACATCCTTCAGTAGATGTTATACCAAATCTCTCAACGCATCTTGAATCAATGACTTAAATCAATACTGATGTTCATTTGGATTGATTCACTTCAAATGTTCATTTCGGGAGTTCTGCACTAGTTTGCATTAATCCACGCTAATGCACATCATTGTTCAACACCGGCGTTCGGTCTAGATATATACTTCTCGGTCTCACTCAAGAAGGATTCAATTGGTCCACAAAAACCACTTATTAGGACCTCTTCGCTAATAACATCCCCTCCTTACTATCACAGAGCTGGTAATACAGAGCCCTACTTCGCCAATAACTTCCCCTCTCTACCCTCACAGAGCCGGTTATACTTCTCTCACAGAGCCGGAAATACAGAGCCCTACTTCGCCAATAACTTCCCCTCTCTACCCTCACAGAGCCGGCAATACTTCTCTCACAGAGCCGGTAATACAGAGCCCTACTTCGCCAATAACTTCCCCTCCCTACTCTCACAGAGCCGGTAATACTTCTCTCACAGAGCCGGTAATACAGAGCCCTACTTCGCCAGTAACTTCCCCTCCCTAATCTTACAGAGCCGGTAATACTTCTCTCACAGAGCCGGTAATACAGAGCCCTACTTCGCTCATAACTTCCCCTCTCTACCCTCACAGAGCCGGTGCAGAGCGTGACCATCCAGGACGGCGAGGGCGACCTGGTCGCCGACACTCGCGCCTACGTCGAGGGCTCGGCCATCGAACTCTCCTGCATCGCTAGACGAGGTGCTCATGTCTTGTTACTGCTGTCTTGATATCATATTAAATATCTGTAATACTTGGCGTTTATCAGTGTCAGAAGTGACGTTTATCAGTGTCACTTCTTGAATATTAATGTTTAATTTCTGTTTATCAGTGTCACTTCTTGAATATTAATGTTTAATTTCTGTTTATCAGTAACACTTCTTGAATATTAATGTTTCATTTCTGTTAATCAGTGTCACTTCTTGAATATTAATGTTTCATTTCTGTTTATCAGTGTCACTTCTTGAATACTAATGTTTCATTTCTGTTTATCTGTGTCACTTCTTGAATAATAATGTTTCATTTCTGTTAATCAGTGTCACTTCTTAAATATTAATGTTTCATTTCTGTTTATCGGTGTCACTTCTTGAATGTTAATGTTTCATTTCTGTTTATCTGTGTCACTTCTTGAATATTAATGTTTCATTTCTGTTTATCTGTGTCACTTCTTGAATATTAATGTTTCATTTCTGTTTATCTGTGTCACTTCTTGAATATTAATGTTTCATTTCTGTTTATCAGTTTCACTTCTTGAATATTAATGTTTCATTTCTGTTTATCAATGTCATTTCTTGAATATTAATGTTTTATTTTTGTTCTGAATTTTTTAATGATATTGCATCTATATAAAATTAGAGATAAATATATAAAAGGGTAATTAAGAAAACTGTTTGACATCAATTTCCTTTCAGTATTCGATTGTTGGTGAATAAACATGTAGCTGATATTATTTCCTTGTTATTTCGATAGCTACTATATTAGGAAAGGAAACGGATCAAGATGAAAGCATTTGATATTTTATCCAAAAGCTAACACATTTTCTCAATTAATTCAGCTGCTATCTTACACACACAAACTTCTCCCGCGAGTTAAAACTTGCCAACGAATGGTCTCGGGCATATGAGATCAAGGATGTAAGGATTGATTGGAATATAATACTTCAAGAAAGCAATAACATTTATTCCGAGATAATCCTGCGACTTAGGATTGTGTTTTAGCAAATATCTAACAAAATAATAAATTTTTGTTATCTGAGATCATAATCTATGTACGCATTCAACATATTAAATTTAATTTTGCAGTGGTGGAAATAAAGTTTTCCATTTGAATTGTGATGAAATTAATGATGAGAATTCTCATTTTTCGCAGATTAGGAGTTTTTCTTCATTCACTTTATGAGCTTTATTTTATATAAGTAATATATTTTTTGGGGGTTAGCTTATCAAAAATAGTTTTGTCGCATTACAAAAATTGAGAGTAGAGCTGTAATGTTGGCTGACTTTTAGCTGTTAATGTACGACTCATTTAGAGTTCATTACTTTAAACAAGCTAAGAGCAAATAAAATCAGACGTAAATAAGTAGAAGAGTTTATTTACTTTGTGTTTGTAGCTAATATATTTTTTAGTTGTAGCTTGAATTGTTTTAGCTTGAATATCTTGCAGTTGAAGTTGTAAAGTTTCGGAAACAGGTTAATTGCAAGGCGTCATTTATTTATATATTTTCATTAGAAACAAGAAATCAAGAGATTTTCTCGAGTTTTTGAGTGATGCTCATATTGAAATGCAAAATATGTCTTAATGCGGCAGATAGGTATGGATGTTTCACGGCTTCTATCTGCGATAAGTCAACGGATTAAGTGCTACAATAATATATACATTTAAAGAACTATGTATAAAGGCACGTGAAGTTCCATGCCAATTATCTGTAGATGATTATATGTTTAGTAATAATATATCTCCAAATAAAGCATTTAAATTTGCGTTAAGCATTTCAATAAAATTAAATGATAAATATATATAATTTATTATACAAAGTTTTCATATATCTAAACATGAACTTAAATTAATTGTAGTCAAAAATTATCTGTTGATGAATTATATGTTTAGTTTATCTCCAAATAAATCATTTAAATTTACGTTAAGCGCTTCAATAAAATTAAATGATAAACATATTTAATTTATTCTATAAATTATTCATATATCTGAACATGAACTTGAATTAATTCTAACTAAAAACGTAATGAATATTGCGTGATATCAGGCTCGCCTGCTCCACGCTTGACATGGACACGAGACGGCGAAGTCTTGCCAGCACCGACGGAGGCGCTGCAGAAGGGCGTTGTGCTGAGCAGGCTGTCGGTGCCGCAGCTCACGAGACTTTGGGAGAACGCCAGTCTAACCTGCGAAGCTTCTAATAGCCCTCAACTGCCCCCGGTAGCTAAGACGATAACCATCAAACTGCTGCGTGAGTATCCTGTTAATTTAATCTTTTATCTATGGAAGAATACATGATATACATGATCATAAGGTAAATAAGTATTAACTTCTCAAGAGGTTCCTTTTTAAAAAAACTGGTGCTCTGGAAAGGTAAATACGTATAAATTTTTCAATAGAAACTTTTTTTAAATACTGGTGATCTACATTTCAAATAATTTCATGGATACCCTAAGCAATAAACATGCTATGTCAAAAAATATTAAAATGTCCTTGCCATCCCACATCAGCACTATAGGAATTAAACTAATATTTTATATTTTATTCAGCCTGTTTGCGCGTTTGAAGTCTGGCGTGACTAATACAAAGGGCCTGAAGCTACCGACAATACAAATTGCGCGGCGGTGTTGTCTGCACCTAATTATTTTTTGGCGATATTTTGCATTTCGCAAAACCGTTAAGGCAACATTTTTTAGTTAACTGCAATTTGTGCGTTTGTTAAATCTCAAATTTTTAAAATTGTGCTTAATCGCGAAGAAATTTATTATTATTCTTTAAACTTCGAAGCGAAGTGGAACATTTAGTTAAATGAGAATTATTGACTGAATGTTGATTGACTTGAAATTACTTTGTTGAGAATTATCATGAAAAGAACTAAACATACTGAAAAAAATAATTTTTAACGGAGCTGCCAAATCTTTGGGAGTTTTCCTCCGAAGCCACGCAGGGATGCTTGTTAACTTATCAATGCATAATAACTTATCAATGCACGTGGGCACGATAATAACTTATCTCTGCACCTGGCACGTGGGCACGATAATAACTTATCTCTGCACCTGGCACGTTGGCACGATAATAACTTATATCTGCACCTGGCACGTGGACACGATAATAACTTATCTCTGCACCTGGCACGTTGGCACGATAATAACTTATATCTGCACCTGGCACGTGGACACGATAATAACTTATCTCTACACATGGCACGTTGGCACGATAACAACTTATCTCTACACCTGGCACGTGGACACGATAACAACTTATCTCTACACCTGGCACGTGGACACGATAACAACTTATCAACGCACGTGGGCACGATAATAACTTATCTCTGCACCTGGTACGTGGGCACGATAACAACTTATCTCTACACCTGGCACGTTGACACGATAACAACTTATCTATGCACGTGGATACGATAATAACTTATCTCTGCACCTGGCACGTGGGCACGATAACAACTTATCTCTACACCTGGCACGTTGACACGATAACAACTTATCTATGCACGTGGACACGATAATAACTTATCTCTGCACGTGGGCACGTCAGTGCTGCCACGTAGCGTGCGCGTGTGGGGTCCATCATCGTCACGGGAAGGGGAGCTCGTGCGGTTCACGTGCACCACGTCGGGCTCGTCGCCCCCGGCCCTCATCACGTGGGGGTTGCAGGGCCAGCATCTCGCCCCCTCTACGCAGGTACTCATTATTTTTCTCTCATGTCATTAATTCATTTAATTTTGTTGTGATATATGCGCGAATTTTAAAGAAATAATCAATATCGTATTAATATTGTGATATCTGTAATATTATTTATGATAGTAATGTTTCACGTGAAACATCGCGTTTCGAAATTAAAACTAGTACTTTGGTTAAATTTTTTTTCCTCTGCGCGCCACTTTCACCGTCTATTATTGGTACTCGTTAGTACAGATTAGAAATATGAGGAGCTATTCTATAACTCACTGATATAGCCTTCCACAAATACTTAATTATCCTACTATCCTTCCACTTAATTCCACTATCCTATCACTTAATTATCCTACTATCCTTTCACTTAATTCCACTATCCTATCACTTAATTATCCTGCCATCCTTTCACTTCATTCCACTCCTACAATCTCATATTGATGCGATCCTGCTAACGCACGCACGCAGAGCACTCAGTACGGTCTGGTGACAAGCTCGACCCTCGAGCTCAACGTGACGAGGGAAGACGATGGGGCCGAGGTGACGTGCGAGGCTAGTAACCCTGCCGTGTCTGGCCGCTCTCTTTACAACTCCACCAGCATCAAAGTCCACTGTGAGTTATGGTCGCTCTCTCTATAACTCCACCAGCATCAAAGTCCACTGTGAGTTATAACCGCTTTCTCTATAACTCCACCAGCATCAAAGTCCACTGTGAGTTATAACCGCTCTCTCTATAACTCCACCAGCTTCCACCTCCAGCAGGGATTGAGAAATTATTCACATGCACGCTAACTTAGTACGTGTTAGTAGCTAATGGCTGCAGATATTTTGTGATACTTTACTCTGTTACTTTTTAGAATATTATTGATATTTTCTTGTCGTTGATATACTTACATCGAACTTCATTTCCCTATTTTGAAACGTTCAAGATGCATAATCTGAATTCCAAGGCTCATTAGGCATTATTTGTTACATTTAGTACTGTTTTACAACGTTAAAATCGAATTAATTATTGAACATTTCTACCGCCATTAATTCATTCTGATTATTCATCATAATCCAATATAATATTACTAGAATTTTTACCACGAATTATCAGATTGAGATATTCGCAAGATTTGTCTCAAGACAGATGCGACTGATGCAGCAGAGATTCATTCCTTCGACACAAATCACCACGATTAGACGCAAATGATTTCTGGAGCTCTGAAATGACCCTCGATAGGATTCTCGATCAACATCATCTGCTTCATGGGTCTCCTTCGAAGCAGGCAATCTGTTCGCTCCAAATATGAGGCTGTTTGCTTTCAATCGCACCGAATAACTGCAATTGGCCGGAACCATCCAGCACTAGCGTGCCTGCTTGGCCGCTCGACTTCTATTTACAAACGCGATCACTTGGATCAAACAAAGTACATAGACAAAGACAACTACTCATGCAGAAACAGTCTGTACATTTTTTGTAACGCAAAGTACTGTGAGTTGTGACACGTGAACGTTGTCAGTTGGACGCGTGCTGGTTGAACGGATACCAGAACATGGAGAGATTTGGCTCAGGCTAAGCCTGGCTGGCTCGCTGTTTGTGTTCTTCTTTTTGGCTGATGGCCGATATATTTTGCTTGGATCTTGTCACAAAGAGTTACGGAACATGTAAGTTGCAAGATCTGATATGAAATGAAAGATCTACCTTGAATTCTTTGCTACTGGTGTAATTTGACGAAGTAAATGTCAGAAAATATAGTTCTCATCAACCCTGTAAATACCCTGTAAATCACAGTTTTATGAAATTTGTCGTGCAGTATAAATCCAACAGACTTTCCTTCTTCCTCTACATTCACATGCTTTATTAGTATAGACTTTAGAATGAATTGTAAACAAATTTGAAGACCATGGTTGAAAGTTCAATAATTGTAGTGAAAGGAGTTGTATATCGATGATGATTCTGAAAAAACTGAGTCGTACAAGAGGAAAAAAGTATTTTTTGCTCATCAAGAAGGACGTTGGATGGTGCAAGGGAGATTTTTTGTAGACCAATGATGCTGTAAAATGAAAGAAGCTCCATGGCTGATGTCCCGTCTTGAATGAAATGTCCCTTAAAATGAAAGAAGCTCCATGCTGATGTCCCGACTTGAATGAAATGTCCCTTAAAATGAAAGAAGCTCCATGGCTGAAATGAAATGTCCCTTAAAATGAAAGAAGCTCCATGGCTGATGTCCCGACTTGAATGAAATGTCCCTTAAAATGAAAGAAGCTCCATGGCTGATGTCCCGTCTTGAATGAAATGTCCCTTAAAATGAAAGAAGCTCCATGGCTGATAGCATTCGACGCGCATCATGTCACGCCTTGGGACATTAGTCAGCAGGACTGCAACGTGTCTTAGATTAGGATTTGAGCTCATTGCAATTTTAGCTGCTATCTTCTGATTCATTAAGAAGCTTTACTTTGTAATTCTCAGGGAATTCGCTATTCCTACTCATTGCTTTTCTCGGGTTTGTTATATATCGAGACTGATCAGCTGATGCGTTGCCATTACCGCGATCTGAATCATTTCCGATGACTGTAGCGATAATATATCCTGCGGGCTTTGAAAATCTAAAAGTAACTATTTAATTCATTGTGTAATTATACAAAGCAATCCATTGGCTTTGTGTAATATTCGAGTTATTCCTCAGTCCCCCCGAAAGCTGTGGCGTCATTCGGGAAGTCGTTCTCGCCGCGGCTGCTGAAGGAGGGCGACGACGTTTACTTTACGTGTGAAGTGGACGCCAACCCGCCCGTCACGTCCATTGAGTGGTACCATGAGGTGAGAAGTACGAGGTCAGATGTACGAGGTCAGATGTACGAGGTCAGATGTACGAGGTCAGATGTACGAGGTCAGATGTACGAGGTCAGATGTACGAGGTCAGATGTTCGTATGTACGAGGTCAGATGTACGAGGTGAGATGTACGAGGTCAGATGTACGAGGTCAGATGTACGAGGTCAGATGTTCGAGGTCAGATGTACGAGGTCAGATGTTCGAGGTCAGATGTACGAGGTGAGATGTACGAGGTCAGATGTTCGAGGTCAGATGTACGAGGTCAGATGTTCGAGGTCAGATGTACGAGGTCAGATGTACGAGGTCAGATGTACGAGGTCAGATGTACGAGGTCATATCTACGAGGTCAGATGTACGAGGTCATATCTACGAGGTCATATGCGCGAAGTCAGATAAGCGGGATGCTCATGTGGGGAATGCAGTCTTGATTAGACTTCACTATGAAAATATACAATGATGTATGGAAGAAAATTTTGATCTTCGATTGAAACTTGTACAAAAACATAGAAGAAATGCTTTTGCTCTTGAAGCAATTGTTTTAAGTTTTTAATAAATACATAGAAATAATTGTTGTAATTGTGGACACTTTCAGCAATTTGATAGCTATTCAGATAGAGATCTATGATGAATTTTGCAGTGATATCAATTGGCTGGCTAGGTTTATCTGAATTTTGATTATATATCCATGTATTAATAAAGTAAATTATTTGTTTGGTCTGGACAGTCACAGCGGCAGCAGCAGAACTTGAGCGCTGGAGTCATCATCGCGGTTGACTCTCTTGTTCTTCAGTCGGCGGCAAGGAGCCGAACAGGACGGTACTATTGTGTCGCTACCAACAGCGTCGCCAGTACTACCAGCCAGCCAGTTCTACTCAAAATAAAATGTTAGTGGCATCAATTTGAGTAATTTATTTGCGTGGCCGCTCTAATTAAAGAAAAATAGGACAATCATATAAAATTTAAAGATTTTATTCGTAAATATTAATTAAATTCACCTCCAATTATTTTTTTAAATAGACGCTGCTATTAAAATGAAAAATATTGTTACTTTTTATCGAGTGGACAGTGTAGGGGAAAAATGAAATACTTCCTAACAATTAATTATAAAATGAAGCACTCGTCATCACTGTACAGATAAGCCGGTGTGTGCGAGTGCGCCTATCACGTACTTCATCTACGACGAACCAATCAACGTGACCTGTTCGATTGCGTCGTACCCGCCCGTGCACAACATCGAGTGGCGCTGGAACGGCAGCGGCGAGATCACCACAACGCAGATCACCGACGCTGAGAGGTGAGCGAAACAAGCGTACGACGTCGTGTAGTGATGAAAAATTATGTTATCAACACTGCGGTGCCTCGAGTCGGCATGCTAACAAGATTTAGAGGCATGAGCGACCCTGAATTTGGGCCGCCTATGACTCGGGGAACACATTAATCAGGTTCTCTATGTCCTCTTCGGCTCAGGGTTCGAAGGGCAGTTTGCTATCTCGGTATGACTCGGCTTGGCCAACCTTTGTCATAATCTCGAGCGACTATAAAGTCGGAAAGGAGATTCTGACCAGAAACTGATTTCGATCGGGTCGCCAAGCAGACCCACAATAACTTTTCGCCGAGGGTAGTGACTATTCGGCCGAAGCCTAGACAGTCCCCGAACTTTGTTAGGGTAGCACCTGCTGCTGCTAAGCACACTAATGTATCGTGTGCTTTTCTCCCGTTTCCATAAAGAAAGCTACAGACCTCAAGCCCTTATTCCAAAGCTCCGCTGTTACTCGTAAAACTGTAGAAGCAAGCAAATTGCCTACATAATGCTTAGAAAACCGTTTTTTCATGAAAGCGTTCATTAGTTTCAATAAAATAAATTATAAAAGTTCAACCAAATTTAGCAAGTTTTTCTACGTTTGTATTAGGTCGGACACGCTGCTGCAGGACCGCGTGACGGCGCACTTTACCGTCTACCCGTCTAAAGCTTCGGACGACAGGCACCTCTCCTGTCTGGGCGTCAACGAGATGGGCGCTCAGCGACAGCCCTGCAACTTCTCCATCACTGTCGCCAGTCAGTATCACTGTTCCGCGAGCGCGTATAACATAAATGTTAATTTAGAGCAGAAAATAGAATAGGGAGAATACGTCGCATAAATTTATAAAACTTGAATATTTTATACGAGGTCTTTCATACGTTTAATTGATTTCAACGAGACAGCTAAGTTCATAAATTTTACCCAATGTTATTATTCTGCATTGAAGAGCATCCTTGTAAGGTAATTTATTGGTTGCATTCAAGAATGGAAACCTTTGTTTTTTTTCATTTATGTTAGCATTTACCTTCATCATTTAACCCAACTAAGCTATCAATAAAGGTACTGTATATCTCCTATCACACTGCACAAGCTAACTAGCATCAACTAAATTACACAATAAAATGTAATTAAAAAGATCGGAATCTCTTTTCTCAGTGCTAAAAATTCATTTGATTGCCGGGATCTTGCATCATACTACACAGCTCCGCTAGCATCTACCGGCTTGTCAATCATACAACTTGGGCAAACGGTAAATAAATATTGCATTTCATTGCTCGGTTTCGGCCAATCACTTTATGCTGGCTCAGCCATGAAACTGACCAACAGGTCATAACCTCAACATCACGCGCAGCCTTCGTTTTTGCCAGCACTCGTCCTGCCTTAAGTAATGAAAACTTCAAACAAGTGCTGTGACAATCCGACCGCAGCGGAAAGGGATATCGGACTTCAGCTCGAGCTTCAACTTTATCTTTGCCTCACCAGTATTTTCCTTTACAGAGCCACAGAAAAAATGTTTGGCTATATTTAACTACACTCAAGAAATGGATTATATCTGACCATTAGACGATCGATCGTCTGCAAAAGCGGGTTTTCACGATCACCAACAGAGGGCGTTAAACGTTAAATCCCTCCAATTTAGTTTGTGAAAAAATTAGCGTTCGTAAACTGGCATGTTTACATATCAATTCAATTTTCAATTCTACGAAACTGGTTGATTCGTCTGTAAATCTTCAATTCAATTACTGCAATTCATAAAAATCGTTCTACCTAAACTGTCATGGTAGAAATTCTTTCCTTCCCAGTCAGTTTAAACATACAGTATAACGGACTCACAAATGGATGAGAACTTTATCAGCACAACATTTCCATTACTTGTTTTCCTTTAATATGATTAAATGACTAAAACTTATACTTCATGGAAATGACTATAAATTTAATTTATTTCAATATTTATAACCATAGCGTTAAGAACAAACTGACCACATCACTAAGCAGTTCCGTTGATGTCTCACAGAGATGCCGGCCCCGCTGTCGTCCTGCCGCCTGGCAAACATCACCGCGTCGTCGCTGAGTCTGACGTGCGAGACCGCGCGCACTCCCGACGCCCTCTACCGTGCTGAGGTATCATTATGATCACTATCATTATGATGATTATGATCACTATCATTATGATGATTATGATTACTATCATTATGATGCTTATGATTACTATCATTATGATAATGATTACTATATGATTATTATGATTCTTATGAATAGCAAGATGATAATGATAACTATCAGTATGATGATTAGGATACTCATGAATAGCATGATGATAATGATACTATAACTATGCTCATTATGATACTCATGAATAACATGATGAGACTAAGGCTATCGAATAATGATAACGGACAGTGGCATATTTGTCGTTGCTACACTAATAGAATCATTGGGCGAAAAAGTGATTCCAAATAATGCATTAAATAAACCTAATATCCGAAAACGAGTTCAAATAAAAGTCATATAACTGTTCTTTACACGAGTTTACATAGAAATGTTTTTATATATCTAAGCACACAATGTTTTCTTAGTGTATTTCCTGTCATTTCAATTATATCTCTAAACTCTTCCCTTATGCGATGATTTCTTTAAATGTTTCGTCATTTATCCGACAATAATATCGTGCCTATTAACGAAAGTTAGGCTTCTAACAGAAGTTAGAATTTGTAGTAAATGCCGATCCGATATTTTCGTCTCTGCCATCAGCACAAAGACAAAGTCAGGCAAGAAACAGCGGCAAGAAGTGGCCCCGGTAAGTTGTTCTTATCAGGACCAAGTTCCGTCCGTCGAGCGCAGATGTTAAGGTTCTGTCCACAAAGTTTCTCTATCTTTCTAAAGATCGCAATTTAGTGACATCAAAGAGTAGAATTCTAGGTAGGAGATTTTTCTAACCGCCTCTCGACAAAATTTAGCTTCAACCGAATTAGAGTCAGAAGTTGCAGTAATTCGATCTTTCTACATCATTCCATGTTGGTGTAAGGCTATGAACGTACAATGTATTTAGCGCATGGCTATGTACGCACCATACAAATTTATCTTCTTATCATTTTCCTTCGACCTTATTTCAGATAGACACAAAAATTTTCAATATTTTGGTGCTCAAATAATATTTTTGAACACAAAATAATATTTGTTGGCGCTCATTAATTCGTGATAGAATGAAGTTTGTTGTACAATAAAGCAACGCTCCTGGGGTTTACAAATCATTTCCCGGTGTTCCTGAAATCAACAATGCACACATAATACCACACTAATTTTAAACTTTCGGCGTGCTTGTCACACAGGTTTACCTCGCAAACAATTCTCTGTTTGCGAATGTGACGTCCCAGCAGCCGTCATTTAACGTCAGCCGTCTCGACCCCGCAACCCGTTACGAGATCAAAGTGTACGTCGCACACGGGCCGGCCACGTCCCAGCCCGTCCACGTGTCCGCATTTACGTCAAGAACGGCCCGGCGAGACCGAGGTGTGTATGATGTCTGGTGGGATCTACTGACTGGGGAGGCTCAGGGATTTGAAACCATGAGACTTTAGGATTTATTGTTGTCGTAATTACAAATAAAACTCATGCATGAAATTAGATATTTGCAGCAAATAATTCTTTATAACGTTTAAAATCTTTTTATGATTTGTGAAATTGGATTTGAAGATACACGGAACGCTATTTCAAGCTAAAAAAAGATCGGATTCGTGCAATTCATTTTTCTAGCAACATTTTGTAATGCTAAGTTTATATGTTACCCTAACGTTGCCCTTCATATCAATCCTTGGGTAGATTTCTACGAACCGAAAGTCGCCGAAAACCTAGTACAATAAATCATCAATATACGTTGAATCGTGCCGCTACAATTGAGAGGCCTCAGATAATTTATTTAGGCCTAGGCTAACATGCCACATCAACAATCTCCATCGAAAACCCACCTGCAAGGTCTCACTCCACTATTGAACCCTGCGCACGGTCCATGATAATGTTGAATCACGTTTCCGTTCGTCACAAATCGTTTCTCGGATGCCATCTTCGGAAGCATTTGCTTGGCTTTAGAAAGCCGTTGGAGTTCTCATATATTTGGCTGAGGCTATCTGCATGCAGCTTAATGGTAGTCAGGGTACACAGCTACACATGAGCTGCTTTGCTTGTGCGTCGTTTGATTTCTGGAAATTCGAGACAACACAATGGAGTTTGTTGGCACATCTCGGCGCTGGTGTACATGAAAGTGAGGTATTAAGGTGCTTTTGTGTGTCATCACGAATTACATATTGAAATACACCAACAGGAATTTCAATCACCTATACACCAAACGCTATGCAAACAGATGCAAACAGAGCTAATTTTAAATTATTTTCAAATAATTGTACGATCAACTAACATTTTTTCTACCTTTAAATCAACGGAATGAAATTGTAATCCAAATACTTTCATTATTATTATTATTATATACAGCTCCTTTATTACATTATTTTATTATAATCCACGGTAATTGTACCAGGCATTTCACTTACTTTCATGAGCGAACTAAGTGCTTCCGGTGATAATTTAACACGCCATGACATCACAGCTTTCGCATTTATTCACTGAATCAAACTTGACTGATAATAATTGAATGGAAAGTATAAAAGTTTTTCCCCCTATTGAGATTTAAAAAATAATTGAACTACGCATATTTGATGAAAATTCGTGTTTGTTCACTTCAAATCTCACAATGCAAACATTTGTTTCGTGACTTTCTTATTAAGTTTGCGTTTAGGCTAAAAAACACACTTAATCGAAACTAATAACTAACTAATGAAGAGATATGTAAGTTGATTGTTACTCTAAATTGTTCCCAAACACAGTTGCTTAAATTATTTAATTTGATAACATAGGTTATTTTTCCAACAGTGATTCACAATTAGAATGTGAATCTTACTCAAGCAAATTGAACCTACACTGAATATTCAGTTAGCGCATCGATTAACATACCATGTAAAGAGAAAATAGCTCAAATTTTCAGGGGGAAGGGGGTATTCTGCTCTGTGTTATAGGGGGGCTCCGCTAAGTGTTATAATTAGTTAATAAGACAAGCTCTTCACTGCACCAGGAACATTGAGAGCTAGAGCTCTTTCAGCGATAAGCTCACGGACAAGAATCGCTTCTATTCCCCCCGACCTCCTCGTTGTTCGGTGCCGCAGAGCGTAATTATGGAGCTTCTTTTTATACTTGTAGGATGTCAAACTCAGCCACGTCACAGGCTATATTTGTCATCGTATTCAACACAAACAAAAGACTTGCTAAATTTGTATTCAAAATCACGCCTCTATTGTTGGAGCTTTCAATAGCTAAAACAACTTTTTTCCATCTGCCTGGCTTGATTTATATTACAGCCGGCGTATCGTCGGCTAATTACAAACAGCCTACCAACTACCGGCGCTTTTTTAGCGAGGCCTACAGTCGATGTAATTAACGGAGGCTCGGCAGTGGAACAAGAAAACTGTAAATCAAGGTCGCCCAATGCAAGGCCATTCAGTGAACGCCTAAAGTCGAGCCTTAGTTGTCAATATCGACGTGCAGCGAAATAAAAACCATCGGCTAATTACGAACACAAGACCTCTGCCTCAACTCGGGCACTCGACACGACACTGATAGTAAACATTCTATCAATGATTGTGGCTCTGCCAATGATGGTGATAGGAACTTCTCTATAGCTAGTGGCGAGAACTAACATTCGTTCACAAATATTACAATGTAGCAAGGAAAATCACATTTTATACTGTTTTCATTGCGAGAAGCTATGTTAAAGTTCTAAAAGTGCTTATGTAGACTTCAATTACCATCAGGACATGTATGAATGCCATGCTCATTAGGCCAGATTGGCATGGCAAATGATCTCAGCTTGGCAGCTGAATTTGTTTGAATAAATATTGCAGTATCCGCTCTCAGAGTAGAGCAGGACATATTCTTAGAGATCATAACTTTAGCAGATCATATATTCAGAATAAAATAATATTTTTGTAATTGTTGCTAAAATTACCGTTGTTATTGATATAATGATGTTAATAATTTCCGGATTTATAAATAATAGTCAAGCTTTATTATAATAAATAAAACAATCCTGTTTAACATAAAAATTAAATTTATTCAAGTTGATAATGTTAGGGTAACATGGCATCACAACTACATAATCGCAAGCCATTATAATTTTCAAGATTATCTGCAATCTTCTCAACAAATTGCAGTTCATAAATTTATATAAATTGAATAAGTTGTTACTGTCATTTAAGTCGTCAATATTTCAGGAAGCATCGGATCAATAATAATGTACATGATCTCCGTTACTATAATTTCCTAATGAATTTTCCATCTTGCTTCTTGCAACGCAGTGAACGAAGATCGAACGGCAGTGAGCTCTGTGGTGGTGGTGGTGGTGATGGTTTCGGTGGTGACGGTGGTGATGGTGCTTATTACAGCTGTTGTAATAAGATTATGGTGGTGCAACAGACGCTCCAGAGAGTCATGTGAATCACCACAGAATCACCACAGTGAAGAAGAAGTCAGCAAAATAGAATCGGGTGCAAGCAGCGTGCCACCAGGGGACATTCGAGCCAAGTTGTTTGAAGTCAAGACGAGCCTGTACTGCGCCAGCCCTCAGAGGGCTAAGAGGGGACCAGACGTGCTGTCCAACATAGGTGAGACTACTTCTTTTGTTGCAGTGATAGGATGTTTAGTAATAAAACATCACATGCAGCGATGGGATGTTTAGTAATAAAACATCACATGCAGCGATGGGATGTTTAGCAATAAAACATCCCATGCAGCGATGTGATGTTTAGCAATAAAACATCCCATGCAGTGATGTGATGTTTAGCAATAAAACATCCCATGCAGCGATGTGATGTTTAGCAATAAAACATCCCATGCAGTGATGTGATGTTTAGCAATAAAACATCCCATGCAGCGATGGGATGTTTAGCAATAAAACATCCCATGCAGTGATGTGATGTTTAGCAATAAAACATCCCATGCACCGATGGGATGTTTTGCAATATAACATCCCATGCAGCGATGGGATGTTTAACAATAAAACATCCCATGCACCGATGGGATGTTTAGCAATATAACATCCCATGCAGCGATGGGATGTTTAGCAATATAACATCCCATGCAGCGATGGGATGTTTAACAATAAAACATTCCATGCAGCGATGTGATGTTTAGCAATATAACATCACATGCAGCGATGTGATGTTTAGCAATATAACATCACATGCACCGATGGGATGTTTAGCAATAAAACATCCCATGCAGTGATGGGATGTTTTGCAATGAAATGGCGGCTGCCATAAAGGTGGGAGAGAGAACTAGACGTCTTTGTCAAGCATCAATTATTCTGACATCAGTGGCATCGTAACTTCCCATTAGGATTAAATATGAAGGCTTCAGGTAAAATTCACATTCATGGTAGATTACCTTATTTTTCAGTATTAGATCCAGCTTCGCTTACACATCTACATAAAAATATATTCATCAAGTTCTATAAGTCATTTTTGACTACTCAGGCTTCATTGTCGAAAGCATCAATATTTTAAAGGCTAATATTTTATCCACTTTCTTCACATTTATCCATATTAACAAATTCCGACTCGCTCGACCACCACAGAGGAGACTTACAAGCTGCTGTCGCCCATGGAACCTCCTGACGCAAAGAGCGGAGGTTTCGTCGACCAGGGCCAGTTTGTGAGTCAAATTAGGTTTCAACTTTCAAAATGTGTCTGCTAATATTAATTTATACAGTAATAAATGAACAAACTTATCTTTATTTATAATTCGATCCTCTAAAGAAATTCATGTTGATAAGCATTTGATAGGTAAACTTAATTAATATATACATGTGGCGATAATTCATTAAAAAAGTTGCAAGTAGATTTATCTATGTATAATATTTATCAATTACCACAAACTTGATGATCATTTTATTGAAGTAAACTTGATCTGCAATTTTTTCCAAGACCATGTCACTGAAGTTTTGCAATTGCATCCCCTATAAATTAAATAATTCTCAAGCTTATATTTTTTGAAATTTAAGATTTTTAGTTATTGAATTCCAGATTTAAATAAAGAAATGTACTTAGTTTGATTATATACTTCGGCTTCAGAAAACCTCTGCTTCAGTTTTGTTTCTATTTGTTGATTGATTCGTAGAACTTCATTTTATTTGTCTTCACATAAAAATGTTCAAATCTAACAACGTAACAGAACCTTTCACTTGAAACGTTGTAGGTGCAACGTACTCTTTTGCATTGCCCAGGCCTTATTTTCCTTTCACAAAGCATGCTATCAAATTCAAAAACACACGCCCACACACAGAGACAAACATACTACGCACCAACACCGCAGACATGTCAAATTATGATCAAAAATATTCCTGTCAACTAGCCCGTAAACTCACCCACGCACAAACAAGTCCCTGTGGCCGGGTGATGGAAGTATTTTATTCAGGCGAGCTCCATTAACCCGATGGGCTCTCAGAAGCTTTAATTATCGTGACAGGGTGTCGGCAACCAGGAACTCCCTCGTACAGAATGGAGCCAATACGGGACAGACGACGCAGTGGATTCATCACTGTCCAGAAGGTCGTTAGTTCCTCATCACCAACGCGATCTGGAAGCCTCCAAATCCGCACAGGCGTCTTCGGATGAGCGGCATCTTCAGAAGAAGTCTGTTAATTTTGGCTTTCGTCCCCAAGTAAACTTTAGCGGAGCCAAAACACCGGAATTTTCTTCGGGTGACACTTGTTCGAGCGAGACCCTTGTTAGCGGTTCGAGGACTCTCGGGAGGCCAGCGAGTGTTGATCGAACTCGTTTGGCGAGCACCAGAGCCCTGCGGGATATCCACGGCTTAGGCTACGATGAAAAAACCCTTGTTCCTGGCGGATCTAGAACGGTCATGAACCCCAGAGGTCCTAGTCAAGAAATTGTGTGCGGTGTTGATCATTTCTTCACTGCGGAAGAAAGCATCGTATGATTGCCATGAATAAGGGAAAAGTTATTAGAGGCTCGAAGGTTGGAAAGAGGATTGGCTCGAGCGAGTTTATCAAGCTTGAAGTTCACGAGAGTCTTTCTTCATGAGGTAATTTTGCTCGCTAATTCAACAATAAAACGAATAATTTAATAATAATTTATTCCCAAATGATACTGCAACGGCAATTTCACACCTTATTGCGTGTTTTATTGTCGTGCGTAATGTATGAAAACTAGCTTGCTGATTTCTTCATTGATTTTATCGCTTTTCGATCATGGCCAAATAATGCGAACGGATTCAGTAAAACATGTGTTAGCGTTCAGACAACTGGCAAAGGTTGAAAATTTCCCAGTTGAATTTTGAAATTTTGAGCCTCGCTAATTTCAAAGGGCTCTGCTGTTTGCTTATCATTCAGATACTAATTTGGCTATACATGCGGAAACGCATCATTATATTGAACCATTTGCTTAATTGCCGTCATTCTCTGCAACTTTGGGAGGGGGGTGATTTTCATCAGTGCATAATAAGGGTTTCGCTTGAACTGAAGCGCAGATAAATAATGAAGAAAACGCTCATCATGGGCTACTTGGGCATCAGTGTTTGTTTTTTTCATTCTCAACAATTAATTGTTATTTTTCTGATAGATATTCTTCCTCGAAACTTTGATTACATGTTCATATGACTGTTACAAAACTCATCCTGTAAACAAGCTGAACAATGCAGCAAAATTTCAGGATCCTGAAGTATTTTAGAGCGGTCGAAATGAAGCATAATTCCGACTGTAATTAATTAGAGAAAATATTAAAAATATATATATAACCGATTGATGATGTGACTGCCAGAATTGATATTCATAATTGGGTGCCTTTTAATATGAATTCTTTTCAAGCGTGAAAGAAGAGAAGACATTGCTCGCGCTGTTTTGGAGGAATGTTTATGCTTCAACTTGTTCTCTGAAATTAATTCCTGTTAGTGACATTCATCTTTTCACATGATACAGAAGGAAAATATTTTGGCACAGTATGCCTCTAATGATTTAATTAGATCAATTTGAAGGTATTGCAAGACGTTAGACAAGTTAGATGCGGCATGTTAATCCAGCTTTGATATGATCCCAAAGGACAATACTAGCAGCTAACAGAATTATCAAGTATTTAAATCCTAATGAATTGGTGCTGCAATATATACCGCATTGCCGTCAGGGGGAAAATTGCGGTGTGATCAGATGTGTTAATATGAATGAATCTTTCTGTCTTTACATTGTTATAAAATGTGTAATTGTTAGAATTTATTTTAGTGTTTAGATTTAAATACTGAGATTCTAACATAGATGTATATTATGAATGGCAACATGTTAGATCAATTTTTCGTTTGAATATCCCTGATTTATAATTCTTTGTAATTACATCTCTCGTTAAGGTTTAGTGCATTCTTCATTAATATTAGCATTTGTTCTAAAGAGAGTCAAAGCAGAACTTCTATGCCATTACTTGAATACGACACCACAGACTAGTCAAAAAACCTGGCCTTTCATGATGTTAGAAGTGATATACTGCATTAAATGCTTCAGTTACTTATAACATTAGTCTGCTTAAATCGCAAGTTCACAAGCAAAGAAAATCGTTCTACCGTTAATTATGGTACCAGAAGAAATGAAGTCGAACCGAACTTAACGTCATTATTTTAATAAGAGAATGCCGTTAAAAACCTGGGTCTTTTGAGCCCACCTCAGGTTATAGCTAATGAACAGCAGTACAGCACACTCCCTGAAAAATTTACCAATCAACCAACGGAACTCGAATGGTTGAAGTGAACCTTCGATAATGCTGCTGTACTTTTCCCTTCCGCCTGATGCACCGCCGTGTAATTTCTTGGTGGTTTGCAGCGGTTTTTGTGTTATTTTAACGCAACAAACTTGGCCGGCCAGGAAGCTGAACGAGATCGCATGGGAGCCCAGGCCGCAATGCGCTCACAAGTGCCCGTAAAATGCCGCTTCCCTCTTCGAATGGCCAGGATTTTTGAGTCGCCCTCGAATAGAATGCATTAGAGGTTAATGAAGCGTCTTCAATTGCTAGGGGAACGCGGGCCAAATAATGGAATGTAAAGGAAACTCATACAGAATGGGAGTTCATGAATATAATGGACAAATGAATGAAATGCACAGATAAAATCTCAAATGCTTGTCGTGACAGATTTAGATATGGATATCAGAAATTTCATGGTCTAAGATGAACAACAATTTAATCGAAATTTTCAAAATAAAATACGAACATTATAATCTCAAACGTATTTAATCTCTAAAATTAATGAAGGGGATCAATACCTCTGCAGCCGGGCATTTGATGTATCCAAAGCCATAAAAAACCTCTTGATTCTTTGCTGGTTGCGGTACTGGGTACGATGCTGGACATGATGCAGGGAACGATGTTGGGCAAGATGCTGGTTGCGGTGCTGGGCTCGATGCTCGGCACGATGCTGGGCAAGATGCTGGGTATGATGTTTAGTACGATGTTGGGTAAGATGCAGAGAACGATGCCGGGTACGATGCTGGGCTCGATGCCTTGTCGGAGAGGACGAGGGTATGTGTGTGATACTGGAATGGCAGTTTGCATCAGTGTTCAGTAACCCCCGCTACTCAAGACAGGAGAATGAAATTGAAGTTCTACAGGAGCTGCCAGGCGGAGGGGAGTAGGAGAACAATGAGTTTGTACAAGAAGACATGGAAATAAGTATCAAAGAACTGGCGACGTTTTCAGCATCAGGACCCGACGGAATTCCAGCTGTGCTGTTGAAGTGTTGTGTTAGACATTTTGCGACTTTTATTTTGTAATGAAATTATAATTTACTTTTACCTCGGCAACACCGTTAGGAAGTTAACGTCGCGCACACAATTTTCTCGTTGATCAGTATCGTTCGGCTGATCCCCGCTGCAGGTTAGTTTAAGCTCTTATAGGTTCCTTTTTACTTTCTGAATTCTGAACTTTCTTTTACTTTGTTATATTGAATTATTATTTTTTTATTCATTTTCAACGACGATCATTGATTAGATTTAATCTTCAACAGATACGCACGTTGCCAAGGGTATTATTCTTTACACTATTTTTTCATATCGTAATACTTATATTCAGAGCCCACCTTGTATTCATTTTCACTGCATTAAAATCTCAGTTCCAGTGTCTATCACTTACAATCCTGTTGGTTTACTGTGTGGGTACTGACTGGCACTTACCCCACAGAAGAAGTGTGTTGGAGCACTGAAGGATAAGCTCACAATGCTCTGGAAAGCCTCGATGATGGAGGGCCTTATTCCTGAGGGTCTCAGGAATAACAAATGAGGAAACCATAAATGAGATCCGGGACAGACCCCAAAATTACAGGCCTGTAACCTCGACCTCACATGTGATCAAGGTTTTTGAGAAGGTAGGGGCGAGGAGACTTGTCCAGCATATGGAAGAGACTAACCTGTATAATAATGGACTACACGGTTTCCGACGAAATCGATCCTGTTTGTCACAGTTACTGCAGAACACCATCACCACCGTATGGCTTTACTGGAGGAGGGAGCTGGCGTTGACGTAGTATAACTGGACTTCGCTAAAGCTTTTGAAAAATTAATCATGGGGTGCTATTGTTGGCTACGATGCCGCGAGACACAAGCACAAAAATTCATTATGATATTCATCAGGGTTAAAGTTTTGTCGCGTGCGGAGAGGTGCACTGGCAAGGCATGATGCAAAGTTCATCGATAAGGAATTCTGATAATTTGAGTCGTGGAACGTCTCATTAGACTCGCCTTCATGGAGCTGAGCAAGAAATCTCATTATCTGTTCTTGCGTTCAACCTGTAATTGTATCTTTTAATTGTAATACTTTAGATCTTCTATACTAATTGCACTAATTGTAATACTTTGGATCTTCTTCGCTATATTTCTCTTAAATTAACATTGGTTCCGAAGTATACTCGTTAGTTAACATCAGTGTTGTAGATTATTCTAAAAATAACAAAACAATCGCGATAATTGGATTTCATTTCCCAAGCATAATCTATTTTTTTCAATATTTAATGAATGGAAACATTATTCATAATTATTTTCATTAACTCGTTCGTTCAATGAGCAAATGAATTCGTCGTAATTTCTTTTTTAATTGTTGAAGCAATAAATTTATTTCAATGAGACCAACCGAGGCGCGAAATAAGTTATTTTATTTGTGAACACTGTAATAAATAGCAATATGACACAGATAATTTCTCGTTTATATTTCAAGTCTTGGACGTGACTTCGTATTAGCATGTTTTCCACAGGCATCGTTCGTGATTCCACCACAAAAAAAATGCTCCGAAGCTGAAATAATTTACGGGCTTTATAGATGACTTGGCTATGAGTACATATAGGTTTAGATTCTGATATTATGGATTTGAATTTTGCTTTAATATTATACTTTTTAATAGTAATTTATCATTGTTTCTTGCAATAGTTAAAGCTGTTGGCCATGCGATCACAGTTTAATGTCACTGGAGGCTTCATTTTCGTATTTATTTGTTAAATTAACCACAACAAAGTTACTAAAAACATTAAATTTCATCCTTAAAAGGAAGTTTTTTTATTTTATGGCAATACATGCTTGTTTGAGTATAACAGTTTGAGTATAATTTTGCATTTAACATCAAGATGGCGTAAAATATTAATTGTATGGCTCACTCGTAATGATTTATAGCAAGTAATTTGTAATTTTGTCAACTTATAGAAAGCAATTACATAAATTCTCTTAAATCAAAATAAATATATAAAAATAGATAAAATGATGTACAAATAAAGCTAAAATCATCGTTGCAATCATTCAAATTCAATTTTTATTCCTATCAGAAATTTAATCCTAGAAATTTAAATTTAATCCTCTTTCGAATCTTTCCCTCGATGGTCGCATGTCACATATTAAGACTTAAATATTTTATCTGTCAATAATACCAGTCACGCATTTCATCACATATTTTTGGTGCGTATCTCACCGGGGCATTCATCAACATGATAATTATTCACATCTTAGTAGGTTCTTGAGTTTCTAGGAAGACAATTACGTCAAACCTGTGCAAAATCACACATATTTGCTTCAGCGTTTCACAAGTGTAGTTAATTCCAGCTCTGTAACGAATCACACGTATCGCGCTTATGTATCATGAATAACAATTGCTCAATGAATCACACATTTGAATTCAGGTATCCAGAGTGACAGTTATTCCAATGCAGTGGTGCATCTCATATTCACTTCCCCGTGGAGTGACGGTCATCCTCGCACGCTCTCACAGCATGTGTTGCCGCATCTAATATAATTAGCATGTCTGGTTCTGCTCATGACAGACCTCTAGTGCGAGACCCCGAGTTGCCTATTTGGGCAGAAAAAATTCTAAATTAAAGAACTAACAAAACCTAAACTAAACAAAACTCCTGAAACTGAACTCTATAAATTTAACTAAACTATAAAAATCTTGAAAGTACAATGAATAAAACTCTTATAACTGACTAAAAAACTCTTGAAACTGAACTCTTAAAACTAAACTAAAAAAACTCTGAAACTAAACTAAACTGAAAAAAAACTCCTTAAGCTGAACTCCTAAAACTAAACTAAAAAAATGTAAAAACGGAATTAAACTTAAAAAATTCTAAACTAAAGACGAGGGCTGATCAAATGCAGATTTAGATGCATTTGCGTTTCATGTTGGTTGATTGCAGTGATCGAACAATGCAGTGGTGTGGTGAAAGACCTTAAAATAAATTTATCCTGAGTTAAACTTCAAAATTCCTTTTCTTTATCAAATCTATTTACATGGTTCGACGATCAAATCCAAAACGAATTATTGTATAAATTATCAACGGACCTTAATTGGCCACCATTAAACTTTCATGCCATTTTACCACAATATTGTGGTAAAATCACATTTTACCACAATATTGCCGCCATCTTGATATGCAGCGCGCGTGTCTCCATATACCAGTAATTCGAGCTGCCGTTAATTAACCTCCACGTCGCGCTTGCTTTCATTTGCTGACGGCTTCTTGTGGCAGCGATGCACAAAACGCGTTCAGCGTCACCGCATAAACCGCGCTCAGCGTCACCGCATAAACCGCGCTCAGCGTCACCGCATAAACCGCGCTCAGCGTCACCGCATAAACCGCGCTCAGCGTCACCGCATAAAACGCGTGCGTTCAGCGTCGTCGCATAAGACGTTTTAATACAAAAGCTTAGGGCTATCGCCTCAGGCCCTCAGAATTCAGCACACTTTGATCAAAATTTATCTCCCAGACTTGCAGTTATCCGACTCTCAGAGATCAGTTTGTGCTCAAAAGCTCCTCTTTCAGTCTCAAAGCAATTGTTTTCAAACAAATAAATGCGTGCTCAGTATGAAAAGCTGAAATTTGTATTGCACAAATTTTAAACACGAAAATCGAGGCAGGATCTCATTCTCCGTCAGGCGTCAGCAGGCGCGAGGTGGCATTCACAACATTCATCACCATTGATCAGTGCCGACGTCGATAAATTGAGGCATTAGTTGCACGTCTACCTCAACCTACGAAGACGCATCGTGACATCTTCCCTTCCGCAGGAATGTTATAATTCTGCAGCGCTAGCTGAGCTTCTAAAATTTCATATATTTTGCCTTGAAGATTCATAACAATCGTTTATTAATTGTAATATTTTTCTTTATTCCAATTGCGATGCACGCAGTAAGCGTAGTATGATTCTAAAGTTAATGCTGATATATAATTCCTAATTGTAGTTTGTACAACTTTTGAAATAAGAAGAATAACTTAATTGCATAATGATGCCATTTTGGCAGTATCAAGTTAACACAATACACGTTGTTTTGATGTTTAAGTTTCTTAGGACTGGTACAACTAATAATTTTGCTTTGTCGAGCTCAGAAAGTTTTAATTTACTTTTAATATGTTTAAGGCTGCCTTAGTAAGTGCAAAAAAAAATTTATTTTTCTTATTGAATGAAGTCTTCAACCATGGAAAGTAAAGAGACTCGAGTTCTAGAGTCGCACGGCTTCTATATGGACGTACTCTTAGTCCTTTAATCAACTGTACATTCTGATGAAGTGAAATCAAGCCACAATTTCCATTATTGAAACTTTAATAGTTTTAAGCAATAACTATGATATATTTTTATATAATCTTCTTCTGATGATATTTATATTTCTGATGATAATGATAAATTATTATATAATTTTTTTCTTGCTTGGCGTTTCGTTAAAAATGGAAATAACTCAATTTGTAAGTTCTCGGGTCAACTCGGGTCAACCATATGTTCTCGGGTCAACAGAAAAATATAGGAAAGAATCAGGCATGAGATTATTTCTTTAGACTAAAAGAATAATGGATCAAAGGCTTGCCATACGCAGATTACAAGTCGTTACCTGCCAGTCGCGGATCACACTAATATTTTATTAATCTAAAGTCGTCGGCATCCGTCCGTCTCGAGAGACGATGGGTTAGCTATCGGTCCCGCCTGCATCGCCGAGAGTGGCTGTGCAGACCGATCCTGGAGTGACAATCCAATCCACAGCCATCACAGGTGAAGGCAGATGGCTGTCGCTGCTGCGTCGCCCGCTGTTTCCGTCTGAATCTCCTCTGATGAGAGTCGCCATCGCGGCGCTCGACCTCAGCGCAGGACACGGCCTGCCCGACAGCGAGTCTCCAACCCAGGCGGTCAGCTGCTTGGGTCTCCCACGAGGATGGGTCGATGCGGCACCGTTTCAAATCCCTCATGCAGATGTCCTTGAGGCGTAGTTTCGGGCGTCCCGTTTTCCGTCGGCCTTCCACGAGCTCGCCGTAGAGGAGGTCTTTGGGTATGCGGCCCGCTCCCATCCTACTGACATGCCCCAGCCACTTGAGACGTCCATTTATCCTAAAGTATCCATTTTAAAAGATTAATTTAAAATAATTTGTAGAAACGCTGGAATATATTCTCTTTAGGTCATTTGCAATTAATTTTGCCTCCGTCGGTAACTAGGGAGAAATCGATATACGGAGCTGGACAGTCCCCAGATAGTTGGTACAGTTATGACCAGCCATATTTTGATGCCCAGAAACATGTGCTGGACAGTGCCCAGATAGTTGGTCCAGTTATTACCAGCCATATATTGATGCCCAGAAACATGAGCTGGACAGTGCCCAGATAGTTGGCCCGACTCCGACTGCTGATCCACAGGACAACTCGCGCCGTGATCCATCAGTGCTAGTGAGATGTGATGACGTTATTTGGGGTTTACAGACTTCATTCATAGCAGCAAATTATTAGGAGGCATCAAGTGTGCATGCATGGATTTTTTAAATATATGTCAAAGTTTGTGTTTTAAGCCTGCAAACGTGAAAGATATTACCTGGACCTGAAAAAGTATTAATGAGAAAATATTAGGGCATTGCATAAATGGGAAAAAATATTGATACTTAAACTCTTATTTATAACACTCTGAAAATGCTTAAAATAGTTTGTTTTTGTATTTTGAAACCGGAAAATGATTTGAGTTTTATATTCAATGTAAAATGTTGGTTTGAACGATATTTCTTTTGAATAAGACACAGTCGCTTTATTATTAATAATGTATTTGGGATGACAGAATTCAGACAGATGGGATTTTAGAAAACGGGTTTCTGAAATTGAATGGATTTATCGATCCCGACCAAGTCCGGTCTAATCCGCTAGTACGTCCTCAATACAGCGCGATATCTGCACAAAAATAGAAAACAGATAGAACTCGGTTTTCTATTGCGGAAATTGACATGAAAAAGTTTGGTTTGGAAGACCCCATCATGTATGTTGGAAGACCCCATCATGTATGTACCTCTGTGTGTAATAATGCAGATGGTGATGGTCAAGATTAGCCTATAGGTTAATTTCAATCCCTTTGAACGAAGAAAGGCATAATCTCATCTCCTTTTCACAAGAAAAGAAAACTGCCATCTTCTCTTTACGAGCCATTCGTGGAAAACTTAAATAAATTTGGCAGTAAATAACGAATCAAATATCTTGTTACAAGATCGCACCCTGGGCGAAACTTAATCGCGAAATACGACTCTGAGTTCGTCCCTGGAGCGACTTCATCTTCAGCGAGGATATTATCTTCTCGACGGACGTGTCGGCAGTATAAGCATCTTTTGCACCCGAAAGAAAACGTGACTCGAACTCAAATTTTGATTCGGCATTTTGACTTTGTCTGATATTTTTAGACCACCCATTTTTGACCAGAATGGAAAAAATTGTTCGGAAATTACATAGCGAGGTTCGAAATCTTCTACACCTCACCCATTCCCAATTAGTCAAGATTTCTCTAGAAAAATACTAATCTTATAGTCCATATCGATCGCTGCAACACAGAGCATTGCAATGAATCTCTCCCTAACACCCAAAAATCCAAGTGGGTTGCTAGTGGGGAAGGCAAAGCCCCTCCCCTAACAAAATTTAGAGTCGCCCCAGCTTCTGGTAATCCAAATCAGACGCTGCCGCGTCTGAAAATTTTCACTGGCTCAGGGCGGTCGGCGATGGGAAGGATCACGTACCGCGGTCGCGGAGGGCTCTTGAAGCGCCACTCTGAACGCGACCCGCGGCGCTTCTTTCTTCGGCGCACGCACTTCCTTGATAACTTTGCTCGTAATAATGAACTGTTATTATGCGTTGCCGTAATGAACCATTCCGAAGTCATCTAAATCTCAATGAACAATTGAGGGGTACATACAACGCAACTTTATAGCTGGATGAACGTGTGTGAAAGTAAAAAGATTCAATAATTTACATGAGAGATTTAAAATAAAGCGATTACATAATGTAACCTTTCCTTTCTGAATACTCAAAAAATGTGATGGTGCATCTATAGGTCTTCTAAAAGCTCTTTATTCCATGACTCATGCTATATAAGACATCGCTAACAAGCACATCATCTTATGTCTTTCTGTCATTATTCTCTCGTTTTGGTATATAATTATACCAATCTCGAACGTGAAATCTATTTGTTCGATCATCATTAAATTCGCTATTTAATTTCAATGGACTTTTTATCCTTATTGCGTATTAATTTAAGTGAGAGACTTTTTCATTTAACCTAACCCCAATATGCTGCGGGGTTCGATCATCATTAAATTCGCTATCTAATTTCAATGGACTTTTTATCCTTATTGCGTATTAATTTAAGCGAGAGACTTGTTCATTTAACCTAACCCCAATATGCTGCGCCTCGCCCTTTAAAAGAATTTATTCTGGATTTCTATTGTAAAGCAATATCAACGTGATTAACTTTGGTACAGCAGGGTCGGAGAAACCGCTGAGTCAGGAAAATTTTTTATCATGAGAAAAGCGCATTTTTATTTCGTCTCAGTGGATTAAAATTTACGCTCTTGACCTATTATTGTTAGGATAAAATAAGCAAGGAAGAAAGTAATCAAGCCGAAACGCTGTATACTTCTAAGTGACTCATCGCGTCACATATTTTCCCCAGTGTTACGTATCTCATATAATGTTCAATCGAATATTTCACTGCGTCTTCGCTGAGCTCTGTATGGTAGAGCGCAGGATGGTCTATTGCAGCCTATATTGCATCGATGCTTCGAAGCAGCTGGCAATCTCTTTAATTAAGGCTGGGTTTGCAGGCCACGTTGCTTAATGCAATATCTCATGTTAGTTGCGGGTCTGAAATGAGGTTCACTGACGCGGCTGCTCTTGATTGATTTCCTATGCAGATTTTTTATGCAAAAATGATTAATTTGGCTCGACGCTCTCTTTTTGGCTTATTGAGCTGGCGGATCGTGAATTTGAACTTTGATTTCTGGCAGATAATTATCCACGTCGGTGAAAAAAGAATGGACAATGAAATTTCGAATCTTGAATCATGAATCATTTTAATTACTAAAGACCTTTTTACCTAAAACCCCTTCTTCGCGTATTGACTTTTTTATCATGAATTACCAATTACAACCTACTTCTTATGCAATTATTTCCCTTCAACCCACCCTCTTGGCCTACTTACGCATTTCATCTTTACTAGTGACAACATAAGTAGGACGAAATGTTATTTGAGTATGCATAAAATTAGTAAAATATTAACGCTTGTTGATAATAATTTCGACTAAATTCATTTTTTAGCTCGGTCAGTCAACCGCTTATATGATATACTACATAGCTGACTGGAATTGGAGTAACACACACTGTTATGTCTCTTACTGGGCTGACTTTTAGTAGAGTAACACAAAGTCAAACTGTTATGTCTCTTATACTGGGCTGACTTTTATTGGAGTAACACGCACTAGCTGCTATGTCTCTTACTATAGGCTGACAGGTATTGGAGTAACACGCACTGTTATCTCTTACTGGTCTGATTGGTATTGTAGTAACACCCACTAGGATATTCCTTTCTGACCTGACTGGTGAGTAACACCCAATGGTATTTCTCTTACTGGGCTAACTGGTATTTACATAACACCCACTGGTATTGGAGTAACACCCACTGGAATGTCTCTTGCTAGGCTGACTGGTATTTACATAACACCCACTGGTATTGGAGTAACACCCACTGGAATGTCTCTTACTGGGCTTACTCCCCAAGAGGTGACGGTGGTTATTATTCCCCAAGAATCTTTAATGGAAGAATTCTAAGAGACCATTACCAAAATGTAGGACGAGTTAAATTTTTAAGAGATATTTACGCCTAGAGTTCTATGTTACCTAGTTGCATCTATAGGTCTATGTTGCCTAGTTTCACGGGTAGTTCTATATTACCTAGTTTCACCGATAGTTCTACGTTACGTAGTTTCACCTACAGTTTAGTCGAAGTTAATATCAGGAATTTCGCTTCAAGTACAACTTTCTTTTCTCCTTAGTAATTTCGTGCTCTGCAGATTTCACCACCGAAAGTTTTTAGAATAAAATACGTGCACATGAGGATATTCCAGTGATATTATCGTGCACCGGCAACACACAAATCTTCATGCCGCTGAACTTATTTGAGACGGCAGTGTGCGTTCATTGCGTACAAAGCAATTGCCGTGCAGCCAAAATAAGTCCTAAGCTGCATTTTACTATGTTGCATAGCTCTCTTTAGGGCGCTATTTAGCTGAGTGAAAGCGAGAAGCGCCTCGCTTTATCTCCTGAATTTCGTATTCAGTCTTGGTGACAACGATGAATAATTCCGGTCACGAAGCGCGGCCTCTGCGGCCAAAAGGAATTTTGGGCCTCTTATTTGGCCTTCTCGGGACGCTGCCATGCAGCAACCCTCAGTCTTGTGTTTCTCGCAAAGATGTCTTAACACCCATAAATTTGGCAAATTTTAAGAAAGTATGAAGAATTAAGCACAGTTTGACGGTTCTGATTGAAATGATTTGATGCGGAACAAATTTTACAAGTTCGTTCCGTCAGCACCATCTGCATAAGTGCACTTTCTTTATTCCAGCAGGGTTAAAAAAAGGGCGTTTTCGTTTTCTGACAAATTATTTCTGTAGTAATCATTAACATCGATGTATTGAATCTGTATATTTAATCGATGTATCGAATCTGCATGTATATTTAACATTGAATCTCTGCCAATAGAATAAAAAAATGAATTTGGTATGGCTTTTCAACAACAAATATTAACAACAAACATATGAGCACGATTCTATGTGCAGTTCAACACATTCAATTATGGAGCACTTATAACATTATTAGGCGGAACATTCACCGCATGTAGGATCAATTACCGCCTGAATTAGAAAAATTTCAATTATGTTTTCTGGACCTAGATTAGATTAAATTTTTATAGCAAATTCTAGGACGCATTATAGGTGGGAAAATTTGCTCATAATTATCAGTTTTACTGCGTCATTTCTCCGTAGATTTGTGTGTATACTGACTTTTCTAACTCCGGAAAACTCTTGGGTCTGGCAATGAATCTAGCTCGGCTCATCGAACCTGGATTCGTTGAAATCTGGCAGCAACTCTGCGAATGAGCCAAACTTAGAGTCGTAAATTACTAACTTTTCCCTGGATGAGGAACCAAGCACTTAGATTTGCTAGTCACTCATCCACTTTTGATCACTTCAGTAATGGGCGATCCTCGTGAACTTTTCCCCTTTTAGCCTATTAATTCACCCTAATATAACTCTGAACGTAATAATTAAAGTCACAAAATCGTTTTTTCTACGTTTTCATTGGACTATCAGTGAATGCCTCTTGGGGTATAACGCTGCGGGTGACAACTAACGCCCACGTTTGAAGCACCTGCAGCTTGCAGTAATAAGGGGTTGGTAGCAGTGGTACCGTGCGATGTACGATGCAGTTCTCTTAAAATCTTATGTTTTTATCATATGCACACCGAATCATTCTTCTGATCAGTGATCCGGTGCTCAATAGCGCACAATTTTTGTGTAAAGATTTGAGCCCACGATTTTAGTCCTGAAAATAAATTCAGTATTCCGTGATAGTAAAATTAAACTTTGAACTCCGTTCGTCGTTCTTCACCTATTTAACTTTCATTGCTTCCTATTGCAATAAACTCCTGGAATTTTTCTCTCGAAATATATATATATATATATATATATATATATATATATTTAATTTTTTCTTTGCAATGCCTGTTACACTCGAATTGTTTATTTTTCGACCGTCGCATTCACAAGCAGGCAGCTATACGCTATGAAGGATCAAATGTATTAAAAATATTTTTCTTCTCCTTATGTGCCTGCCTTTTTTTAGCAGAATAAGAATTGACCTTGAATAACTAGCAATATTTGTTGTCTTGTACCTCGATTAGGAAGTGCGTAACAACACTTAGATTCATGCCTAAAGAAGTTGGAAGGTCACGGGTAAAATATTGCATCGGTCATTCGGGCTTGCTGCCCCACGCTGCATTCAAGCGTACGTTTGGCAGCTGGCTGATGACTTCTGTTTTAGTGCAGCAGAAGACGGCCTCAAATTATTCCATGTGACGCATTTGTAGTCGTCAGCGGGGGCACTTTACGGCCATCCTTGACCGCATTTGTGTTCTTATGACGACACTAAACGAGAGAAGTATACGTTTTTGGGGTGAGGAACGTGTCTGATGAAGTTCTTACTGTAGCTGTTGTGAGCCTCCGACTGCTCACATTTTTTTTGTATTTCGCAACTAATGAAGAAAGATGAGTCTCTGGCTAAAACATTAAAGTTCCCAATGATTTAAAGCTATGTGCCAAACCAATAATCATTTTTCTTTGATATTAGTCCTGAAAATGGACGATTCGCTGTTTATGAACGATTAAATTTGTGTCTAAATTCGAGCAGCAACTTAAATTATTAGGAAAATACTGGGCATTAGCGGGAGTAATCATTTTAATCTGATTTACACGTGTTAAATAACGATGTCAAGCATTAATGCTGATGGTATACTATTGCCACGAATTTGTCCTGACGTTCCGCACAATTTAGGCCCGTTAGCCCGAACTCACGTCATTACTCACAGGAATCCTGTCATTTGGCGGGGCCAAGACAACGCTGATGTCCTCTTGTCGCTGCGGCGGTCGTGGCACATCGTGCGATGTCAACACGATGGCATTGTATGATGTTTCCATGATGTCATTGTGTGATGTTATCGATATGGCGTTGTGTGATGTTATCGATATGGCGTTGTGTGATGCCGTCGTTGCCTGTAATTAAGTATCGGCTCTATGACCGTGAATTGATGGCCCAACCACAATCCCGATTAATGTATTGGTCCATTACTGTGCTCGGCATTACTGCATAGCCAGGGAGCCAAGCATGTGATCCAAGAGGAAATGTAAAGTCCCATGCTGATACAGGAGGATTATCGAAAACTTTCCGATTTGAAAGCTCATTAAAAAAGTGCTAGTAAAGACATCATTACAATAATATAAATTTTCTAGAAAAAGACCTGAATTTTGGCATCACTTAATTTTGCAGATTACATCAGACAAACGACGGCTCCCATTGTCAATGCATTCAGTTAGTCGATTTTTGACTCGCTGAAGCATATTGACGGGTGTGTTGGCGATGGTTTCGCGTATATGTTGTTCTTCAAATGAGGTAGGGTCCTTGGACAGTCATTTTAAACAAGTGATTTAAGATAACCCCATATAAAAAATCACTCGGCGCAAAATACGAGTGATCGTGTTGGCCAAAGATGGTCACCTATCAAAGAGATGAGGCGCTCTGCAAAATGTTGTCTCAGAAGATGTGGAGAACACAGAAACGCCTCTCTAACTCTCTCTAAGTTTTCAGCTCTGCTGACCTCCAGGCCCTAATGCATTCACACTTCTACTAGCCGTAAATGTGTTCACCCACGTAACGTTCTATTTCCGGTTAGGAAGCCGACCAGAAGGACGAATTCGGAACCGAGTACAGAATGCTCGTTGAGTAGCAATAATGAAACAGCCATTATAAAAGTGCACCTCGACAGTAAATGCACGCTGCTCACTTGTCCAATGCATAGTGGCAACTGACTAGGCAGGACACAAAACTTCATGACCTTGCCTTTCATATGGAAAGTTCCCTCTCCTTTTCTTCAAAATCTGGCTGCTGCCGCGAAATACAAAACTGGAAGTTTCCGTGAATCACCCTGTACATGAACAATGAGGAATGAGAAGCCTCATGCTGATACGTGGACCAAGAGGAAGGAGAAGCTTCATTCTAATACAGGGTCCAAGAGGGATGAGAAGCTTCATGCTAATATGTATGAACTATGAGGAATGAGTAGCCTCATGTTGATATATGGACCATGAGGAATGAGAAGCCTCATGCTGATATATGGACCATGAGGGATGAGAAACCTCATGCATGCTGATCTATGGATCATGAGGAATGAGAAGCTTCATGCTAATATATGATCCATGAAGAGCAACAGGAAGCCTCATTCTGATATATGGATTATGAGGAAGGAGAAATCCCATATGCTGTATTGTTTTCTCTTCTTGTCTTCATTCTAAATTTCTTATAAGGAATATCGACGAATTTTTCGTGAGCCTAAGAAGAGCTAAATATAAAATGAAGTTTATTTACCGAAGCATTCGTTATTGGCTACATGTTGAATTTATCCCAGCAACAACAATAAAGGTTGTCCGTATTAAAACAGTACAGAAGGTCAAAATACGCTGTCAGACTGCTAATGAACAGCAATCATTGAGTTGAAGAACAACCAAAGAACTTACAAACGTTAAAAATTATGATCAAGCTTCATCACAGTGTTGAATAGATCAAACAATTAAAGGAATATTATATATTTTATTGTTTGTATGATTTTATGAGCCTCATACAGCCGTAAATCTCTTGTTAGGTATAGTGTTCCCATTTAAATTGAGAGCAAATTAAGTCACCCCAGATCTAGTCATTCAGACCACAAAGTCTTGTATCGTGTATGGCGGAGAGCACAAATACACTGGAGTGACCATGCACAAATAGAGGCACCGCTGCACAGAATAATTCCGACTTGCTTATGAGACGGCATAATTCGCGTCATGAAGGCACAATAGATGCCACGAAGAAGAGAGGGCAAGTGTTGCCGTAACGGCCGCTTCATGATGAACCGTGGACCATGAAGCTTGTACTCGTGATGCAGTTAGAGGCTCTTGTGGTCGTTAGAAGCTCTAGGGTCCATTTTATGCAATTAGCTGCGATAGATGGCTCTCCAGGCCTTAGTTATTCCCTCTCCTCAAACCCAAGGGAAATTAGTAGGCAGTTCCCAGAGCGCCCTTGCACTGGACTGCTTTAATGTTGGGCGGTCTGCGACTTGGAGAATTAACAACGCTATTAGAAAGGAATCAGGTTACTTTACGCGCGAGACTGGATTACGCGCCGCGTGATAGACTTTGTGTGCTGTTTCTTGCCCTTATTTAAACGCGATGGTAGGCGATATATATTAAACGTATGTGAAAAAGTAAATTTCCTTTCAAAGAATAAATGTCCATGAATTGTATAATACTTATATTATTTTGTTGCATTTATACCCCGTGCCTTGTTGAGAACGAATAGTATTATATGAAAGTGAATTTGTATCAAAATCAAATGAACGCATTTTGTGCTAGGCGAGATATTAACTGACATTATATTGGCAACTTCTATCACTATTGGTTTTAATTGCAAAGTTCATGTGGATATGCGAAATTATCTTTATTATCATTCCAGTTCTTACTTTCTTTAAAACTTGAGGAATGTTTTTCAACGGGATTACACGTAATATTCAAAATATCAAAGTATTTTTAGATGATTTTCTCCTAATAACAATTTTAATGAGTTTCTTTATATCCATGTACACAATTTCAAATAATGTGTTGTGCGATGAAAATTATACGTTAAATATGCGCATGGGAAATAGGTTAATTATTTTAATTTAATTTAATCATTATTTCCCATTTGATTTCAGTCCTGATAGTCCCAGGTTTGTAGTGGTAAATAAGATGAAGATCAACTTAAAAATGCACAGTTTTGTTTCATTAGCAACCTATTTGCTCCTTTGGTAAAGACTCTGCGTTTATCTTTGCATTTTCCAGCCAGCGTTTTCGCACTCAACTGCTATGAGCTTCGCAGTGCTACGGTTCAATTCAACTGGATACCCTTCTGTGAACTTACGTCTTGATTGCAAATCAAATGAAGAACAAAGAATAGTCTTTGGACCACCTGCCAACTGAGTAAAAAGTTGATGCAAGAGACAACCCACGCGACGGTGCGTCGGCGCCACAAAACACTTGGACGCTCGACACATCCAATTTGCCGCACGGGGTCCAGGTAAAAGGTTGAAATTTATGTTTATTCTTTGTTGAAATATAGTCCTTGAAGTAGGGCATGGTCCTGAAAACCGACCTGAAAAAAGTCCATGCCCCGTTCTATAAAGGGCTTTCTACTTGTCTTTAGTCTCATTTCATTCGCTTCAAACTTGCTTTATTTTCATCCGCAACTTTTACCTCATCACTGAGAGCTATCAATCCCTGTTGAAAATCAGACCCGGCTGACCGCTGGCCATCTAACCTTCAACCTTATAGAACTTGCTGCTCGTGAATCGGTCACATAAAGTAATCGTAGCATTAATATAAATGCCGATTAATATTTAAATGGTTATAAGCCACAGATTATTTTGTGTAATGATTTATAAGTTCATCTTGATAGCATGGAATTGATTGGCATTCAAAGAGCCCGGCCAGCAAGAAGAACACTGAAGACAACGCCTATTTTAATTTGAACCATCTTCAAAATTTCCCAGCTCAGGAACGTGTTGAATTGAACGTTATGGATAAATTATGAACAAAAGTTTGCTTAACATACTCATACTTTCCGGTGACTCATATTTAGTGTAGACACAAAATTCACAGTTCAACTGGTTAATTTCTTGCGTGTTTGCATTCATATTTTAATTAAAAAACGAACATGGCTCATTCAACACTTAATCAACACAAATTAACTTCTAAATTAATACGTTTGTCTCACGCGAAGTAAGAGTGGCTCAGTATGGCGTATAAATATCTATGAACATTTCTTTGACCTGAAAATCCTTGAAAGCAATTTAGCAGCGACCTTAGTTAATGCAGTCGAAATTATGTATATGTTGGTTGATGCGTTCAAGCTTCCATTGCTTATAAACATTAGACCCGCTTGCAAGAGGAATGGTCTAGTTGGAGATTGGAAACCTGATACGAGATGTTAAGTAATTACTTTCAAAAGGTCTCATTTTGGGGAAATGCCAATTCATATAGAATCTCTTTACTTAATTCCGTCGTACTCGCTACACCGTTACTCCTCCCTAACATATCGTGTCTATTGAAAGCTAGTTTGATTAATATATAGTACTTATGAAATTCTATGCATTTTTGTACGTGAAACAAAACAACACAATTCTAAAAAATTCATTTAATTCAACTATTCGCAAGTTTGAAAAACTTTCCTGGCATAGTCAAGATATCCGGCCAGATCCCAAAAGAGGCTTCTTAAACGCATAAAAATTCATGTACATGATATATTATTGCTCATAATAACTAGGTACCAAAACAATGATCTCGTTGTTTAATGGCATGAGAATCGCTGAAGCGAAACGCCTTAAAGTCGTGTCGTCACAAGGAATGCAAATGACGCGTAATTTCTTCAATTTTCTTCCCCAGAAGTGAGCAATTCACTATAAGTTCCCAGTATTGCCTGCAAATTGCGTGCGTTATTTACCAACCAGAGTCAAGCAGTCGAACAGCTGCATACGACTTCAGAAATGCAAATGTCATCGCTTGCTAGCGTGCAACAAATCAACTGTACTGCTCGCTTAATCGTAGTCAAGGTATAATCTGCAGGATGTCTCAGTTATTTGGAAAACCCTATAATTGAGACGAATAACCTAAATTTTAATATAAATAATGATAATAATCGAGAATATTATTACAATAAATCATCAAGCGTAATGATCTGCTGAGATTTATGTCGTAAAACTAGATGCCAGTTGCTTTCTGACGTCACGAGTGATAAATTTCAAGTCCCTACATTCTCTTCTCTATTTCTATTTCGCTCTCAATTAGACACTCTTTTTGAGTTTAATTTCAACATGTTTTGCTGTGCAGCCGCAACTGAAACGAGACGTTAATTATCCAATATTATTCTCCAGTCAGAAAATTCGAATCATTTTAGAAAGACGGAAAACTAAAAGTGGCTAGAGCTGCAGGACGCACAAACACTAAATTATTTTTGATTATCTAACCCTTGGGGCAAGAAGCAATAACCCCATCAATTTACGCAAAATCCCCCTTCCTGCAACGCGGAGGGTCGAGTGTCGTCTATCACTTCCGACACAAAGGCGGTCGTGGGGACCTTCACATCAGCTGTGTCCTGAGCGCAAATTTAGAATTTTTCTTTTATGTATTCGACACCACGGACGAGTGGGTGTTGCAACCAAGAATCTGTGGAGTGCAGACGCCACGTACGAGTGGGTGTTGCAACCAAGAGTCCATGGAGTGCTGTCGCCACGTACGAGTTGGTGTTGCAGCCAAAAATCTGTGGAGTGCTGTCACCACGTACGAGTGGGTGTTGCAGCCAAGAGACTGTGGAGTGCTGTCACCAAGTACGAGTGGGTGTTGCAGCCAAGAATCTGTGGAGTGTTGTTGCCACGGACGAGTTGCATGGTGTTGCAGTCAAGAGTCTTTGGAGTGCTGTCACCACGTACGAGTTGGTGTTGCAGTCAAGAGTCTTTGGAGTGCTGTCACCACGTACGAGTGGGTGTTGTAGCCAAGAGTCCGTGGAGTGCTGTCGCCACGTACGAGTGGACGTTGCAGCCAAGAGTCTGTGGAGTGCTGTCGCCACGTACGAGTTGGTGTTGCAGTCAAGAGTCTTTGGAGTGCTGTCACCACGTACGAGTGGGTGTTGTAGCCAAGAGTCCGTGGAGTGCTGTCGCCGCGTACGAGTGGGTGTTGCAGCCAAGAATCTGTGGAGTGTTGTTGCCACGTACGAGTTGGTGTTGCAGCCAAGAATCTGTGGAGTGCTGTCACCACGTACGAGTGGGTGTTGCAGCCAAGAATCTGTGGAGTGCTGTCGCCGCGTACGAGTGGGTGTTGCAGCCAAGAATCTGTGGATTGTTGTTGCCACGGACGAGTGGGTGTTGCAGCCAAGAATCTGTGGAGTGTTGTTGCCACGGACGAGTGGGTGTTGCAGCCAAGAATCTGTGGAGTGTTGTTGCCACGGACGAGTGGGTGTTGCAGCGGAGTGGCGGAGCGTAGAGTTCACCAGCCATATCTCATCCCAACAAATTTTACTCTGTCCATAAAACGCTTAATATAACCCGCATAATATATGCGCTTGATATAATACACACAATATAATCTTCTTAATGCATTCGCTTAACATAATCTGTCAACAAAAACTGCGTCCGCGTGACATGAAACCTGCGTTGGGAATTTTTATCAAACAGTTTGGAAAAGTAGCCAGTAACGTGTACAATATATATGCTAGAAATATAAGATTAGATCGGTTAAAATAATTATCTACACTTTCAAAAACTTTATTCGGTTAATCGAAAAACTTTATTTTTTAATGTTCATAATTAATCTATATAAACCGAAAATAATATAAAAAATTGCTATAAATGATCTCGCATGGAATATCGTCCAAGTAGCCGTGTATTTTTTTCAGGGAAAAACGTTTCTACTAAAAGAAAGAGAACAATTTTGTATGTAAACCATATGTTGTAAGTAGGGAATTACGGCCTTCAAATTTCTAATTTTAATAAAAAAATATAACTCAGTACTCACTGCAGTGAGTGACTGAGAGCGCATTTTCTCGTCGACGAAAACTTGAGGTCACGGACGGACAGACAGACGGACGGACAGGCGGACGGACGAACGGACGGACATAACGAGCAAAATAGGGCATTTTTTCCATAAATGAGAAAATACACTAAATAGTGGCACTAGCAGAGAAATAAAATTTAGTGAAAAACTGATTATTGTTGAGACAGAGCGTGTCTATTATTATGAGCAGAGGTTCAGCAATAGAGAAATTATACAAACTAATTTGGCATTTTACTTATAATTTATGGCGCATTTTCTCATTTATGGATTAAATGCTCTATTGTGCTCGCCATGTCCGTCCGTCTGTCTGTCTGTCCGTCCTTGACTTCATGTTTTCGTCGACGAGAAAATGCGCTCTCTGTCACTCTCTGCTGTGAGTACTGAGTTATATTTCTAGTTTTTCACTTGATCCTCGCACGTCGCAGTAGTCTCACTCCGATTAACTAATTTCTTGGGCGATGCGTTGTACATCCAAAAGCCTGACCCTTAATGGTACACATGCGTTGCTTAAATATCGTTATGAATAGAATGTCTAATTTTCTCGTGAAAGAAATTTGTTTGCTCTTCAGCCTGGTGGGCTTTCATCAACTGAAGCCACGAGTCTCTGGAACACTTCAAGCGGTTCTCAGAAGTTCAGTCTGGCGACGATGCTAAAACCTCTCATCAGCGGTAATGATCGCCACGCTTTTATAAAAATAATTCCAAGAAGTCGTACGGAATACTCGTTTTGTTGAAAAAAGAGCGAAAAAGAAATGAAAAATATACGTGGAAGCTTTTGTGATGGCTGTGGCATTTCAGGCTCAGCTCCGCTTACCGTATTTGAACAAACGAGCGCAAAAATTGTTCAGTGCTATTCTGCACCAAGTTAGTTGCATCCAAACAAATAGACGATATTTGCAATGAATTTACCTAAATCTTAAATCGGACTTGAGCCTTCCTTTCTTATAACGTACGTTACATTTTTTTAATCTTGTTTCGTTTACTTGATGGCTAAAAAATCCTCAGAATGTCGGTGTTTGTTGAGTGGAGCCAAAAAAAATTCAAGTAAGCGGTAATAATATTTGTTTTCCTGTGCGAACGTTTTGCGAGATGTTGATTTTTGCAACTTCCTCTGCCCACTGCAGTGCAACAGAAACAAATTGACTTAATTGACTTTAGATTATTTTGCATACAAATGTTGATGATAAAAGAGAAACGGAAAAAGTTGTAAAATATTTTTTCGTATATCAATGTTTTGTAAATACTTTAGCTGCTCTAGAAAACAAACAATTTAAAACAAGTTTATATCCTGCCCCCATCTTTTACAAAACTCAAAATATTTATTTTCTTATTATCTAGTAGTTGCCATATAACATCCATATTGATTTTTTTTAATGAGAATAATTTTTAGAGAATCAGTTACTTTTTACGCTGTTTACAAATTTAATATCGCATACTAATTCATCAACAGTTCTTGTCCGGATAAGGCATTTTCCATAATATTTATAATAAAAGTTATTGGTCAAGCTCTTCTTCTCTGTGCTTCAATAATTTACCGCAATATTGTGGACAGCTCAATTAATTTGGCATAAGCTCGTGAAGAATCATCGCTGTTGGATGTAGATGTTATATATATAAACACCACGTCATTTCAACAATCAGGATTTTCATCGCCTTCAGAAATGAGCGTCACTTAAGAGCTGCTATCCGCTTCAGGGCGGTCAATTTCAGTCTCTGTAGCAACTTATTCTCTATTAAGCAGCCAGGAAAACTTCGTGCACCACTTTGATCATGAAACTCATGAATGACAGCCGTCCACGAAGCCTGACAAACGCCACTTGAGGTAAAGCATGTAATTAAGAATATTGCAAAGTGTCCTTCGGGTGGTAATACAATATGCAGTCTGTAACGTATTAGTTCTTAAAAGTGCAGGTATTTTTAATAGTTTCCATCTGCAAGTAATACTTTTCCCGCTTAATCATTGGACGCATCAAAGTGTGGAAACTCATTCCTGTGACTAGAGAAACTGGGTCATTCATGCCGGAGTTCACGCGTTCGTTGAGCCACGCATTTTCCATCCAGTTTTTTGCTCTAAGTTCACGGCTTGAGTGAGGAAGTTGCAGCTTCACTAACTCTGCTTCAGTGAGCGCTTCAACTTCAAACAGATTGAATTTTTATCCATTGCTTGCGCTCGTATTCCTCTTTCAAAAGCTAGGTCCTGTGCACACCACCAGCAACCCTCACTGGTTTTTCCCTCCGCTTATAGTCAGTGACACTGAGCGTGCATGTTAAAACCTTCAGTTATCAGCGTATTGATCCAGAATAAAATCAGACAAATACTTTGTCTCAATTAGTAAGAATAGGCTATTGGTGCCATACATTAATGGCCACAGATGTGGCTTTCGATAGGCCGGCTGAACTTGTCATTAGAACCCTCCGCCTTGTAAGGCAAGGCGCTCTGCAAGACGAGGCATTGACTTCTCCGTTGGAAAACTTCGCTGGAAAATCTGTAGACTGCGAGCTAGGAATTAATAGTGCATCAGCTAATTTGTGCAATTTTTTTTTTTGTGAATAAAATCCAGAATTTCTGTACGGTCCTGGAATTTGAGACCGACATGCCTTGCACAGAAATACAGCACAGAAATTAGAGGTATTTTATGTATCAAAGCAGCATTAAATAGTCAGAACTTTCGAGAGTAGCTAACGGTTATTCGATCAACGTTCTTCACCCGTCACATCAAGCTTTTCCAACGGCGGAGACTTGCAAGTGCTTCCGATCTGCAGCCATTTTTTCTTGCAAACTTTGGAATCTAGCGTCTTCCAGCGCCTACTGCGTGGAGTCTACGCTGAAAGAACGAATTTTTCGGTGTATTGTGAAACGTCTTATATATTTCATTACATGTAATTTACCATTTCACGTCAGTTATTGAATGAATGCGCCCAGGTGCATCAGGTCCGAATTACAACAACGGACGTCACTAACCAAGAGCGAGTCGCAGGAAAAAAATTCAACCACAGTCTACAGACAACCACCCTCCACACAACCTGTCGAGCTACTAACTACCTACGTTCATCATCATCATCATCATTATCATCACCATCATCACCCTCATCATTGAGTCATCATTAAGTCAAAAAAGGAAAACTATGAATAAAAAGAGAAATGCGCAGAGTGAAAATATCCATAATTTTCTAGACGCACTTGTACACGTAAATGATGTAAATAGTGAACCACAATCCATCGGTCCCTCCTCACTTGACATCACTCATAGTTTTGCACGGTTTAGTCACTCGCTCACTCACTAAGCACAACCTAACCACACACACATACAATCCTATCAGTTATGCGCTCTGAGCCTATTTTCATTTTTAACTGTCCTTCCATTTCCTCTTCTGCTCTCAGGACACTGTGCACTTCAACACCACCAATATATACCGCTTTCCTAGAAGCACTTCAACACCATCAATATATACCGCTTTCCTAGAAGCACTTCAACACCATCAATATATACCGCTTTCCTAGTAGCACTTAGAATAGAATAGAATAGAAGTGTCGGCGCTGAAGAAATAGGCCCATGGCCTGTTGCCGATTCTTGAACTTTTCGTGACTTGATTCACAAGGGATCCGGCCTTTGGAACCCGATCTTTCCATAGCTGACGATTGATTGAGATAGCTGCTGGACTTATTGCCTGGTCCGTAATTTGCTAGGCGTCCGTAATTTGCTAACATATTTTTACCGGCTTAATCTTTGAACTTCAACACCATCAATATATACCGCTTTCCTAGTAGCACTTCACCACCACCCCTATACAGCGTTTTAAATCCAAATTTCCAGTGTACCCCTTTAATGGCAAGCCTCTTGATCATTCGTTTTCAACACTAAGTTGTTCCAAATTAAATATTTAGAGGCAGAATAAATTTTTCACCAATGAAAGTCCTAAGTTATTTGTAATTTTTTATAAATTGTAAAGAAAAATGTCGTTAAAAATTTATTTCTGCACACTTATTAATCATTCCCGCAGTTTTACGCGAGCTTTTATCCTTAACGTAGCAAAAAGTCAAAGGTATTTTATGTTTCATGATCCGAAATAGACCACTCGCATCAAAGCTGCTTACTATTACAATTTCCTGCGGGATTGTTTTTATGTTTTTTGTCAGGATTATTACCATTAATTTGCACAATTTAAACTTTATTTATTCATCAAATACTACTTGAAAATTATTTTTCTCTCAATAGTTATTATAACTTATAAATCCAACATTGTATATTTTTATTATTTTCTCCAAATTTTACCGCATCAAAATGACACTTGTCATCTATTTCTATTTGCACAATTATTCAACAAAGAATCAAGGAAATTTCAATGCACGAATTTTTTTGACACCCTTTCAAAATTTTCATGCAGACCGTTATATTTTTACCGGCTTAATCTTTGAACTTCCTTTGCGTTGGCCTTGATCGCAACTCAAACACCTCTGGATCTGGATACACTAAATTGCTCCTTCTAATTTCTTCTTGGCTCGTCCGTAGTTTTCCCATTGATGTGAAACTTCTGAGAGCTTCAAAGGCAATATTAAAAAGGTGTTTTTGTTTGAAGGACTTTCTCTCCCAGTAGACAAACAAAATTGCTCTTTTCTGTTTTTTCTCCGCCCTAAAAGTTCGCGCTAATTGCACAAGAATTAAAAACTCGACCGAAAGGAAACGGATCTCTTGAAGAAAGACCCAGCGTTCCGTCTTCCCATGATGTCGGCACACATAATTGATGACATCCTTACGGGGGCATCGAAAAACTTGAAGTGTGAGTTTTGGCCCTCGTGATTTTTGGAAGAATTTGAGAAGGCAAAGAAATGACATCTGAGACAGGCGGGGAAAGGGTAGAAGAAACGAGCCACTTGACGGCAGAGTTATACCACCAAAAACCCTCGTATGCACACATGAAAAACCCTCCGGCTTTCTAGGGAACATGTCCTCAGAGATGCGCTTCATACTTTTTACTGCTAGCATGATTTATATTATCACGTTTGTGCCTTGTTTTTTCTGCCTTAACGCGTGTGCGTGATATTCCTGTATCGTGAATGTTGAGGAAATGAGTCGAACTATAAAGCTTATATGGCTTTTAATGATCATGATATGATAAAATTTTTCAAATTTTTTCAAAATTTTAGAATATCGACTTTTTCGATTCAAATGAAAATGTCAATTTATCTGACTGTTATTTCTGGATTAAATAATAAAAAATCGGACGTGTAGGAGTGTTCAAGATTAATAACATGAGTTACAGTGCCCTTTAATGGTATACAATATCATTTCATGACTTAGAACTGGACGCAATTAACTGGGGAAAATTGAACATTACGGAACCGCATTTTCTGAATTGATGCCGATTAGAGCAAAAATTCTTATTGAAAATAATGATATAGAACATAACATTTTTACATGTTCAGATGAGAACTTGAACGAGGGGGGGAATTTATTGAGGATATTGTTTGCAGGTTAATTATTACATCAACCCATTCGAAATTCATATTCCATTCTGGGTCGCCACGGGCTCCATTGACTCGGCTTTGAGGTGAATCAGGTGCGAATTGGCCACCTAATCTATTCGTCTGCTCAAATAGGAGCTTATTGCGGGAGCCGATTGCACGATGTGCCGACTCTGCGTACTATAATCAAAATGAGCAGAAAATCAGGCTGTCTCATACCAGACGCTGGTATTTGAGCGAACCATGGCCATTTCCCGCTCATGTATAGGCGTCGATGTACGAGCACGCGTACGTATGTAAAGTCATACAATGACACGAGATGAGAATCTATTACCAATTTTTTTAGCTTACGTGGTAGTTAGATAATAATTTTATTAATTATATGAAAAAATACCTGGATTTATTTTGCTGTATTTAAAAGCACAGGCTGTTTAAAGGTATGGAAATTTGATTATGGGGTGAAAGAGAAGAAAATTACTTGATAAGTACGTGGCAGTAAAAAAAGTAATACATGTAGCTCCAAGAGATGAATTCAAATCTTCAAGAGATTCAAATCTTCATCATAACATACATAACTAATATACAAGCTGTTCCTTAACAGAACCAGCAACAAATGAACGTTTGACTTTGCATTTAGAGCCTACAAGTTTTTCATTAAATGCTCAGGTCACTATGATTTTGGCAAGGCACTGCATGATATTTTGATGCATTGCCTGACAACATGCATTGAACGATGTACACACCTTCGGTTAAAAAATACAAGGTCTACAACATTTGAATATTTACAAGTGAGGTTTACAAAATTCCTGCAGTGAATTACGATCGTTTTATGCAATGACGGCTGCAGGTACTGGGCATACTCATAGTGGCGTGAGTGTCATACATGTCCAACTTTGCCCGGGTATACCTCACTACTTTTCTAACAAATTAAACTATTCTATTCTAACATTGGTTCAAACAACATCGATTTTGCAAACCCTAGTCAATGCTTTACGGCTTTCGTTTCTCATAGTACTTTGTAATGTTCGTAGGACAAAATTTGTTGCTAGACTCGTTAAATATGTTTAAATGTTGCCCCGGTTCAGGATAATGAAGTCGGAGGAAGTACACACGTACACGACAATACACGTTGCCAGCGGAAGTTTTCGTGTACTTCTGTGTCGGTCAGATATCGAACGAACGTTGCTCATTTCAATCGTGAAATCGTAGTGAGAAAAGTGATGTGTATGACTTAAAAATAATAAATTTTAAAAGCTGAACATTTTAGAAACTACAAGTTTCTTTGTTTTACTGTACAAAGCTTCTTAAAGTGAAGTTTTTTCATTTTTTTTAATTCGATACCGGCCTGGTCCTGAGTGATAATGGTCACACAGTTTAGCTTAGACAACAAAATTTACCGATAAACCAACGACGTAGCCATGGGCTATCCTCTTCGTCTTACTTTTGCTGAGTACTATATGTGCGAAATCAAAAATCGAGTACTATAAGATGAACAGATCAAGCCTGAATTGTACTGCAGGAATGTCGATGATATCTTCGTTGTCGTTCGAGATGAAGAACAACTGAGGAATCTACGACTGGCCTTTGAAATGAATTCTGCCTTGAAGTTTACCTACGAGCTCAGACAACATTGTACTTTGCCTTTTTTAGATATAGTCGTTGAAGCTAAAAATGATTCGTTTGTCACCAAAGTTTATCGGAAACCCACAGATGTCGGGAGAGCCCTTAACGCCGTCAGCGAATGCCCTGAGCCCTACAAATAGAATAGAATAGAAGTGTCGGCGTTGAAGAAATAGGCCCATGGCCTGTTGCCGATTCTTGAACTTTTCGTGACTTGATTCACAAGGGATCCGGCTTTTGGAACCCGATCTTTCTATAGCTGACGATTGATTGAGATAGCTGCTCGACTTATTGCCTGAAGCGCAATACGTGCTCTCATCCAACGAGCTATCAAAACCTGCTCATCTGAAAATGACAAATACGGAGCTGAGAAATTTCAAAAGAATCTTAGTCAATAATGGATTTGCCAATAGAACAATCGACGCAGAAATCTCAGAACCAAAACAGATCGAACCAAAACAGACTCAACAACGAACCAGAGACTGACGCAAACGTCACAACCATCTACTACGAGAATCAAATGACCAGCGGTTATGAGGCATATGAACGGATCCTCCAATCCATCGTTCTCAACACCATCGTGAAATTAACTAACAATAAAATGAAACTACTGATCTATTATAAAAAGAAGAAAACACAGAATCTTGTAATGAACAATAACCCCTGCAAAAAAGCGAGAGTTTTCCCAGAGACCAATGTTGTTTAGAAATTTTCCTGCAACAGAGAAGGTTATAGACTTCTCCCTAATATAGACTACATCGGGCTCACACTCACGTGCCACCTTCAGTCTGGTGGACCAAGAAACCACCTGATAGAAGCCCACAACGAGACCATCACTCGTACGGTGCTGGAAGAATGCACCAGCGTCGTCATGAGATGCCCCGACGCCAACCGACTCATGATAGCTGAAGCCCTCATCATTAAGGATAGGACTCCAGCCATCAACCTACAAACTACCGGTACTGGATTTGGCAGAATCATGAGGCTGTTTTCGGAGTAATTTTTGGTGTTTTGATTTTTTTCATCCTAATATTTTCGTGACTAAGCCTTATTTCTAACCAATTTTGTGTCTTGAGTAGTATCCTATTCACATGATTTTGTACTTATGTTGACCCAAATTTCGTCACTCAATGCCCTTTTTAACTTGATAATGAATGATTGAAACATTCGAAAATTCGTAAACGAAATAAAAATGTCCGTCGGTACCCTGCTTTTCGATTTACCAATGCAAACGAAAAATATTGTTCGCCATGTTGAAAAAAACTAATAAGAAAACTGTCAATATAACAAATTCTCTGGTCTCTAATGAAATCTGCTTAAAAGAACAAATTCTGCCAACCTATACTAATATATACGTATATACACGTGCGATTGATGAGCAGAGAATTCGTTGATTTATGTTATCAGCGAGTGGAACAATTCTTCAGATGACGGTAGATTAAAAGGCAAGTTGCATGAAGTTTATATTATATACTATATATATATAATATATATAGCGTACAGCGATTCAAATGCCCCCTCCCATCCCCAGTATTAGGGTGATAGGATGGGGCACTTTTTAATGCACTCTTCACTTTCTGCCGTGTCCGTCCCGAAGGTACGTATTATCAGGTGCCAAATACTCCCGCCCCAAGCTCGCCCCAAGCTCGCTGGGTCTATGACCGCGAATACCAATCAGACGCTTATTTCGCTCGTACAAACGGCGCGTAAAGCGGAAATAGAACCGGTAATTTACGCGCTTGGCGAGCTATAGGCGTCTTTAATTCATAAGCTAACCACCCACAAAATTTCGATGGGGGAATAGATCACTAAGGTCTCAGTTTATGTACTAGGCATTTATTAGGTCTTGAAAATAAAGACACATGCTGGTAGGTGCGTAATTAAAGTTCCTGTACTTGACAGAGCTCGCCTCATCGACTTGCGGTGTGTTCATGGTAAGCGACAGCAGTGCGTAATATGATGGCTGCACGCGATGATGGCAGTCGACGTGAGCAATGCTAAGATGACAGTGAGCTACGATGGAGAGCGCGAGCATGGCTGCAAGTTGCGATGGAGGCCGTGAAGATGGCATGACGTTCAGAGTTCTCAATGCATTTTGTGGCATTAAGCATAAAAGGTTATCCAACAGCCAGAACACTTTATTTCGGCAAGCAAGCAGATGAATGGTCGAATGGAGAATGGTCGAATTGATTTTAATTAATAAAATCAATTCTTTTTTTTTTTTGGAGTGGTGAGTGTGGGAGGCCTTTAAAAAAATAATAAAAAAAAATTAGGCAAGTAAAATGAAGCAATGTAAAATTCAACGTGGTTCGAATATTTGTCATACAATTAAAATATTCATTCTGTGGTTTACGTAGCTCGGGTGCAACTTTTCATCAGCCTAAAGTTGAACTTGAAATAAACTTGAATTCTCTCATTTGCTTTGCGGCCTCGCATCACAACCAAACGGTTAAACTGTTAAAGGAATCGTCCCATTTTACACGGTGTCGTCACGCCGCAAGAAGTCTTCTATCTCCTTTAACTCCAATTTTTACCTTCTAAGTTTTAACATAAATATATTGAAGAACATGGCAACTATCGCAAGCGCCTGAATTGTAAAGTCCTTTAAGAACCAAAAACATGCAGCATGTCTCACTGCGAGATGAGTTCTCTGCTTCTCACCAAAAGTTCCGTAAGAAAAACTTTTAGTTTCTTCTGGAACACAAATGCTCTCTTGAGCCGAATATAGACGTAAGCTTTTACCGAGAATTTAAAAGCGAAGAGTGCTAAAAAAAACTTAGCATATCTTTATAAATAAAAAGTTTTGGTCCAGTCCTTTCGTCAGTTCGACAATCGTGTAAAGTAAATTAAGTTGTTAAACAAAATTCAGGGGCAGATATTAGAACAAATGAAATTCAAGTGAACTTGAAATAACCTTAAGGAGCAGGTCTATATAAAATATCTATCATTGTTAGAAACTTGACAATTTCTTTGCCTTTTAATGCAACTTATGTCCACCTGTTTTTTAAACTGGACTTCTTTTTGACTTTGAAAGACTTGCTCTTAGCATAGAAAATGTTTCTATTTACTATCGTTCGGAATTTCCTGGCAAACGGCAATGCTTAGCTTGCCGAGATTTTGACGGTTTTAAATCTTATAAAATTAATCAACTCCGCGACACGCTTTTTGGAAATACCTAGCCAATAATAAAGACCTGTTCATTTTTAAGACAGATGAGGGCAATTAAGGTTTGTTATCGGGGTATTCTTAGTTGCTCCAGCAGCTGTTGTCCTACACTATTCATCAATCACCCTTCAAAATCTCTTAAATTTTCAGATCCAATTGCTACATTTTTTTAAATCAGAGACAACATAATTTCTTTCGAAATCTTGAATATTCCATTGTATTTTTCACTTGAAACTTATTTACAGCCTTACGCATCTGTCTTTATCATGCCCTTTTATTTTGTGTGGTTGGCCCAAATTTTCACAAACAAAATTTCGATTCAATTTCGCCAAACTCCGAAATAGACCGACATTTTCGTCTATAAAATATGGTGAATTTTTGTGTCATCTTCTTAGCTTTAGAATTCGTTGTAAATTTAAAATTCAAGCTGCCGAGTGATCTAAAATGTAGGAGTTATGGCTTCGACTTTTTTCGACAGCTTGAAATAGGTTTTTAGGAAAAAAAATCTGCACAGGTAAAAATACTCGACTCGCATTCATAGTAGACATTTTCAAAGAAAATACTATTCTAGGAATATATTTCAAAGTTGAAATTCTGTGTGAATGTTCTCTTTCAAACGATCAGGCAACACGTTGCCATTTTTAATATGCTACGGCTTTAAACTTTGTGCCAATTAGCGTCTTTTTACAGCGTGTGATTTAGCACATGAAAGTGGACTTTGACGTCTCCAGGTCGTGGGGTTGCTGCTGCACAAATGGTCGTGTGGACTGACACGTCTCCACGTCGTGGTGTTGCTGCTGCACAAATGGTCGTGTGGACTGACACGTCTCCACGTCGTGGCGTTGCTGCTGACCAAATGGTCGTGTGGACTGACACGTCTCCACGTCGTGGTGTTGCTGCTGCACAAATGGTCGAGTGGACTGACACGTCTCCACGTCGTGGTGTTGCTGCTGCACAAATGGTTGTCCCGGTGTAAGTGGTTCCAGAGGCGCAACTTATAATTTTGATATACTCGTAAATCATTACTATTTTACAGGAGCAATCAATTTAATGTAGGACGTTCATTTCACGAAATAAAGAAAACTCGTTTGTTAGCTTAGCTAGCGTTGAGTTTAGCGTACCCACTATATTTGAATTATTAAAGGAACTGAGGAGGTGGCTCCTGAGCACCACCCAGAATGTATCGGTGCAGCATATTGGGCAAGCAGGAGTTAATCGTCTTTGCCTGGACCTTTTCTGAGGGTACAAATCGTGTCGAAAAATTTTAAGCAGCTTAGTTAAAAAATCTATTAATTAATAAAACAAACTTCCTGGTTTGATGAGTGACTTTCAACATCATAATACTGTTCTATTATCAATGTAAACTCGTAATTTTGTTTAGAAATACATATACAAATGCAGAAGAAAAATAAGCTCAAAACGACAAGTATTAGAAATTTCAGCTGATGTATCAGGCTTTGATGCATCAGCTTAATAAATGATTCAACTAGCACATTTTTTACTTTAAAATACTGCGGCATTAGACTGACACGTCTCTTATCACACGTCTCTTATTTTTCTTATATTTTTGAGACATCTTATATTTTATTTGAAAGACGTCTTATAATTCATTTAAAATATGTCTTATATTTCATTTAATAGATGTCTTATATTTTATTTAAAAGACGTCTTATATTTTTTGACATGTCTCTTATTTTTCTAAGGTAATCTCTCTGAGGCAAACGTTCATTTTTCCCCGTGACTGTACACAGGACGTCGATTCCTTCACTCAGCCTCGGCTTGGGAGGCCACGCAGGCGATTGATGGTCGCAGGCTCGACCCGGAATTCGTGCGCGGTCGGATGGGATCGGAATCCTTTGTGTCTGGCCTCCAACAAACGACCATAATTTATTACGTGAGAATTTCTCAACCCTCGAATTGAACGAACCGAGCAGTTCGTGCGGCAATGGATTCGTTATTCAAATTTTTCCTCTGCAGCCTTCGTTTAATTTAACGAGGGAAAAACCGCCGGTCATCATGACTTTCAGCTTCACGTGAAGAACGTCTGCTTTAGTGTGCATAATTCGAGCCGCTTTTAGGTCATGGCATGTGCAGTGAAACTCGCTTATAACTTGTACTTCAGGGTGCAATGTGCATACTTTGAGACACTTCTAAGTCATGACATTTGCAAATGAAACTCACTATTAACTTGCGTTTAGGTCATAAAATTTTCAATGAAACTCGCAATTACAGTGTATCAACCTGTACTTCAGTATGCACATTTACACCGCTTTTTGATCATAACATTTGCAATGTAACTTGCCACTCATTCCAGACTTGCAAACTTTCAAAGCCACGAGACACATTTTCTTCACTTGCATAGGTATAAGTAGCTTTTGTCTGTTTAAATTGATTTGTGAAGTTTTGCGCAATTTAACATTTCGTTTTCCACTGGTGATAACATAAAATTATCCACAATTAATTAATGTTCGTGATCGTTGCGTTCCAATAAAGCATCTTCAAATTGATTTGACTTTCAATTTTTTTTAGCTTCCCACTGTTTTAAATTGAGTTTTAAGACTTGTGTTTTATTCAGTTACAGTCGTAAACGTTATTGGTTATGCCGAAATATATCTTGGTTGTTATTGAAATATCGGTTCTTTTCATCATATCATCGAGCTATCAAATGCACGGTAGACTTAAAGCTGCATTTTTCTTTAATGTAAAGTCAGCTTTGGAGAATGAGAAAGTCTGGCAAAATAAACCTGTCGAAATAAGCAGTTTGTTCTGCTATTAAAAGGGGTGAATCTTTGTGTACATTGTAACATCCCCCTATAGCGTGTGCATTCAATTTAAACGTTCCAACTCTACGTATTCCAGACATACAATTCCATTTCTGTTCTATTTTTATTCATGCAGTGTAACGATAGATGAATAGAAGAATAAAAGTATTTCTGACCACTGCACGCTGTATTTTCTGACTACGCTGTGCTGTGCGGCACAAAACTAGTTGTCAATTCGTCGAATCTGATTATTTTTTCGATACACAGTCGCTTCACTATCCTAGAATGTGGTTGAATTCTTCTCACACAAATTATAAGTAGCCACGCCAAGAACTTTATGCCAGAATCAGTATCTCCGATACCAGAGTTTATTTAGTGGGGTGGTGCCTTTACCGATCGAGGTTTCTGGAGCAACGCTCATGCATGGTGAAGGCGACGTATGCAAATGGCCTGTGATGAGACTCTGCATCTCGACATAATATTGCAACATCACCGCCGGAACGGTCGCAAGAAAATGTTATCCATTCAATACTTCCTGATTAACGTCCATGGCCCTACAAATGCACTCGAAGCTCCATGGAATTCCAATTGACTGAGGAAACCCGAAGCAGTCTTGAGTGCATGTTTGCTGATTTGTAAATACCATTATTCAATACTGAATAGTTATAGAAATGTAGAAATATACCCAACGATGTAGGGAACAGCTGACTGGTAGTTACTATGAATTTTGATTATCGATGCGTTGAATTTGATGGACTGATGGGTATAATTTACGAAGAACACTGCAGTCGAACTACAATTTGTTAATTACCATAATTCATTCTAGACAATCGATTCAATATTATGCGAGCAAATTGTGAACATTAATATTTCCTATAAGATAGTCCTACGGCTAAGCATTTAATGAGTCTGTAATTAAACTCTTACAAGGGTCTGTAATGAGTTTATGTCGGAAATGCATTAATAAATTCTAGTAATTGCAAATTGTATTGAACGTTGGAACCCAGTTATTGATATATACCCGATTATTATTCAGTTTAAACAGCATTTGCACTACAAACAGTAGAAATCGTCTACCCTTCGACTACGTCTTATTTATTCTACGTTTGCTCCATTACTGCACACTTTCAGATAGTTTAACGAATGCTGTACAATTTATTTGTCCACGGAAGTTCATTGTGATTTCCATGGACGTGGATGCACAAGTTTTGTTACACTAGATTTTATTATCATGTGAAGCTAAATGTTCACGATTTTCGTGTCAATGTGTTTGTTGAAATTGCCAGTCTTTGTTTTTGCTGCATTTGACGAGTTTTCTTAGTCCCATTCACTTCATCAAGTCGAAATCTCTTGGAATTCAGTCGAGTTTCGTGCCGATGCAGACGATGGGCTTCATCCGCCATGAAGATGAGAACGGTGATGAAGGGGGGGGGGAGATGAAGGGAGAGGCGTGCATTTTCCTGTTCATGGTTGAATTAATACATGTATTAATTCAACCATGTTCCTGTTATTCTACCAAATCTGGATACCGGATCAAAGCTCGATAACCATCGCTATTACAGACAATAATCAATCTGAAGATAAAGACTTAATGTCTATTAATAGTACCACATCCGAGAACGCTGTCTGTATTTCTATCCACTTTGCTGCAATTTTCCCTCCTGATATTCCAAGGTGCTTGGCTGGCCACCGAGATAATTTTCAACATTGCCTTTACTTCTTGAAAGACGCATGCCATGTGTACTTAAATTGCCATCACTATCAACTTCTATAGATATTCCTGCAACATCAAGAACAGTCTCTGTATGATCAACTTTCAGATTCTCTTTTTAAAAATAATCTTCTGTTTATTATTTTCAATGCTTCTGCTCTAGCTGATCTAGTCATTTTCACTCTCAGATCTTGCACTACACCCACAAATTCATTGTTTGCTTCTAATTGGAGTATCCCTGGCTCTATTGCTTGGATGGACGTACCTACTTGTTCACTAGCCCTGTTTTGCTCAAGCCTTGTATACGTATATCTGAGTTCTCGTTCACCTGTGACCATTCCTCACGTGCTAACATGATATATTGGGGAGGTATTTCAGCAATACGTCCAAATTAACCTTTTTCTCATCTTGTAGACGAAGATGGAACTCTGTCGAAGTCATTATTTTCTATGTCTTCCCTAGCATTCATGTTTTCGTAATAAGCTATAATCATCTGGCCTCTCGTCAGGTGTCGCCTATATGTACCGACAGCCGTCGATACCTATAGTAGGCTTGCTGACAAGTCGTGGAAACATTCAGAAAATGTCGGGAATTTTCAGTTAAATATTAATCTTATTTAAAATTTAAAGTAAAGTTCCTGCTTCGCGGTTGCGAATGGCTGACTCAATATATCTGACGAGACAAGACTTTCGCGCTCTCTAGCTGGAAAAAACCTCATTGTAATCAAAAAGTTCCAAAGAACAATGATCGCTCGTGCGAGTCTCAATTCCCTGTGAACTCGTTTACCTGTATGCACTTCGAGTTTGCTAATGAGACGAAAATGTCTCATTGGATCGTGCCACGCCTATAATTGTTTATGACGAACTTTACTCATTAAATTCTATACTGTACAATGTCTTGCCGCGTACGTTACTTCATTAGATTGGGCCTGAATGCCATCAGCTGCTACCCTACAGCAAGATGGGGTCCAAACATGTGATTATTATTAAATTCTTCTTAGACGCGTCCTTCTTATTGTCTTTCTGTGACGAAATACTGTCGCCCTTTTCTGCGGTACTTGGATGACTAGGATTGACCTTCATAAAATGACTTTAACCTCATCTACCGTCCCGTTTCCAGTCAAGCATAGAGCTAATATTTATACCTGTTATATCTGATTTGCAGGTGTGAAGTAGCTACATAAGTAATATCGCTATCTCAATAAATCGTTGTTAGATGAGCTACAGGGTGCGGCGTGGGAACTTACTCTTTTAAAAAAAATCACAAAGTAAAAAGTATCAAAGATAGCGTTTTAATTCTTTCTTTTTTACAAAGAGCTACATTTAAAGTTTCGTTGGGTTTACTTACAAGTTTAATTCTTGAATATTACATCTTGTAGGTGACCTCCATGCTGTTCAATACATTTTGTCAGACGAGATCGGAAGTTTCGCTCCACCTTCTCTCTAGAAAAGTACACAGAGACTGCGAACGCGCGCTCCTCTCTCGACCACTGCATGGTCGCAACTGAACTGAGTGGACGAAAAACTTCATAGCCCGCGCACCATATTGCGCATGGCGCCACCTTCCTAGGACTAATGGCCGCCACGTGGCGCGCAATTCAAATAAGTAAGTTCCCGCGCCGCACCCTGTACCTAATGAGCTTGAATTTGTACTCCGTACATAATGCAAGCCATTAAATTAATTCACTGTGGGGTAAAAAAGAACTGACCACACAGTGATCCTTATTTATCCACGGTCCTCATTATTTTTATGAATTAATAATTGGTCTAGCTTCTCTTTCTCGTCATTGTAGTTCAAATTATCTACAAATTCGGTCAGGATGGTTCTTCCCAATCGGGCTTCTCATACACTATTAAGAATCTTTCAAAGAAATTAATAATGACTCATAAAGAGGCAACAATTAAGGTCCCAGTCCTACACCTGAGGACTGGTTCAAAGAATCGTTCTTGCTTCTCAGCAGTGCCAGAATAATAAGGAATAATAATCAGTTTCAAATACGCCTTGCAATGACTCGTATGCCTCATCCACTTCCGGTACTCAGATCAAAAGCTTCTCCTAGGACCGTTACTAGACTCTGTTAGGGGTTGGCTATGGCTGAACAGTTCTTCACATATTTTCTCAATAAATTCACCGAACCAAGAAATTGCCTCGACGCTGTAACCGCCTGAGACTTAATATAGTTCAAAATCTTACCCATGCTGGCGACTTAAAAAAATCTTCTAGCAAAATCAACGGCAAAAATGAATAGCAAAATCTTATCCATGCCTGATGCCATTGCTACTCATAACATGACCCGAAAAGGTGAGCGATATACGAGAAAATCGACATTTTGAGTCTTTAATTTTATTCATATAACCTTCAATGCTAATATGGGCCTTCTCAAATAGCATAATTAATATATTTCATATTTAACATATCATTAGTGTGTATTGAAACTTTCTTGAAACCAAATTCTAGAAGAATCTACTGCGCAGCTACGTTATAAGTTGTAGAACTGTAGCAGTGCTTCATATTCCCAAGTATAATCGTTGGAACTGGTGGCGGTTGTGTGGGGGGCACACAGGCAGTAAATTGGCGACCATTTCATCTGTCGGTTCTTGGTAGCATCCGCCGACAAGATCGAATTTGGTGAAAATGGGCATTGTACGTTTTGTGAACGAATTAAATTAGGCATTAAAAAGTATTCCCGAATGGTAAACATATTATGATTGTCATATTATTCAGTATATGCGTGTCAACAACTATGAATTACTATATTCTAAGATATCAAGGAGAGAGAAGTTACTGACACTGTTCATCTGCCTCTTGATTAACTGGTTTCGACAAACATCTTGACCTCAGCCAGATATTCAGGTGTATGATCAAATAGTCATATTACGTTTGGGACCACCATATAACATTACCGATATATCCGTTGGGCAAAAGCCATCACCAATCATTGTTTTTCAGACTCAAGTGCTGTACAGAAAAGATGTCTGGGAAGCGTGAGCGTTTAAATTTTGCGAAAGGCGACTATGATAAACTCCGAGAAGCAGTGAATGCAGTGAATATTTCGGAATGTATTAAGGACATGAATGTGGCTGAGTCATGGTCACTTATCAAGGACACTGTTATGTCTGCAGTTGCTGCGTATGTACCTAAAATTAAGCTTGGTGGAGCCAAAAAAAATCGGTGGATGAACAGTACAGTTTTAGCTAAGCTGAAAACAAAGAAGGAAGCATACCAGCGTTATTTACAGACTCGTAGCGATGATGACTATAACCTATACGCAAGAGCTCGAAATCAAGCTAATGAAGCTATGCAGGAGCATATGTTCAGTCTTAAAATGCCTAGCAAATTACGGAGCAGGCAATAAGTCCAGCAGCTATCTCAATCAATCGTCAGTTATGGAAAGATCGGGTTCCAAAGGCCGGATCCCTCGTGAATCAAGTCACGAAAAGTTCAAGAATCGGCAACAGGCCATGGGCCTATGTCTTCAACGCCGACACTTCTATTCTATTCTATTCTATTCTATCCGTCCTCTTCACTCGTGACTACATTCGTTTCCTAGCTGGAACATATCATGAAGAGCTTGCCTCTCATGTTCTTGCAAAGATTCTAGCAAGACAATTTATTTCCCTCTTTAATCCGCCCAATACAAACTAATCGCTATTTCTGCATCTCCAAACTCCGTTACTGGAGAAACGCTACTAAGATAACATCTTTCCCCAAGCAATTTACTTCTTTTACTGTCGCACCAATCGCTTCTAGTTGTGCATGTGGCTGTGGCCCCGCCACAGTGGCATCTATGCTATGGCAGCTTTCAGGACTCTAATTTCAGAGAAACACAACGGCTGTTTTTATTAAGGAGCAAATGATATGCGTTTAAAAATTACTTTTTAAAGACAACACTTCTAAAGAATCCACTTTCTTTGATGTTACACATGTGCAATGAATTTATAATTTTAATTTCATATATTAAAACAATTAAATTTCAAATTTTTTTAACATATAAAAATTTTGTAAATTTTCAACAATATTTATTCTGTCAACTAATTCATGCATTGTCTCCGACTTAACACAAGTGTGCAAACTTTCAGTTTTATTGGACAGGTGGAAGTGTGCCAAATGTCAATTATAAGATTTGTAACAGACAACATTATTTTTTAAAATTTTTGTTAATATTGAAAAAAAAATTTAATTTCTGAAATTATTTTTTCTAAAATTGATACATGCATTGTCTCCGACTTTATGCAAGCATGCGAAATTTCAGATCAATTGGACAGGTAAAAGTGTGTTAAATATTGATTATAAGTTATGTAGCAGACAAAATTATTTTCTTAAAATTTTGTTTAATATAAAAAAATTTTTAATTTGCAAAATTATTTATTCTGTCAATTGATACATGCATTGTCTCCAACTTTAAGCAAGTGTGCAAAATTTCAGATCGATTGAACAGGTAGAAGGTGTTAAATATCGGTTATAAGATTTGTAGCAGACAGACAAACAAACAAGAAGTGCAGTTAAAGAGAAGTGTTGTAAGATAGGCTTTGATGGGAACAATAGCTCCTAATTGTAACCGCTGTACAATTTACATAGCACCAGAGGGAGAAACATTCTATATTATGACGACAGATATTGTACAGTTGAAACTCACATTTTAGATGAACTCCTTTTTTCGAATTTTGATAGAACTTATAGTATTGCATACATGAAAAACAAATAAGGTACAAAATATTAAGTTAATAATGAATTAAAATATAACTCAGTACTCACTGCAGTGAGTGACAGAGAGAGCATTTTCTCGTCGAGGAAAACGTGAAAAGTCACTGACAGACGGATGGACAGACAGACGGACGGACATGGCGAGCACAATAGCGCCTTTTTCCATAAATGAGAAGATGCGCTAAAAAGTTATCACAACGAATTTCACTAGGCGTCTATTCGCGCAGTCTGCCTTTGATTGTTTCTTAGGGAAAGCTGGTGCTTCAACTGAGATTCTTGATTCCCGAAGAGGGTGCTACCGACATCTCAAATCAGGGGTATAATGGGGCCTATTTTTACCTTTTTATATGTAAGGTGAAGAATTGTCCGTCCACTTTGATGAAAATTTGCAGTGTTTAGTGCCCATTAATCGGACGAATTCAGTGCCAAAATTACCTTACATTAGTAGAAAATATCGTCATCCATAATCATGCTGTTCAGGAAGCTTAATTTCGAGACTTTGTCGCCATATTCTTTCGATCAAATTTAGGAAACTTTGGGAGCTCGAGCGAAAAAAAAATCTGTTCTGTCCCTGCGTCCAATAATCGAAAATTGTTTGATATCAAATTGCATCTCATCTTGTGAGTTTTACTCATCTATACGTGACCGTGAAAACTTGTTGCTGAAAAAGTAGAAACTTGAATTTCTTGCCCGCAAATGATGTAATTTAGGCACTTTCTCGCTGCTTTAAAAATATTACTCCCAAATACAATTTTTTAGAATTTAAATATAACACAATTAAAACGACTCTCATTCGATTATATTTTGTACAGTATTTGGAACGCAATACAGCTAATTTAGTTTTATTTTTATTTATTCATAATTACAAATTTTGGCCAAAGAGCTAGATTACTCTTTAAAAAAAATAGATTTAATTTTTAATGAAAAATGTGAGATTGGAACGCCTTGTGAATAAATTTAATCTATCTGATTTCACCATAAATCCCCAATTTTGGCCAAAGAGCTAGATTATTCTTTTTTTAACAATTGTGGGATTTTTTTTATGTGTGGGATCCCCACATTCTGAGCAACTACTAATAAAAATTACATTTCTTCAACTTAAAAATAATGAGAGCATTGGGCGTCTGTGTAGGCGACGCCTCCTGTATCGATGCGCATTTTTGTTTGTACGTGGTAAAAATACGAGTACATGTTTGAATATAAACTGAAAAATTTGTCCACGTTCAAAAACTCACTCCACTAATTGCTGCTGACCAAGCCAGATAGCCAGATATAGAATGAACAAATACGCATACATTCGCAAATATTTATTTGACTGGTATGTGCAATTCTGTCGAGATTCCTAACGATAATCTTGGATCTGTTTTTATTCTTTGGATTCTTTTATAGACGTACCTACATAGTGAAGCTGAAAAAATAATAGCAGGTTTCATGTAGCTGCCAACATTCTAAAATAAAATTTCAATCCGGCAACAACAATTTGAAGAGCAATAAAAAGTTCTTGGAAGTTTTTTAATGGGAATTTTAATTCAACAAATTTGTGCACAAGCTGGAGTATTTTGCTCCGGGCTAAATCAAAGTTACTTCTGAGAGCGTATGTGAGAAGTGAGCATTAAATGACTATTCTTTATTTCCTCGTTGCACCATCTTATAATTTTTCTGTATACATTGTAAAGGCAAATAATGATCTTCCCACCCACAGGCTACGTTACATTCTTCTGCAGGAGTTACGGCACAGCGTTTCTCGTACGAACAATTCCCAAACCTTCTTTAGTCACTTCGTTATGCGATGGCAGGCGAATTTATTTATTATTTATGAAGTGCATCCAAGGAACGCTCAGAGTCAGGCGACAAACAACAGGTCACTTGTCACTATCCAAGTGCCAAAAGCTCCTACGCCGAAAAATTCTGACGTTTTTACAGTTCTGTACGGACATTGTAAACTATGTATGTATTTATTCAGCGCTCAATTATACATGATATTCACATTATCAATTGAATGCATGAATGTATGCAAAAACGTTTCTTAATTTTGGTAGCTGTGATGCTGCTATACAAAACAACTGGCTGCAGTAGAATATTTTGCCTGCTTATTGTTTGCAAATTATGTAAATGAAATATTTTAATCTGTAATCTTAGTTCCAAACATTTTATCGGAGTTTGAGCGCTAATTTTTACATGGCTCACAGCCAGCTATTCCTGAGACTGCGTTGTTATAAACTGACACTACTGCTGAAACAATTCTCTTTCATTACCATTACTGATTACATGAATTTGTTAAATATTTCTATAGACAGTGGACTCATTTATTGAAAGTATTTTTCCCGTGGTTTTACTGTTGCTTTGAGAATGTATAATTTTTATGTTAATTAATTTTCATTTTCTCCGGAAAAATACAGTAAAACAGAGCACGCGTCAAAAATTACATGCAATATTTACTGCTGTAATTAAGTGATGTAGTGGTGGGCATTCGTCTGTTATTAATTTTCTACTGATTTTGTTGTGTATTTATTATATATGATTTTGATGCAGTGTAATCCGTAGTTCATGTCTGGAGAATAGGTTTTACTGATATTCATTCGTGTCCCAGAACCCACACAGGCAACGTGCATGTATGGTTGTGTGAAGTTATTGATATTTAATCATACTTTATCGGTGTTTATCTCTTGTCGTTTATTCAGTGAAAATATATATTGTAATCTTGTGTTTCATATTGATGCGTTCGTACTCGTGTATGTTTTAGTGATTTGATTCGGCTTATCTTTTATCTATTTTAGTTTTTTTTCTTGCCATCGTAGGACCTGAATTATTCTGGATAGTGACCTGAATATTATTCACGTGTTACTTGAATTATTACTCACTTGACCTATTGAAGTCTCACCTGAACTTCAAGCTATTCAAGTTACTCACACCTGAATTATTCAAGTGTTAAATATACTGTCAGCACTAATGATCAAGTGACATATTATTATTCTAAAAGAGATGGACAACTGAGAACCTGGGGTGGATCCCCTACAGTGCAGTTTCTTGATGATCATATTTTGATGTATGAGTACGTCAGCCGAGAATTATCTTATACGTGCAACTTCTTCACGGTTTATGCAATATTTTCAAGTTAAAATTTTTTATATCAGGATTTTTATGTTATTATAAATATTTTCAAGTTAAAATTTTCCAATGATTTACCATTCGTAATAAGATGTTCTCAATAGACGAAACTTGAGTAGTATCTAGCCACAATTTTTCGCATATCAATCAAAACTCCAAGAAACTTATGAAAACTGTATTTGTTTGTATGTGATTAATTAAAATTTTTGTCAAAGCATTTAAATGTAATAAATTAGTTTCTATTGACAGAACACGAACTAATAGATGGTGGCTCATGCGTCATTGGCCGCCATCAACGCTAGGGTAATTATATCCTCAGAATTATGTACAGTTATTATCAATACAAGGAATTTGGCGGTAAACGGTCTTGCCTTCGCTTTTCTCACTGGAAAAAAATTGGAATGGTTTACTTAATTTATTTCAAATCAGTTAATACTAATCTTTGCATATGACGAGGTACTGATTATTTAAAAAAAGTACAGTTGTACGTTCACTTTTTGAATGGTCTAGATGAAAATAATAATTGCTTTAAGGTACTATTCGCAGAATAACCCCATGGCTGCAATGCTTGCTGCAAAGCCATTGCAAATCAAAACAAACTGGCGTTCTCTGCTTGATCCCTAACAAAATTTAGAGCCGAAGGCGGCTCTGTATTAAGGAACGCCTAGGACTCAGGGAGCATATTCCACTAGCTTCCCTATGTCCGCTTTTCGGTCTACATTCCAGTCCCCGAATCAGACAGCTACAAGCGCCTGGTACCTATTCTGCCAACTCTTGCCCTACTCTCCGGATACTATAAAGTCGGCAAGGAGGTTCTGACCAGTCGCTGATTGCGATCAGTTGGTCAACTGATCCAGAATAACTCTTACGCGAACTTAGCAACTCTGGGGCAGAGGCTGAAGCATACCCCGAATTTTGTTAGGGATTTACCACGAAACAAAAATTTTCATCGAATTTTTTTAATTGCAACCGCAGCATTTACTTCAAGTTCGTTCACTATTTCCACTTCGAACCAATCTTCTCGAGGCTGGGTCGAGATTCACTTCTTATATTGTTGCCTTAATGGCTGTTACGTATGCCACTTCTTTGAAAAGAGCCTGTGGCATTATTCTTCTACAGGGGTCAGTAGCTCGGGCGATATCGACCTCATGGGGTCGAAGACGGAACTTAAAGGGTCAATAAATTGGTACAGGGTCGAAAAGCGGTCAATCAAGGAAAATAAAAAAATATATATATTTTGAGCTTTCAGAAACGGATATGTTTGTGGAAAAATTCAAAACTTGTTCAAATTTAAATCTACGAATCAAAAAAGCAATGAAACTTCGAGATATGAAGCAATGAAGCAATGAAACTTCGAGATTTGTCTTATGTCCTAGAAGCGAATTTGAACGAACGAGCTATTAGCGCGTTCGAAAGTGGCTCAGTCTCGTTTGCGGGTACCCACAAGATGGGAAACCTTCTTGTTTCCCGCAATCTCCCATTGTACCTGTGCCGGTTTCGTGCTGTTTTTTTATTAGTGTTTGAAACTTGCACTGTTTTTTGCACAAAGACTTAATTACAATACTAACTGTTGTCAATAACAATGTTGAGAAGAAATTTAAACAATATTATCCTGAGGATTTGAGATATGAATTTGTACCGTCACTTGCCAACGAAACCGGGCCCACGTATCTGTCTTGTGAAATACTAGTAGCAATGATGATGCTATGAAAGTTGCTAAATATAAAGCCATTCAGCAAGGATCCATTCCTTTATTTCTGCTACTCTTCAGAGAAAGAACAGCTTGTGAAAAGTTCAAATCACTATAAACTATGATCACCACATTGCAGGTTGCGTACTATCGCAGGGTTGCATGACTGGTTGCATGAAGAGCTGATTGACGTTGTACAAGGTTTTCGTGGTCAAGCATTCTTCGCACCGCCTAATAATACCTGATTTTAGCTGGTATAAGTAGACTTATGTAACTTATTTTGCTGAAAACACGCCTATGAAAAAAACACGCCTAAATTATCACATATCTCATTCCGTGCAAAATTCTCTAAAAATATGATTTTGCTGCTTACAATAATATTGTCGTGAAATTCGCAATCATGCACCGATGGATACAGTCATGGTTCTCCAGTCGTTGCTGATACAAGTTTCACATTGTTCTGATTGACGAAAAAACTTTCGTTTTTAACCTCCTTGCCATTTTGGGTGAAAACCAAAGGACTGTCAGGAGCTGTCAATGCCCTTGCACTGGCTCTGTTCTTGAAAGTTCCATTTGTGTTCCGCGTATGGCTGAAGACGGCTGCAGAGGCGTTAGAAGATGTAACCACTGTACTTCCAGTCACAACCGAAAAGAAAGCCGACCATTGACGCCGAACTGAACGCTCTCGACAAACGTGGAACACGAAAATAAAAAATCCTTGCAAAGTATTGAATATCGTAAACAAGTATGGAAAAACTGCCCCTCCACCTGTTATGGTCAAAAGACCAAAGATCCATGTAAATCCGAGTAAAAAGAAGACGCACACGGCCATGCTCAGCTGGTTGATCATGAGATTTCGATCAGACATGTTGGATGCTATTTTGGGTCTCTGGCACGCCGCTCCGTTGATTATTAGGATATACAATACCAAATTTATGGAGAGAGTAAGCACGAGAGGAGGTAAGAAGCCATACTTGAATCCTGTTGGGGAAATCCAGCAAATGAGGGTACCTAGGCTGTACTGGTCCCGACTGTCGTACAAAGCGCTGTCGTAAACCAGCATGCATACTATTGGTATGACAGGAAGACCCCAAGCACACATGGAAGCTTTCCAGAGGAATCTAGGAATGTAAATAGCAAAAACTTTAACAAACTTAAGGTACTGGTGGACTCCTTCTACCAACATCCAACCGAACGAGGCAAGAATAAAATAGTGGAGAGACACGGCAACGCTTCGGCAAAGTATCAAGTTCTGAGTTTGATTGATCCCAGCTAGAAAAATTACCATGCTAAAAAACACTGCAATCGATAAGTTGACCAATATCTTGTTTGTCAATGATCGCCGCCATTTTTTAAACAAGCAAAATGTAAGGAAAACCATCAGCAAACCGAAAATAGAGAGAAGTCCACCGATGGTTGTGAGATAGGATAATATTATGGCATGTTTTTGGTCGAGCTCTATATTATTGAAATTTATAAGAAGCGCAAAGTTAGTAAGATGATTACAAAAACACGTTGTTAGGTTGGAGATTTCACTAGATTTAATGCAACCATCCTGCGACCAGCCTCCTTTTCTACCATTCTTATTGAAGTCCCAAAAAACACAAATTGTATCGTTGCTTTCAAGCAATGGTTTAAATGAGACCACGACAGGCTGCTCCAAATCTCGTACTTCATAGTCTTTATATGTGGCCTGGATCACGTAGCTATTTAGGGTGTGCTGGGAGTAATCACTGTCGTCTCCCACAAAGAGACTTCCGTCTCGATAAACCATGAATGCCAAATTTACTCGTGTTTTGCTTCCGTTGTCGCGGACTTGGCTCAGGACTCTATTCGTAAGGTGGTTTGGTAAAACAATTTTAGCCATCACCCCATCATTTTTACTTTCATCAAAACCTGAACTTAGAGTTCTTGTTTCACTTTTACCGTTGATTTTTATATCCATATATCCAGTTATTGGCGAGTCAGAAGACAGGGCTAGACGTTTCACAGAAACCAATGGCTCGGATGCCTCTTTAAATATATCGTGACTAGAATCGTCCAGGCTCACTTTGAACGTCAGTTCTTCAATGGATTCCAAAAAGACATTAGTTGTGTTCAGACGATCATGCAAGTCTCGGAAAATATCATTCGAAGCCCTTAAAACACTGTCTACAGTTGAGACCAAGTCTTCCAGCTGGAGTTCATGTGAGTGATTCCTGTTCAGAGGACGTTGCGCGGCGCTTTGGAGCGCCAAGGCAGCGTAATGGACATCCGCGGCAATAAGACCTCTTGCATTCTTCGTTAAACGTGATAAGTTTGCCAAGTTGTGCAGCGTACTATTATTTTTTAACTCGTGTAGTAGTTTAGTTGTTGTCGATAGTGATCCTGAGCAAACTCCTGACAGAACATCACTCCAAAAATAGCCTTCTTGGAAACCTCCGAGGCAAGCTCGACTAACTGGACTACCATTTTCGTCTACGCATAGTTCTATAGGGAGGAACTCTCCCGGATTGTCCGTTTCCATGAAACTCAAATATTGTCCTGACCCGGACTCAAAATAAACGTCGTTAGGACATCCAATTATCGGACGGACCTCCACAACCTCGCAGTTTTTGTATTCTTCACTTACTGTTTGGAGTCTCTGGAGTATGTATGAGTGATCTGTTTTGTAGGCTGGTGATATCGCGCTGACGAAAAGATGCACGTTCTCGTATTTACCGGTAACAGATCCATCGGGAGATGAAAACATGCGGTTTGTTGATGTGTGCAAGCCAGATTCTAGCTCAGGGTCCATTTGCAATTTTGCAGCCAGGCAATCATTATACTTGGCTTCATTAGAAACGAAAGTGTTGTCATCTTCCGAAGAATTGTAAGCGGATTCTGAGGAATGTACCTTAACTGCGAACGCGTGCACGTTTTCCGGGTAACGCTTTAAAAATGTATTGGATTTCACCCACCTCGTAGGATTAGCAGCCCAAGCATAACAGTCGAAATAACCATACTTCGCAAACTCGGGTGCTTGTACTGTTCCGACCATTTGTACAGAAGACGAAAATGAAACAGGTCTTAGATATCCATTCACGAAGCATTTCAAAGATCCAACTATCACATTCTTCATCATAGTGATTTCTACATCAAATGGTTCTTTGTTTGAGAGGGAAAGTGAGAGGACAGGTGTCTCTGTTCTCGTTTCACGTATTTCGCAAAGGAGTCCGGGAGAGCCTTGGATACTGCTGTTGACGAGCCGCCATCCATTTCTCTCAATTATTCCATCAGTTTTTCGGAAGTCAGGATCAGGGATCCAGTTGTAATATTGTATTTCAGGATCGTCTTCAGTGCCTATTAAGATTCCTGAAGACATATAAACAAACTGGAAATGAAAGTCCGCCAAAAGTTTCTTGTAGACCCAGTTCATGAATCCAATCCACGGTTTTGGTAGCTGTGCTCCAATGCTAGAACAACGTCTGTGAGCATCTTCGAAATTAGAAGGAGTTGCGTTCATTGGTACTATGCACGTGAAGCGACCAGTGTCGTATACAGGAGCTAATGAAGGCTCATGGCGCATATTACATTGAGGAGAACTCGTTACAAGTCCTAGTTCTTCTGCAGAGAGCCGTGATGTGAGACCATCAACAAGTTCTGTAATGTTCACCATCGTTAAGTAAGGAAGGGAATCATTACAGGAAAGAGTGAATAACTGCCTAGAAATGAAATCAACACCTGTGCATTCCTTCTCAAACATTGGATGACCTGGAGCCCAAGACAAATTGTTGTTGAGTTGAATGTTGTTTTTAGCTGACTTGAGGGAAACCAGAGGACCAAATTTGTTTATCCTTTTGAGCGACACCCAAGAAATGGTTTGACCCGATTTCTCATGCAGGATCTTTGTAAGTAAACCATAAAAAGTAGAAGCATCGACCTTCGTGAGCTCTGCGTCTACTATATCATTCTCTTTGCCTGTCACGTAAGCATTTTCAAAGGCTTGAGCCCAAGATGCCGAGGCTACGACGGCCACACAAAGATCAGTCAAGATGTTAGTGTAACCCCGAGGGCAGGCATCGAATCTTAGGCATTCGTGCGCTGGAGGAGGAATTATTTTAGCTCCGTGATTGAAGTCTGGAGTGCATATTCCTGGAATGGGCCTGCCATTCTTTGCCTGGCATTGCATTCGTTCTGGATAGACTGGGCCTGCTTGAGTGAAAGGCCAAGTTATAGTATTGTGGCGTGAGTCGATATGACGTTCCCTTATACAGGCAATAGCCAGTTTAATGGAAGAACCAGGAAAACTTTTTTCCAAGATATTATTCAGGCGAGTCATTCTAATATCCATTGCCATTTCAGAAGATATTTTTGCGTACAGATGAAACTTATACAACAAGCTCGGTAATTCTGATCCACTTGAGTAATTCTCAATTACAATAAGATCTTTCGGCATTTCGTCCAGGAAGGGAAATTCATGTTTATAAATGCCTCCCACAATGTTGAGTAGGCGTTCTGGATCGGCTGTCGAATCTGGTGTGAAAACATTCAGGATGTAGGTTTTCCATTCTCTCAGTGTGAGCAACACTTCATTGCTCTTAATTGTGTCGTTCCCGTGAAGACTCCATGACTCACACGAGTATGTCCCTTGTCTGACGGGCATCATATCCACGCCGGGGCCGGTCACGGGAAGAAGTCTGGACTTGCTGGGGTCGTGCACCGTCGACGGATGGATAGTACTTGAGTTCATTCCCAAGTACACGTAATCCTAGAATAGCAAAAAAATATATAACTCAGTACTCACTGCAGTGAGTGACAGAGAGCATATTTTCACGAAAACTTGAGGTCACGGACAGACGGACGGACAGACAGACGGACAGACAGACGGACGGACATGGCGAGCACAATAGTGCATTTTTGCCATAAATGAGAAAATGCGCTAAAAAAATCTAAACCATCTACCCTAACAAAATTTAGAGTCGCCCCAGCTCCTGGTAATCCAAATCAGAAGCTGACGCGTCTGTAAATTTTCACTGGGATATATCTTACTACATGTTCCGTTGAAATAGCACTGCGGATAAGTTTTGTCCGAATTAAGTCACTTGTATCTTTAAAAAGCTTATGAATTATTGTCTACATTGATGTATTTTCCAAATATCGAGTTTTTGTTTAGTTGTGCTAGTTATAGTTTTCAAAATTTCCAAGGCTGTCTAATCTACTCTAAGCAATTGCCTAAGTTTTATACGTGTTTCACATGTGCATTTTGCCAAAACGGGGAAACTAAATGAGAAATGTGATATCAAATATGATTAACTGTGAAAAAAATCCACGAATAGGTAGGGGGGACCTCAAATTTTGAAAAATTTTGAAACTGAAAAGTTATACCTCCACTTTCCTTACATTAATTCCGTACCTTCTTCCAGAAGACGTTCCAGTTCATAGGTACTATTTTCTCGCCGCTGCTTTTGTTATAGAGGTCGCATGACAGAGTGAGTTTCAGAAATTCTTCAGAAGAGACGGCCATCCAATCCAAGGTCTGGACACTCGAAGAAACACGCAGCTCCATCTCGCTGACATCTCCTGCAGCCTCTGATGACACAAGAAAATATGTGAATATTATACCAGACGCAATAAGTTACACGGAATTCATTCGTAATGGTTAATGGTTGACATAAGTATATTGATTAAAACTCATCTTCTTATCTGGAAAAAATACTGCATTACTATGGATTATGAGTTGCTCATACGGGCAGCGTTAATTCATTGTATTTTCATTGCCATTCTAGCAGTTTAACTATTCTGGTCCTATCATTGTCGCCTCACATTTCAGGCAGGTATTTCTCACCATTAAGGTGATACCAGGATGGCTGCACTATGCATGCAAAAGTCAGCTCCTCAGCACATGATGATGAGCGATATTCGACCTCGACACTGTACACCGACAGCGCTGGACATCGGGACGAGTGTGGCTCTGTAACATCTTCATCTGTTGCCCAGCTCACGAACGATGCAATGCCTAGGTAGTGTCAGTGAATTTTGTTAGTCTGAGATGAACAAAACTTTAGACAAAACTCAGGTGACACAAGATCGGGTGCTAATTCATGAGATTACTTTTGAAATGGATCAAATAAATTATATGCATGCTAGGGTATCATTAAAAACAAAAGGGTCTTGCGTAAGCTTTTTGAGAAGAATTCATTTGGGCGAAATTTCCTTCTAATAGTCGAAAAATATGCACATTGCATTGCTTTCAGAAGCATTTTACTTGCTACCATGTTTGCGGAAGTGAGTTGCCAAAATCCACAGGGCACAAGGTAATGCTACTAACTCTGCTGCAGTCAATAAAAAATATAACTCAGCACTCACTGCAGTGAGTGACAGAGAGCGCATTTTCTCGTCGACGAAAAAGTGAAGTCACGGACGGACAGACAGACGGACAGACAGACGGACATGGCGAGCAGAATAGTGCATTTTTTCATAAATACGTGTGCGATTAACGACCAGAGAAATAGTTGATTTGAATTATCAAAGTCGGACAATTCTTCAGATGACGTTGGTAGATCGAAAGGAATATATCAGGAAGTAGTTTTAGTTTATTAACGACGTTTCGAATGTAACTAACATTCATTTTCAAGTTACAAAGAGCATTAAATATCAAAATTCTGGTGGAAATAAGTACATAACACATGTAAATAGGATACTATAGTAAAATTTTGAATCAGAAAATCACTCTGAAATCATTTCAAAGTTCAGCCAAATCCGGTAGTTAAGAAAGAGGTAGCAGGCGTCCAATTCGTAGAGACGATGCGGCTAGCCATCTTCGGTCGATTGATCTCAGGCCACTGCTTGCATGATGACCATGCTGGCGGGTTCCCTAAGCACTAAGCGAGTGACGGTCTGGTTGTGAGATTGTCGCGTGTGGTTCACTTGCCCTCCGGGTTGGAGGTAGCTAATGAGACAGCGTCTCGGTGTCTTGGTTGTTGATCCGAAGTGTCCGATGCAGTCCAAAAGATGAAGAAGTCTAATGAATCAAAACTGGCTCCGTGACAACCTTGACAACAACGTCAAACCCTGGACCATACCGAGCAATGGCAAATGCAAAAAAGTGGAAATTCTCCAAGAGGCCGGTGTAATCTGTAAATTTTGCTTCAAAGAAGGTTGTAGACTTCTTCATTATTTGGATTGCATTCGGGTAATTGCAGTAACGACTACGACATTGAACTGCCGTTTCTCCTACCATCTGAGACAAGCTCACAACCAGACCAGGTCTCAAAGTATTACAAAGAAGCGACTTCATTAACAGTCTTCGTGAAAACATTATCAAACTCCGAACTAAACGCGATAATGGCCTTCGCAAAAACTCGGGAGTTGTCCGAGAGGCCGTTGTGGTCTATAAATTTTGCTTCAAAGAAGGTTGTAGACTTCTTCATCTTTTGGACTGCATCGGACACTTCGGATCAACAACCAAGACACCGAGACGCTGTCTCATTAGCTACCTCCAACCCGGAGGGCAAGTGAACCACACGCGACAATCTCACAACCAGACCGTCACTCGCTTAGTGCTTAGGGAACCCGCCAGCATGGTCATCATGCAAGCAGTGGCCTGAGATCAATCGACCGAAGATGGCTAGCCGCATCGTCTCTACGAATTGGACGCCTGCTACCTCTTTCTTAACTACCGGATTTGGCTGAACTTTGAAATGATTTCAGAGTGATTTTCTGATTCAAAATTTTACTATAGTATCCTATTTACATGTGTTATGTACTTATTTCCACCAGAATTTTGATATTTAATGCTCTTTGTAACTTGAAAATGAATGTTAGTTACATTCGAAACGTCGTTAATAAACTAAAACTACTTCCTGATATATTCCTTTCGATCTACCAACGTCATCTGAAGAATTGTCCGACTTTGATAATTCAAATCAACTATTTCTCTGGTCGTTAATCGCACACGTATAAATCAACAAATTCTGCCATCTAAAACTAATTTTTCATAAATGAGAAGATGCGCTAAAAAGGCGGTGCGTGCGTGCAGAGTGTGTTTTCTGATGCCCTGATATGGATCGCTCCATGCAGTATCGCAATCTTTGCCATATATTTAAACCGTACCGTGTCATTTCGAGACATTCATGCTGAATAATCAAAGGATTGAATTTTCAACCGGTTTTTTCGTTGATAAGCTGAAATAGTTAATTAAGACGTATGGCGTTGGAAAAACTGTGTGTAAACATCCTGCCTGACAGAGATAATGCACGACCCAGCATGTTGAGTAAAAAGAGTCACGTAAACATGTAGTATTTTGTGCATGCTTTAACCTAGGTAAAAACAGCTATATTTCGCATAGCGTTATAATGTTATCTCGTAGAAATGAGGCACTCAGAATCAGTGGCATTGGCATTGTCACGTATCTATGTGATCTCCTCATATCTATGTGATCTATGTGATCTCCTTCCTCAAGACCGAGCTTTAAAACTAATAGTTTATATTCATTTTCTCCAAGTGATAGCAACGAAATATTGCATGGATTGAAGAATACTTGTATCAAGTCTCTTTTTGGAGCCTTCCAATTGTGAATGAAGTGTTTTTTACGTGCCTAAAAAGTTCAACTGTGAAATTGAGCAGTACTTCATGCCGCGAGTCAGCACATGGATCACGCCAACATTATTGGCACGTAAACTCACAGACCGCGTCAACATTATTGGCACGTGGAGTGAAGGGTAGCAGAACTTTAACCTTGTAGATCAAATGAGCACGCAAAGGTAATATATCATTTACGTTATTATCAGGTAATCTAATAAATTTCCAACGTGACAAAAACATGGCAGGAAATGCATATATAAATTCCGACAATCAGCAGTACGATATTCAAAACTCAAACTCAATGAACTGATTCCACTATCAGATCTTTAGTAGAAAATGAAGCTCAAAAGGATTGGATGGCGGTTTAAGAGCAAAACTTAAACTCGTTCATTTAAAAGCTTGTCGCTTCCTTGAACTCAAGAGTTGTCTATAATTGCCATCTCTGATAGTTTGTCCGCAGTTGATTTTATCGTTCATGTAACTTGCCGAATTTCTGACATGCTCGTGGACACGTTTTCGGCAGCAACATTAAGGTGAATTATCCTATCAGGAACTGGAACGCAGGATATCCCGCGACATTGTCCCTGTGGTTTGATCTATTCATGTCATGACGACAGCCGACAAATCGTTTGAAAACTATAATAAAACTGAAGATTGATTAGCCCCACGAGTGTAATTCGGAAGCGAACATAAATAATTGTTTGCTAAACTCCGTTCATTGTGAATACATCAATGCAGATTCAAAATATCAACAAAATTTTTCAAGACAGGTGGCTAAAACGGCGTGGAGAACTGAATAAAAGGTTCAGAAGTTGATTGACACTAACATATGTTGTGATAGTAGTGAAAATATGTTTTGTGAGCAGAAAACACATATTTTGATTGCAATTAAAATATGTTTGGATTGCAATGAACGTATGTCATGATTGCAGTGAACTATGTAATGATTGCAGTGAACTATGTGATGATTGCAGTGAGCATATATCTTTATTGCAAAAAATATATATTTTTACTGCAGGGAATATGCAGGGTTTGACAAAATAAGAAAATACCAAACATTATTTTTGAACATTTTATATACAATGAAAACTTGGCATATTTTACAGTTTATTTTTTAGAATATTTTTGGGCTCTATAACCGCAAAAAATTGCAAACCTTTCTGATTTTCAGACTAGCAATTTACTATTTGTATGAATCAATACCTCAGAGAATTGAGGCCGTGATTGCCGCAAAAAGTGGAGCTATACCACAACAAAATATTTTTTGTGGATTTTTAAGGTTTTCTCCTTATTTTGTCTAACCCTTGTATATTTTTATAGTAGTGAGTATATCTTTTAATTACTGTGAACACATATTTTGGCAGCAGTGAAAATATGATAAGATTACAGTAAATAATGCAGTGAACATATATTTTAATTTCGGTGAAAATTAATTGAACTGAGCAGTTCAATGGTTGAAGTGATCGTTATGATTGCAGTGAACATATGATAAGAAAGCAGTGAACGTATGAAAGGATTGCAGTGTACATACCCTATAATTGCAGATAACATAGATTGTGATTATAATGGATGTATATTTTGACTACAGCGAACATAGATTTTGATTGCAGGGAACATATTTTTCCCAATTCAGTTTAGACATGTCTTGAATACATCACATACATCTTGATTACAGTGAAGATATGTAATTAATGATTGCAGTGAGCGTGTGTTGTGATTGCAGTGAACAAATATTTTGATTACAGTGCTCAAAGGCTATAATTAAAGTAAACGTATGTAATGATTGCAGTAAGCATATGTTATGATTATAGTAAACAAAAATATTTTTATATCGATAAGTTACACTTACGTGGCACCTGCGAGATCCTCTGGTAATGCCCTCGATGGTTCGTAAGGCTGGTCCACACCAGAGAACTTCTGTTCACCATCACAGTTTGCAGGTACTCGCGAACTCTCATTATTTGGCCGTCGGATCCTGTGACATTTACATTTACTGTAATGCTTGAAAAACAAACCGGTTTGATGCCTCATATGATCAAATATGGCTCATCTACAACCGAAAAACATTATGCAGCTTGTATGTTCTACAATCTACATAATGAGTTCAGGAGTAACAATGTATAGTACAAACTTTGAATGCAGGAGGTTTAAGAAAGTCCTATCAAATTTACTGATATGCAAAATTAACAATTTAGTCATCAACTTTGCCTTTTCGATGGTCGCTCTCACCTTCTGTTTGCCGCTGCACGACGTCGTCGTCGAAGAGGAAACCGCCCTGCTGGCGACAGTGCCTGTGAGCGGCAGCCCAGCTCTGGAGGGAGAATAGATTTATTTTAATGATATTTACAGCACTGTGATGTTAAATGAACTTCAAAGTCATTTATCAGCGAAATGTTTAGAAAACAAGCATTAAAATATAAGATTATTTGTTTGGAGGATATAGTAATTATGAGAATTGCCAAATGCACAGCTAGTGCAATTGAAGAATAACTAGCTTGAAGTGAAGTGTCTTTCGGTGTTTTCGGTGTAAAATTGTAAAATATATATTAGCATAGCATAGCATAGCATAGTGAAGTCGGCGCTGAAGAATAGACCTGATATGGCCTGTCGCCGATTCTTGTACTTTTCGTGACTTGTCCATATAGTAGGAGATCTAAAAACAGGTCCTTCTTCCAGATCTTTTCCAAACTGTCGATAGTTTGAAATATTTACTAGACTTCCACCGGGCTCGATATGGTGCTAGTCACTTTAAGTCTGAACATATATTTCTCCATAGCTTTATCTAGTCTGTTCTTGAACGCGTTATATTAAAATAATTGCATGAATTTTGATTACACAGTATGTCAATGGTGAAGCATTGTTCAACTTTTGTCCCTGTCAAAATTGTGCGAAAAAGTTGTGAAAGCTAAAAAAAAACGATGTGCACAAAATTTTTGGTCATAGGTTAATTCCTTCATGACTCGTGAGTCCAGTGAAAATGTGAAAAGTCTGAAAAAAAACTCATACAAAAAAAAATTAAAATAAGAAGCACGTCATTCTCAGATGCCACAACAGGTAAAAATATTCACCATTAAATCGTCGTCTCTAGAATACATGTTCCCAGTTTCAATGCTTTATCTTGTCATTTTCGTTATTCGAGGGTCATAAAAAATTATGAAATACGAAGTAAAAACATATGTTTGAAAATTGCCCTCAAAATAAATTTTGGTAATCTAAGATTCGCAATTGTCAAAAACCATCGTTGTCTCTAGGATAAATGCTTCAATTTCCAAAGCTTGGTATTATCATCTTCATGTCCAAGTGTAACTCTAAATATGGCTAATTTCATTTAATTGTTACTAAGAAACTATGCTACAGTTGCTTGGAATTGTTGTTTGAGGTTCAGGGGAAAATTTTCAACGCTGCTAGTTCATTAGCGCATTTTCTCATTTATGGAAAAAATGCCCTATTGTGCTCGTCATGTGCGTCCGTCTGTCTGTCTGTCCGTCCGTGACATCACGTTTTCGTCGACGAGAAAATGCGCTCTCTGTCACTCACTGCAGTGAGCACTGATGAGTTTTATTTTTTTTTATTTATTGCGATAGTATCGCACAGGAGACTAAATATTCCTTAAGTCACAACGAGGAGTTGGATGTACGTTCTGATTTGCCCATCCCACCACCAAATAGATGGGCTATTCATTATGATGAATAATCTCTCATGCTTTCAGACCTGGAAAGTGTTTTCCGCCCTTATAATTTACTTTGTATTGGAACAAAAAGACTAGCATTCCTGCATCAATCATTAATTAAGGAGAATAGTTCCTTATTAAATTGAATATCTCACCTTTTTTGCACGCGGCCATAACAAGCATGGATAGCCGTGGCCTGTGACGTCACAACTTTGCAGGGGCGCTAGGGGTGCTGTGGACTTCACTGCATTCCTAGGCTTCCTGCGGCCTCCGCTGTGGCGCAAGGACGCAGTAATGGTGGCAGTCGATGACGCATTAGCGGTGGCAGTCGATGACGCATTAGAGGTGGCAGTTGATGACGCAGTAGCGGCAGCAGACGACAGTAACTCAAAAACCAATTCCCCTCCGCGGGAAGCAAAATTGCCTCTACTCGAAAATTCACGTTTCGCGGCCGATTGACTGGTATCTATATTGTTGGTCGGAGGATTTTCTAAATTCATTAAAACCTCACGGGATCGTAAAAGTTGATTTTCTTTTATAGATGCATTTAGATTTCCCGATATGAAATTTATTGCAGGCTGATGGTGGTGGTTCAAATTAAAATGATCGTTAGCTACATCTTTCAGATTCAGAGAGTTTGTATTTTCACCCCATGCTGGCTTTGAAAACTGGAATAGGCACAAAAAACGGAGAAGATTTATTTTCAATAGTTTCCAGCTTAAACGCATAATGTTCAGGGAATGTTAGATTGTTTCCCCGCTATGAACTTGGCTAGTGGCAGTTCTGGATCTGCAGCTCCCGATTTTTTCTTCACCTGAGAAAAAAATCAACAGCTTAACTGGTGTTTTTATGCGATGAATATGGTTAAGGATGAATGATGAATGTTCGTTGATACTTTAAGATGAACATGACGATTTTAATTTAGATTAATTTTGAATTGTTAACATTCGGTTGAATAAAAGTGATATTACTGCTACTGAAGTAATTTGAATAATGTTTATAGTGACCCAAACCATTCTGCAATAGCCGGAGCTCGAATAAAGTAATTGGATAAATAATTTCTTGACTTTGAAAAGTAACTCAAAAAAATTTCCTATTCCTTCAAATATCAGTTTTCTCAAAATTAATTAACCAGAGTTCTAAAATAATTTTTCATTCATTACCGAAATGCTCATATACGTATTAGTTGAACATAATTTTTGTTATTTACTGATTCCACCTTATGTGAATTTGTCTTCGGTATATTTTTATTTTCATCAGTGCTAACGTCTTAAAACTTATACACCCGTTGAATCTAAATCCGTGACCTTATTCCTATTACATAATTACAAAATACTATTTTTTAAAATGCACAAATTGTATCAACATTCGGAAGCGTAAAGCAACACCAACGAGTTACCTGAAGATGCAGCTGAGCGCTGTTCAACACTGGCGCTAGCTGACGCGGGTTGCCGACACATGCACGCCCCTGGCCGGACATGGCTCGCGAGATAAGGCCCGACGGTAGCGGCGACGCGTAATGCAGCTCCTGTGTGAAGGGTAAAAGGCGAACAATCTTTAAAATGCAGTCCTTCAGTTATTGAACTCACCAGGTTTTCCCAATGACTGGCGAGCCTTCAAAGAAATGAGGTCATTCATCAACTGGCCAAACTTACATCAACTGACCAAACTTACATCCACTGACCAAGCTTACATAAACTGACCAAACTTACATCAACTGACCAACCTTATATCAACTAACCAAACTTATATCAACTGACTAAACTTACATCAACTGACCAAACTTACATATCAAATGACCAAACTTACATCAACTGACCAAACTTACATCAACTGACCAAACTTACATCTACTGACCAAACTTACATCAACTGACCAAACTTACATCAACTGACCAAACTTATGTCAAGTGACCAAACTTACATCAACTGACCAAAATTACATCAACAAACCAAAAAGTTACTTTTATCGCACATCACGTGCTTTTTGAACCCCCGGATATGGTAGTCAACCTCATGGTCATTCTTTCTGTGAGAACTAGAATATGTTTGTGTACTTTGCTTTACAGGGGATTGACACGTACGCTGTCGGTCACATCATCAATGAGTGAACAACCGTGAACCGCATGTGTGACTCAGGGCAGTCCTGCGAGTGGGAAATAATAACTCACTTACTTATAAATTTAGGAAAAGAGTAACAATGCCCATTATTTTCATAGTTGGGGTGTTAAATGAAATTTGAGAGAATTTTCATTCATCACCTCAAGTCTTTTTTGTCTCGTGTGCATTTTGTGCATAAACGATACATAGAGGAGGATATGAATTTAATGTTTAAAATACAATACATAGTGGCCAGAAGGATGAATGAGAAATGAAAAGGGTAGAAAATTACGGATAACGCTCTTCATGCATTTGCAGGAATGGCGTTCATTTTCAAGTGACGAATATTAAGTGCAGCATGTTTCATCCTGCACGTGTATCTTGTCGTGCGTTTACAGTAGAAAAGTGGGGAAAAGGGCCAGAATGGTCATAATTAGGAAGGATAAATTGAGAAAGACAGGAAAAGAAAAAGGTGAATATCGCATAAATAAAATAAATAACATAGTCCATTGCTTGATTGTAAGTGTGGGGGATTTGGTTGGGATTGGGGAGAGGAGGATCCTATCATGGCTAATTGATGGTTTACACGGTGAGACGGAAGGGTTAATTGTAGTTCGATATATGCAGTATTTGCATATTTAAGTATTTTGCAATATGGAGATGTCGATACGCTATATTTACAGCCGTCTCATTGTTTTCCCTTTGATTTCTATTGTTTTGAATGAATATTTCACAAAGTATGATATTGCTGGGGGACTACTACTTTATCACTATCTCAAAAGGTCATGAAAGGGTTCCCGTTCTGATAAAACACTGAGTATTCATATATATTTAGTACAACATGTCTGTAAAATTGCGTTGTGCCCCTGTAGTTCTTACCAGTGGTTACCTAAAACATGAATAAATAAGATATGAAAGTATGCAGAACCTAAATTGCGGAACGGATAAGTCTAATGAAAACGGAATAATTGTTACCGAGAAATATGGATAAATTTATACTATTCCCTAACAATATGATGGGGGATAATGGTGAGGGTGATTACGATGATATGGTGATGATGGTGAAGATGACTACACGATAACGGTGACGACGATTACGATGATAAGGTGAATGCTATGCTTGAGTTGTTCGAGACCCAGGAGGTAGGTCTGGGAAGTAAGTTGTGGGTTTTCGTTAGATCATCAGTCTCGTCTTTACCGTAAGTTGCTCTCATCGGTGAATTTCGTCGGTCCGCAGTCGTAATCGGGACAACTATTTCCTTAACAAAATTTAGAGGCGTGAGCTACCCTGCATTAGCATTACCCTGCATTACCCGATTCCATTACCCTGCCTTGGAATCGGATCGCACGTAAATCAGCTTCTTTATGTCCGCTTCGGCTCAGATTTCGAAGGGCAGCCTCTGGGCAGCCCTTTGCTAGCTCGGTATGACTCGGCTCGGCCAACCCATGTCACAATCTCAAGCGACCATAAAGTCAGACAAGAGATTCTGACCAGAAACTGATTTCGATCGGGTGGCCAAGCAGGCATAGAATAACTTTGCGCCGAGTGTAATGACTATTCGGCTGAAGCCAATAGCGCTCTCCTAATTTTGTTAGGTTACAGCTGGGCGCGTCCATTCTGTAACTGAAGACAAGTGCAGATTGCCACTTATGTGTGTGGTTGGGGTGTGGGGGTAATTAGTGGTTGTGTATACGTGTATGCTGTACAAGGGTAGGCATGGGGGACCTGATACTAGTAGTTTGGTGAATATAATTTTTTGGAGGGAATAAAAGTTGGTTGATCTGCTGGGGGTCGAAGGTTTTAATTGTGGACCATATTTTTTCGCGCTGGTTGATGGAGGACTGTGTTTATGGCATGGATCTCGCAATAATCACGTAGTGCACGTTTTTGATGATGTGAAGTCGTAAAGAGGGTAAGAAGTTTTTGAGCATACAAAGCTTTGGCTTAGGAATCAGAAAGCAGAACGTTTTTTAATGATTTCTTCAGTCCCAGTGTTAAATTTTTGTAAAAATTATTTCCAAATTAAAAATACAAATGCAATGAACAATTATAAACATTAAAATTAATTCAAGTTATTAGACATGATCAAAATAGCAATTCCTGTACCCGAGAGTTTACTCTTTTAGGAGTTTATTGCACAATAAATCAGATATGCCAAGAGTTAGTTAACAAAAACAACGTTAACGAAGTTGTGTTCAATGGTGACGTTCACCTTGGAACCTAAATTTAATTCAATAATCATTCCTGAACGAATCATTTATATCGCTACTTATTTATAATAATTAATTTAGGTCTACAGTCATACTATGCAGTGGGTGTCTGCAATGAATGGTAATGCTTGGTTTTGGAATTTTTATGTTTAGATAGGTAGCTTTTTGAGAGGGTATGAGGTGTTTGGGGATATATGAGTGCTGATTAGACAAACGTGAGATTCAGAGTGCGCTTAATGTTGTTAGAGAAATGGTAGAATATGTGTTTTTAGGAAATTCGTAGAGGCTATTGCTTTTCATGCTATGTGATGTTCAAATACGACGACTCAAATTTACTTCGATCATTATACTAATGCTGCAACCATGCCTCGAAAAAACATAAATATATACCGAATAAACACTATTTATTAAATGAATGCACAAGGTGATAAACAGCAGCTTAATTCTTCAAAATAAATATCAGCAGTCGCACAGCAACTAAAGTCCATTCGGCAGAATGGTCCGCAGTTCAACAGAAGTTGGTCTTTAATGCAGGTTTCATTGAAAACCGGAGAGTATTTATGTATGGGAAAAGTTTTTTGTTGCAAAACTCTTCCCCTACCTGATAATGAATGTGCATTCGAAACGTCGCATAAATTATAATAAAATGTCCCTTGGAAACCTTATATTTGAATTTTCAAGTCCTATCAAAAACTTAATTCGCCGAATAGAGAAAAACAATAAGGAAATTGTCAATACGAAATACTCTCTGGCCTTCAATAAAACCTGCAATATATGAAGGCGCACAGAAATGAATGTAGAAATTAGTATTAGAAGGCAAAATTAGCTTGTTTATATAAAGGCGGTCAATGACCAGATAATTATTTTTATAAAATTTATAATTTTTACATACTTTTTGTTTATAAGTTTTAAATTTTCAGGGTCGAACAATTCTTTAAAAGATGTTGATTGATCAAAATACAGGTTAAAAGAAGTGATTTTAATTTACTAACGACATTTTGAATGTGACAACATTCATTTTCAAGTTACAGGAAGCATTGAAAACTGAAATTTTGGTGAAATAAGTGCATGATACACAAAAAATTACTTGTGTATAACAATATGTATGTAATATTGTACATAACTATTGCTCTGCACATATACGTAGGTGCAGAGCAATGAAGGTGCAGAGCAATGAAGGTGCAGAGCAATGAAGGTGCAGAGCAATGAAGGTGCAGAGCAATGAAGGTGCAGAGCAATGAAGGTGTAGAGCAATGAAGGTGCAGAGCAATGAAGGTGCAGAGCAATGAAGGTGCAGAGCGATGAAGGTGGTGCACACGGTGGAGACCTAAAAGGGCTGATCCGACCTCATTAAGGAGGCACCGCAGTTGTCGGCCGACGTTTAGGAGCCCTACCTGATGGCCGGGTAAGAAATGGACTCTGCTATAAGCGCGACACAGACACGAGCTTACAGCGAAGGTTGGTACTCTCCGACTAAACTAAAGGTGCTTGTACACGGGGACAGTACTAGCGGCAAGTAGATCAGTAAAATGTCAAATGTCTGCCGCTTGGTGTCTATCCCGCAAGTAAGCTTATATAGACACGAGACAAGTTAAGGTGTCGCCGTGCCGGTAACGACTAGATACCGGCACGGCGGCACCTTAAACTTGCCACGTGTCTAAGCTTACTTGCTGGTTAGACACCAAGCGGCAGACATTTGACATTTTACTGATCTACTTGCCGCCAGTACTGTCCCCGTGTACAAGCACCTTAGGCCTCCGACATTGCAGCGTGTGGCATGGTAGCACATCTTATCGGCAATAGTAGAAGAAGAATAGTAAAATAACTTGTGTAGTTATTGTTGTTGATATGTTACTGATTGTTGTGGTAATGCTCTCAACGTCTCTGTGGGTAAAACGGCATTCTAAAGGCAGCGATCGAAAGCCGCTGCCACCTGTGGTGCATGTGCTTTAAGGCTGCTAGAATAATAAGTGAATTCACCGAGTTCAATTCAATCTATGTTTATACGGATTTTAGCCTTTTTGAAACGGCGGATTTTCGCCAGAAACGGCAGAAAAGGAATAGGTGTCAACTCAAGAAAATCAAAAGGTTGTCCAGTCCCAAGAAGCCATGAGGGCACTAACCGCAGCTGCTCAGCCACATTAATCAAAAAATATGTGAATAATATAAATTACTTACGAAGGTATAGGAGTGTAAGTAGAGACAGTGGTAGTTTTGGAATTTTAGCCCACGTCAATGTTAGTAGGTAGTTTTAGAATCTCAGCCTCCTAATCCAATTATTCTGAATCCGGTTTTTTAATTCAAATTAAATCTACTTTACTAGGAGAAAAACCATTTGCAAACCTTGCCCGATTTCCATTCAATTGTCGTTTGTAGTTTTAATGTAATTTTATTATTAATATATTCAATTTGCTAATAACAAAATGGTGCCCATCTTTCACTATTGTATTCCTTTACTTCCACCATTATATACGTATTTATTGCCACGTGATTCCCATACTGAAAATAAAATGTTTATAAGAGCTCGAATAGCCCCCAATACAATTACTGTACCAGGTTTCAAACAAACAAGCACCAAAACAATCAACTTTTACAAAGGTTTATTTGATGAAGTCTGATTTAATGAAGCTCAGTTTTACGAATATATATGGGATTTTTTGATAGCGTATCAACGATACCTACAGTGTTGGAATATGGCAAAATCGGATATATCAGCTTTTCCTCGCGTATATGAAGTAAATAAACATTTGTGATTCGTAAAATTTTGAGCTAATTATTGTCTCACTTTTTATCAACTCATTAGCAATTCCTATCCACCCCTAATTTGTATGCAAATTTGAATTTTTTAAGCAAAATCTTTATTTATAGCTTTTCTAAATTGGAGACACCTTCATGCACCTTCTATGGTGATTTTCGCTGCTTGAAATAATAAATTATTTCGAGCACAAGATCGCATTAAGCGAACAGTTAAGAGCCACTGTATTTGAAGAACCTCTGCTGCTTCTTCGGGGATGGCAGGAGCTGCAGGCACGTCTTGCAGGTAGCCACGGCCGCCTGTCACCGAGCTGCTGATTTCCTTCAGTTTCTCAGCCGCTGCCACCTACCTGGGTTTGCAGGGTTATATCCTCTATCTGTAAGGAAGCAAATCCTTTGCATGCAGTGCCGCAAGGAATTCTAAATGAAAAAGGTTGATAGCTGCAAAAAGCGCTGAGTACTAAACTGCAATCATATAACAACAGCTGGGCATTTCGTTACTTTTTATCCTTGCAGATAATGCGTCGGACTAGCAAACGTGAACCTCCAATATTCTGTCATTGATGTACCTTCTTTTTGGATAATAATTGTTATCATTACGTTATCAGAATTATTCATCTTAACAAATCAAATAATAATAATTTAAATTATAACAAGAACGATAATTTCCTATTTATAACTTGCTGCTCACATTAAACGAAGAGATGCCAAGAATGTGGCATGAGATGCAAGATCAGTTGTTGTTGTCAGATATGCAACTCATTAACCTTGAACGCAACCTTATCTCACATGTATCGCGTACCTCAGAAAATACAGTGATAACGAGGTTGCAATCGCGCATTTCTAGCTCTTCTTCTCATTAAATACTGGGAGTTTTACCTGTGCACATCCTCGTTGAGTGTCGGTACTCTACAGCCATCCCAGTGAAAATTTTCAGACGCGGCAACGTCTGATTTGACCAGAAGCTGGGGCGACTCTAAATTTTGTTAGGGATTATAGAGTCAATAAAAGCATTTATATTTTCGGAACATGTATTTAAATTTTATTCCTAACATATTTTCTCCTGGCCATCAACGTCATTCTAACGTCATTGCAAGTCTCGATCTGACAGATAAATTTTTCTTTTTTTTGCATCTCAACACGTCTATTTCGTTCAATTTCCATTTTTTACATATTAATTTCTTATATTTTATACTTACCTCGTAAAAACAACCTCGTTCATATCTAAAATTAAGCCCGACTGTTGCAGTCTCGATGCAAGCTGTAAGCTGGATGGAAAAACTTTCAATCCACGTAACAGATTTTATGGCGCAGTTGTGGCACCATTCTTGCGTAGGTTTTAATGCTTCTCTGTGGAACTCGTTCTAGAATATTTACTTTTTATAAACTGAGGAATCGTGACTGTTTTAACACGAAAACTTTTCTGATCACTTATATTGATTTATTGAGTCTACGTGGGTAGTTTTTCAATTCAGAAAGTTAAAATTTAGTTCATGTATTTGAATGTTACTGACCAATCACTCTAATTTAATAGAAAATCACTGATCTTCGCATGTGCTCCATAGAGTTGAAATACTTGTCGAATCACTGTAAAATAAAGACGTGTTATTGGTCCATAAAAGTCATCAAAATTAGTGAGGGTTGCACGTGTCATCAAATTCAGTCAGGATCAACAACTTCAGGTCGATTGGTCTGCACCAGGGATCGGTAAACTAACCTGGGAGTCTCACATACACGTAGTTATTCTATTAAATTTGCCTTTATTCACATCTTGTCGAGGATGGATGAGGAATAAACATTTTTATGGGGATATTTTCAAGGTTAAAAGTACGCTAATTTAATTAACCTTGAAGGCAACCAGTTGATCCGATTGTGCAAGATACAGAGAACGTCTTGAGATTGCTACTAATCAACCTACAATAATAGGAACTAATTAACAATCAACGTGGATATCTTATCAATATTCATCGTAATTTTGATTCAATTTACAGTAAGGAAATACGAAATAAGAAATATTCACAGATTATGGGGCTCTTGGCGCCGTTTATTCTCACAGTGCTGCTGGTCTGGGTGGCCATGAAGATCATGAAATGGAGTGCCTCGGTGAGTGTGTCGCTTCGCAAACACTTAAATATTTGTTAATATTTACTTATACACTCGCAATAAAGCTTTTATTTTTGATGAATTTAATAATGAATGTACTGATGAAAGAACTGACGAACAAAATGTTGCAATCTCGTCAATGATAATCAAAATGTTAGTTATAAAAGTGAAAGTAAGTTTTGGTTGAGTTTGGGCTGTATGTTACAGGCTTGTTTATTTTTTAGACTGTGCATCGTTTCTTGAAATATTTCTGGACAATATTGAAGATGTTTATGTTGTTGTCGATAGGATGTATCTTATCACTGATAACAGATTACTCCTGGCCAATAAATGGTGTTTGTTGTAAGTAGAATATTTTTTCACGCCTGAGGAGGAAAACAATTTTGACACTTTTTGTTGTTAATTCAGCCATTTGATGGCATGAATAAAAACCTTAAATGAATAATTAAGTTATTACGAGTTCTTGAAATTACTATAATATTTATTAATAAAGTGTATTTCTAGAATGATGTAAATTGTGCAATTTCAGACAATTATTTCAAAATATTACTATGGCAGGTGCGTGCGCTGGACAGCATTAAAGGCCCCAAGGAGCTCCCCATACTGGGCAACGCGCTGGATTTTCTTGTCCCTCCCGACGGTGAGGTTTGCTGTGGCAAGGCAAAAAAAAAATAAACCAAAATTTATTCAATATTAATTAATTTAATTATTACTTTTTTTACCATTAATTTAATTTTGTTATTTGTTTATATGGTTTTCGTATAATTTTTTAGAATTATGTATATTAATTATAATCTAAAAGAAACTTTTGGGCCCGATTATGAGTAAAAGCTAAAGGTTAATTCAACGATGATTGACACTATATATATGAATGCATAATCAGATGGAATTTATGTGCAGTATTCTCATTTTTTATACTTGTAACAGCCAGTCACAGTGCAGTAATTAAGATCAGTGTTTCAAGTACAACCAGCAACAAAAACTTTATAAAAATGTTTACCAAAAACATGAAATTATACAGCGTTGATCTTAAACACTTTTTTAGTAAATGATGGCATTAGGAAAGAAGTGATTAAATTCAAATGAAATTTATCCCTTCAGAAATACTAGGCGTCATGATCTCGATGTGTCGTAAGGACTCGCCCATGACCAGGTTTTGGATGACGAAGTTCAAGCCGTACGTGGTTCTGCACAGCGCACCATGTGTAGAGGTAAGGGGAGTGCTGTGCAGAACTGATTAATGCTGTACGTGGTTCTGCACAGCGCACCATGTACAGCGCACCATGTGTAGAGGTAAGGGGAGTGCTGTGCAGAACTGATTAATGCTGTACGTGGTTCTGCACAGCGCGCCGTGTGCAGAGGTAAGGAGAGAGCTGTGCAGAACTGATTAAATGCCGTACGTGGTTCTGCACAGCGCGTGCTATGTAGAGGTAAAGGGGGAGCTGGGCATAACAGAAAATTACATAAGAACATCTGATCGTTAATCCAGTTTTTTTTTAATTTTATGTGAATGATCTTTAATAGAACTTATGACCATTAAATTTTCATGTTGTTGTAAAATATTCTGATTGTGATTGCATTATAAAATAATTTCCACTAAAAATATATGTTTCGTAGACAGAGACCTTTAACTTAATTAGGGAGCATCAGAGTAACATCTTTAACAATATGATTTAATACGGTTCAATGACAGACGTTTTCCTTCCAACATGCACTGCAAAAGTGAGTTTTGGCAAACGTTTCCATTAGACAATTGAACGATCAGGCCATTCATCCCCTCATGAGGGCTTAATTTAAGGAAATTCTTTTGTCATTCATTAAGCTCTGTTCACGTGGGTTCTACAATTGACAGATCGAGTGTAACGCCCGAAAATTTATCGGCTGGTAAGCTGCCTTCATCTCTGAGCGCCATTGAAAATGTGAACTTTTGCAGGTGCTGCTTAGCGGAAATAAAGCTCTCACAAAAAGTTCCGATTATGATTATCTGCTGCCGTGGCTGGGGCGAGGTCTTCTCATCTCGACAGGTTAGAATTTTCCGTCGAGATTTTACGATATCATTTAATCCACCTGCCAAAGTGATTATTATATGCCAAAGTGATTATTATCTATAAACGCAGTTATAGTTCTAACTTGGAAATAATATGAATATTATTATATTAATAATAATTCAACTCACGAATTTATTGTATCTTTAATTTGTATGCTATTGTTAATTATTGCAAATTAATTCTTCTCGGTTATTCATTAAATTAATATTAAAAATAAGTTTCGAGGGTAAATTAAACTTCTAATTTAATTCTTCATTGTCAAGGGGCGAAATGGTTTGGCCGTCGAAAGATGTTAACCCCCGCATTCCATTTCAAAATTTTGGAAGATTTTGTCGAAGTTTTCAACCAAAAATCGGCAATATTAGTCAGTAAACTTGCAGAAAAGGCAACCGGAGAAGCGTTCGATATCTTCAACATGGTTACAATGTGCACCCTGGATACAATCATGGGTGAGTAAAATTTTTCAAGAAAATCGCATGTTACCACTTATAGCTTCTGTTGATTTATTATTAATTAGTGAACAAAAATCGTTTACTCATTAGCTGTATCTAATGAGATTCTCTGAGTCTGATCTCAGACATTTTCCGTAAGTGTAAGCGTATTTGATGAAGATTATTGGACTAATGGAAGAAACGTATCATATAGAAACCACGATGGGTCTCAGCATGGACGTGCAGCGGCAATCCGAAATCCCGTACGTGGAGGCGGTCCACAAGTAAGTCATTCTGGCAAAGAACAGGCCGTCCTATGTATTTGTGTATGGAACTGGCCGTCCGACGTATTTGTGTCATGGAACTGGCCGTCCAATATATTTGTGTCATGGAACTGGTCGTCCAATATATTTGTGTCATGGAACTTGCCTTCCTGTGTATTTGAGTTATGGAACTGGCTGTCCAATATATTTGTGTCATGGAACTGGCCGTACAATGTATTTGTGTCATGGAACTGGCGGTCCAATATATTTGTGTCATGGAACTGATCGTCCAATATATTTGTGTCATGGAACTGGCCTTCCTATGTATTTGAGTTATGGAACTGGCTGTCCTATGTATTTGTGTCATGGAACAGGCCGTCCTATGTATTTGTGTCATGGAACTGGCCGTCCTATGTATTTGTGTCATTGAACTGGCCGTCCTATTTATTTGTGTCATGGAACTGGCCGTCCAATGTATTTTTGTCACGGATATGATCGTCTTTTTACAACACTTCTCTTTAACTTCACTTCTTGTTTGTCTGTTTGTCTGTCTGTCTGCTACAAATCTTGTAATCGAAATTTAATACACTTCTACTTATCCTATCGATCTGAAATTTTGCACACTTGCGTAAAGTTGGAGACAATGCATGAATCAAATGACAAAATAAATAATTTTAGGAATAAAAAATTTTTTTCCTTCAGTATTAAAGAAACTGAAAAAATAATTTTATCAGCTACAAATCTTATAATTGATATTTGACACACTTTTACCTGTCCAGTAGATATGAAATTTTGCACGCTTGTATGAAGTTGGAGGCAATGCATGAATCAATAAACAAAATAAATAATTTTGAAAAAAAATTATATATTAAAAAAATTGAAAAATTAATCTTTTAATATTCGAAAATAAAGTTCGAAATTCATTGTACATCTGTAACATTGGAAACACTGGATTCTTTAGAAGTGTTGTCTTTAAAAAGTAATTTTTACACGTATATTATTACAACACTTCTCTTTAACTTCACTTCTTGTTGTTCGTTTGTCTGCCACAAATCTTATAATCAAAATTTAACACACTTCTACTTATCCAATCGATCTAAAATTTTGCACACTTGCGTAAAGTTGGAGACAATGCATGAATCAATTAACAAAATGAATAATTTTGAGAAGTAAAAAAAAATTCAATATTAAAAAATTGAAAAAATAATTTTGTCAGCTACAAATCTTATAGTTGATATTTGACACAATTTTACCTGTCCAATTGATCTGAAATTTTGCATACTTGTGTGAAATCGGAGGCAATGCATGAATCAATTGACAGAATAAATAATTTCGAAAAAAATTGCATATATTAAAAAAAATTAAAAACTAATTTTTTAATATTCGAGAATAAAATTAGAAATTTATTGTACATATGTAACATTGGAGACACTGGATTCTTTAGAAGTGTTGTCTTTAAAAAGTAATTTTTAAACGTATATTATTTAAATGTATCATGGAACTGTTCGTCTGATGTATTTGTGTTATGGAACTGGCCATTTTTTATATATGTGTCATGGAACTGTCCATTCAATGTATTTGTGTCGTGGAACTGACAGTTAATTGAGCCAGAGAAGGTCTCGATGATCAGAGGGACTGTCCAAGAGGTCGCATAATGAAATATCGCATCGTTTTACGTTAATATTGTAGAAATTGGCATTCACGGCGCACTTCTATGCGCAATGAAGGTTTGAAAGGTTTAGCTTGACTGCTGTACCATCAATAAGGCTCTCACCTGAAGTAACAATTTCATGGACAGATTAAAGAAACTTTTAAATCTACTACAGGATTTCCAGTATTGCTCAAGATCGTCAGAAGAAACTTTGGCAACAGTGGGACTGGCTTTTCCGCCTCGTGGGAGACGGCAAAGAGCACGACAGATGCCTTAAGATTTTACACGGCGTCTCTTTGACAACTATTCGCGAACGTCGCCGCCTCTACGCGGCTTCCAGTAAAAGCGACAACTCCGCTCCAGAAGGCGAGAATTTATTGACATTTCATATCTAATTTATACCTTTCATATTGGTAGTATCATAAAAAGACAGTACATTTTTTTCGGGAAACTAATTTTGTTATGATACTCAATTGCCACCTTTTAAATTTACCAGTTTTAATCTGATACTATCTGATACTATCAAACAATGCTAATGCGATAAAGGGAAATAAATGGAATCTTCATTGGGCCGTAGACGCTTAAATGTCATTCACCAACTGCGTACTAAGCTTGAGCAGTTCATGCCAGGACCAAGCTTCCTTTCAACACGATGAGCTCACTCGTCCGTGACATCATCGTCCTCTACGACGCTAGATAAGCACGGGCTTATCGTCGTAGAAGACGCACGTCTACACTTGCCAGCGCTCGTTAATGCACCACGTCTGTCCGGCTCATGGAGATTAAATATCGCTTGATTAATGCTACATCTTGTGGACCAGTGAATTTCTTGTCAATGTGATGCGCGCGGTCCATGCACTGATAACTCTATTACTTTGCAGCAAACATAAAACATTACAAGCAACACTGCTGGGCGTTGCCCGAAATAGACAATCGTTACAACATGAAACTATCGTTATCTCGAACATATTTAAATTAACAAAATCTTAAAATGATACACACGTTAAGAATGCATTTAAAATATGCATATTAATTTGAATTTAAAATCCCATTTAATTCAAATTTCCATTTTAGATGAAATTTGAATATTTGAATAAAAATAAAATTTTGAATAGAATAGAAATTAAATGTGAGAAATTAAAACATAAATGAATTCTTATTCGAATTCATTTCCTTCTCTTATTTTGTAATGCTTAATGATTCTCTGACTGAAATTGAATTTCCAGATGCTAGCATTTCCCGACATGATCGAAATACTGAATCGGATAATCCCTAAATATTTAGTGTCAAGCTCAAACAAACATATACTGAAGCAATCTTCCACAAGTAGATAACAGAAGAGTAAAGGTAACTCAGAGTTGTCCGGTTTAGATAATACTTGCAATTTTAAAATCCTGCCATCCCACTAACTCCATCCTGAATCCCACCCACCATCCTGATTCATCATCATGAATCAACTTCATGCTGAATCCCCTGAATCCCATCATCATCCCAGACGAGATAAATGTGATGTCAGTCAAACAGACGAGATAAATGTGATGTTATGTTGGATGACATCATGACGTTAACGTGATGTTATGTTGGATGACGGGAACGTGAAGTTATGTTGGATATTCATGAGGCCGAATGTGTTTATCAGAATGGTAGGCGAAATATGACGGTATTCAAAATTCCTTGGCTTAAAACTGGTGCTTAAAACTTTCTAAACTATAGAGACAGATAAGTATGCTCTATGCATTACAAATTTACTGATATACTTTGTAGCATTTTTAATTAATTTGAAATGTATAGAATTAACATTGAAGTAAGCACTACTTTAAATAATAAGTTGGGGTCAGTGGTATTCCGAAGAAACGAGCGCAGGGGAGGGTAAGGGTGGCATTCGCGACGCGGCCACGAGTTTGTGTCGAGATTGGGAGTGGGTTCGCATCAAATTCAGCCGATAACCATCGCGAAATGTACTTTACAGTCACTGCAGAGCTCGCTGGCAGCCATTTTTAGAGCGTGCAGCCACGAACTTATTACTATGAATATTCGTACTCTAATCGTCGCTAATTAATAAATTTAATTATCATTGAAAATATTATCTATATTGTCACGATCACATACTGTAGCGGGAGAACTACGCTCCATACTCAAAGTTACTGGGTCTCTGCAAGCGGGCTCTAACGTACGAGGATGAATCAAAATTGGATCAGAAAACTTTCAAAGGCCTTAAGGTTTACTTAAATTTCATAGAAAATCCGCATTCACGACATAGGACTATCACTAAATGCATATAGGTTAACAAATACAGACATTATAAGGACATTAATACAGATATTTACAGTCATTAAAAAGCGCGGTAGGTCAGGCAAAGGTCGGTGCCTATTAGAAATCCACTGCTTCCCGCGATAACTATCTACGCATACTTTTTCATTTCAGTCTCCGTAAGAGAGGTGCGGCGGCTGAAGAAAACTAATAGCGCGGCCAAGGCTGGCCCGCTACATTACTGGTGTTTCGTATTTCTTTTGTCTGTTCATATCGTCCTTACGATTGCACACACCATAATTTTTTGGTATTTTTACTTTCAATTCATTGATAGACAACTCAACAGCACAAATTTTGTATCAATAATTTTTAATCGTTTTAATTATCATCGTTTGAAATACTTGAACGGATCACCTGCCGTCCTAACAGGCACCAAGGAGCGCCTGCCGTTCCTAGACCTGCTGTTGAAATACTCGGCCGAGGGCGTGGACTTGAGTGATGAGGACATCCGTGAGGAGGTGGACACGTTCATGTTCGAGGGACACGACACCACCGCCACCGCCGTCAACATGACCCTCTACCTGCTGGGGAGTCATCCGCAGGTCTTGGTAGGTCCCTCATCCGCAGGTCTTGGTAGGTCCCCCATCCGCAGGTCTTGGTAGGTCCCTCATCCGCAGGTCTTGGTAGGTCCCCCATCCGCAGGTCTTGGTGAGTGATGGGTAGCTGTTGAGCATGAGGTGGCCTTCGGGTGAGGGCAAGAACTGCGGAGGTGGCCCTCGGGTGAGGACATGAACTGCTGAGGTGGCCCTCGGGTGAGGACATGAACTGCTGAGGTGGCCCTCGGGTGAGGATATGAACTGCTGAGGTGGCCCTCGGGTGAGGACATGAACTGCTGAGGTGGCCCTCGGGTGAAAGCAAGAACTGCTGAAGTGGCCCTCGGGTGAGGGCATGAACTGCTGGGGCGGCCCTCGGGTGAGGACATGAACTGCTTAGGTGGCCCTCGGGTGAGGGCAGGAACTGCTGAGGTGGCCCTCGGGTGAGGGCAGGAACTTCAGCCCTCAACCTCATATTGCCACATTTGGATGAGAACAAGAGAATAGCTACACATTTATAGAAATACATTTAATAAAATTTAAAATTTATCATAGAAAATGAGCTTTGAGTTGTGGATCTGCGAGGCATAATGTCGCTCAATATCTTCAAATTATCGGGACATATCAAAGTATCAAAATATTTTTGTGAATGTTATAATTATATAGCATTCCATGAATATATGGAATTACTAGACCCTAACAAGCAGGGGATTGATTCCAAAAAAGCATCTTGGTAAAATTCCCCAGCTACATGAGGTGATAAAAATGTACTTTCCTGCAAGTAAACAAATTATCCAGCAGTCTGGTTGAAAATATATCACCGAAAGTCTACAAGAGTCTCAATAAGAAGCAAAATATATAAACGAGGATGACTGATGCATGGAACTTGATGCAGGCAAAAGTTCACGAAGAGCTTGACGCGGTGTTGGGTGACGACGAGTTCATCAGCAGCGAGCATCTCACGCAGCTCAAGTACCTGGAGCGCTGCGTGAAGGAGGCGCTCAGGCTGTACCCTTCTGTGCCGATCATCGGGCGAGTCAGCGCTCAGGACCTTGTCATCGGTGGGACCAAGTTGCTATAGTAACTTATTATTATTAATCTTATTATTTTTCTTTATTAATATAATTATGATGATGATTATTATTATTATTATTATTAATATTATTAATATTATTATATCATTATTATTATTAATGTTGTTGTTATTGTTATTATTATTATTATTCTACGAAGCATTTATCGTGGCGTCTGGCTCAAATGAATTTAGAGGGCACGTCACACATAAGATTAATAGCAAGTGAAAAACTTATGAGATTCATTACTATTAAAATATCATTTCGCAATGGAATACTGAATGGAAAATCCTGTCACTCAAATAAACTAACCGTTGAAAATTTTAAAGTTCACTGGGCACTATAAGAGTAATAAAACTGAGAAAAGGCCACAGCTTTTTAAGGGATTTTTCTAAACACTGACTTGTTGCATACGACTATGAGTTATCAATGATTGTTCTTTTTGAATTAAAAATTCGCGAAATAATTGGTTCCCTCTTAATATTCCAGTATGTATCTACAACATTTTATTGTTTTTATTTTTAATTTTCAGATGGAAAACTTATTCCTGCGGGAACCAACTTGATGATCTTCATTTACCTCCTGCATCGTGACCCAGAGCAGTTCCCAGACCCTGAAACTTTCGACCCTGACAGGTTCCTTCCAGAGCAGATTGCCAAGAGGCATCCTTATGCCTACGTGCCTTTCAGCGCCGGCCCTCGCAACTGCATCGGTACGTACGCACTACATCGCACGCCATTTTAACTCTTCTTCCATGTTCCGCATCATGTCATTCCTAACTGTACATCCATTACTGTTCATTAGTGCTCTGAATCATCTCTGTTCTCAACGGTTATTTTTTCTGTTTATAAGTGACTGGCGTCATCTCTGTTCTCTAAGGTAATTATTACTGTTCATCAATACTCTGAATCATCTCTGTTTTCAAAGGTAATTATTACTGCTCATCAATGCTCTGAATCATCTCTGTTTTCAAAGGTAATTATTACTGCTTATCAATGCTCTGAATCATTTCTGTTTTCAAAGGCAATTATTATTGTTTATCAGCGGCTGGCGTCATCTCTGTTATGAACTTTTCTCTGACACTCAGCCATGCCGATCGGCTCAATAACAAAATTAGGTTTATTTTTTAGTCCAGGTTCATTCCAATCACTCGCATTCCACTTGACGATAATGATCATTACATGTCGACTGTTTTTATCATTAATTCATTCGAAAATGAGTTGCTTATACAGAAACGTTTCTTATGCAGGCCAGAAGTTTGCACTGATGGAGGAAAAGGTGATACTGGCGAGCGTGCTGCGACGGTTCACCATCAAGAGCCTTCATCGCCCGCATGAGCTGCGGATGATGGGCGAGATCATCTTGAGGCCCAAGCGAGGGGTCATGTTGAAGATGTGGCCCAGAAACAACTAACAAACCATCGCAAATGGTCTGCACACTAACTTTGAATTTCAAATGTAGCTTGGCAAATTATTTACTGACGATAAATCGATAAGTTGGCTTAACAAAAATTTGTCGAGTAATAATGAGGATTTCTTGTTTAGTTCTGCTCAAATAAAGACTCATTTTGACACTGAATTAAAATTTAGGAGTAAATTAGTGTATGAAAACATTTACACTATTGAAATTGTTGAAATTGTGAATTAGGCTTCTTTCGAACTGACTGGTATGATAATGATTTGGGGGGAACGAAAAAAAATCATTCAACCTCTGCGGATTGGAATGATGGCTATTTAATTAGACAAAAACGTGATTCAGAGAGAGGACACATCTTAGTTTCGTGTTTTGAGCTCCATTGTACTAATCAAGATCCAGTTGCTACGAGAGCCATTTCATGTTCGTCAGCTATAAAGCTGGCGAACATTTGATAAACGTTGATGCCCTTAACTATATTATTATATATGGTGTTCAACAAAAATTTCCCAAACTTTTTTGTTTTTATTTACTTGTATATTCCTTTCTTATTTAGGTAAATTTAGTTTTCTCTTCGAACAATTAGTCTTTAAAAATTTGTGAAATAGCCACTTGATTGCACGTATCTAAAAACTGAGAAGCAAAACAATTTTTTCAGGGGAAATTTCTCTCTCGTTCGTTTTTATTTGTTGATTCTAAGTAAAAAAGCAAAAATAAATCTAAAAGAGTAATAAAAAATTTTCTCCAATCAAGTTTTAATAAATAAAGTAATTTAGTATACTTCGACATGCCCTCCGTTTCTCTCAAGGCAAGTACTGCTTTTATCCATTAAATTCGTGAACATTTTTGTGAGACACCTCTACGCTCTGATGTTCCTTAGCTAAACAGGGCCCTTAGACGCTGATGTTCCTTAGCTAAACAGGGCCCTTAGACGCTGATGTTCCTTAGCTAAACAGGGCCCTTAGACGCTGATGTTCCTTAGCTAAAGAGGGCCTCATGACGCTGATGTTCCTTAGCTAAAGAGGGCCTCATGACGCTGATGTTCTTTAGCAAAAGAGGGCCTCATGACGCTAATTTTCCTTAGCTAAAGAGGGCCCTTAGACGCTGATGTTCCTTAGCTAAACAGGGCCCTTAGACGCTGATGTTCCTTAGCTAAAGAGGGCCCTTAGACGCTGATGTTCCTTAGCTAAAGAGGGCCTCATGACGCTGATGTTCTTTAGCTAAAGAGGGCCTCATGACGCTAATTTTCCTTAGCTAAAGAGGGCCTCATGACGCTGATGTTCCTTAGCTAAAGGGGAGCTATGGATATTAAGTAAGTTGGTAGTAACTTAGATGAAGCTGATATTCCTTAAAATTAGAGGGCTGCAGCGGTGGAGCGGTCGTGTCGGAAAGACCGTTTTGTCGCCATATCAGGACCTCTCGATGGTGCTGCATCACCGCCTCAGCCGAGCGTCCTCTCGACTTTCGACAGCAGCGGCAGTGAGCAGCTTCGGTGCGATGCCTACGCAGCGTTTCTATGCCAGTCGGCTGCATGTGGGCCTGAAATTAGGGCAGTATTCGTAGTGCCTTCATTCATACGGCCGTTTCTTTCATTTTAAGAAATAAAACGCAGCCTTATCGTTCCTGCTCGCAGATTGTATTATCTCGCATACGTTGAAGTTTGGCAAAAGTAAAATGCTCAACTGGAAAATAACGGTTGTGCAAATAAATACTTGCATATCATACTAATGCATAGATTACAGTATGGATGTAATAAAAGACTAAACATGGACATACCTGTATTTTAATTAATAAACACGTCACGCATGCCTAACTTACGCCGCGCAACGTGTTTCTTTCAGTGAGCAAGCAAAACATTTTTAAAACACATTGAACCTGCACCCTCTGACCAAGAGATCAGGACACTTATCAAGAGACAGTCCACGGCTTACTTCTGAGTTCCGGTCAAGTTGCGATTTAAATTTAATGGCCATCCATTCTCATCATCGATACAATTTGAACATAATCAAGCTCAAACAATTACAAAATATATCGTGTCAACTTCTATCTAAATACTCCGAAGACTACTCGGTATGTTCTACCTACATTCTCCGTGAATTACATTTTGTGCCTTAACTTTCGCGAGTGATATTTTAATAACAAACTAACTTTGTCTAACTTCATCCCTAATATTTTTTGTGGTCGGGCCGTAGAAGTGCGACGACGGAAGTGAATGACAGTATATTCCTGCAAAGTGAATGGCAGTATTCCAACAGGGTATATAATATGATCAGATGTTAATTAACGTGAAATGTGATGATATGCTGTAACATAACTGATGCATAGATATAATCACTAATCATCGTAATATGATTGATAGCTTCTTAGACGTAATCAACAAAAAATCAATTCATCTACCAAACAAATTTCGAGGCATAAGAATGCTTTGAATTTTACTTTACTTATTACCTGACAAAAATTATCCAAACTCAGGATATGTTCCATTTTTTTCCTGTGAGTATTTGAGGCTCGGGCTTTTATTGCTGCTCCGGTGCTTATGTCTTTTATGCTACTAAGCCCCAAGAATTTTAAGCAAAGAAACTTTGTTGACTTGAAAATTATAAGGCTTTACGTAAGCTGTAGCCTCAACAAATGGTTGTCGAGGAAAAAGGCAGAGGCCTTGAATCTTAAGGAAATGTCATAAAACACTTGCTACTAATTGCACTCTTAACTGGTCATGTTTCAACAGAATTTGAGTAAACTTCCATTTTTATGAATAATTTGACGGCAGTTTTGTTTCATGATAATGTTTGTCATGTAAGGACATTATACCTCCGTTCTCAACAAGCATCACTAGAAGTAGCTCATGTCGGAGTTTTCATTGAAATAATCACAATCTAAACGAAATTTTAAGTTTGTTTTGATATATGTTCTTTTGGTGCACGTGTGAATTCCCGCTGCAGATACATCTGTATATTTTGACCTGAATAAAATACGTGTGAGTTTGAACCTACTTTTTCTGTGGCCTCGTGACCGCATTAAAAGTTAGTAGAAAATCCAGAATAAAAGTGGTCGGAATTCCCTGCAAATCAATTTGCATAGAAGTACGCTGCGTGTGCATTGTGATGATGGGGAGTTTCAGGCCGGCAAAAGGCTTTAATGAAACATTCCTGTGAAAACGGATTAAATTCCTCTAAAAAAACGCTTGGTCGTGAAATTTATGAAGAAGAGTTTCACCTCGCAGGTATAACAGACGGCTTTCCCCGCCACATCATTGAACATACAGCAAGACATAAGACCATAGGCTATGAAAACATGAATGAAATTGGAAGCAAAGCATGATATCAAACCTAGAAAAATTAAGGCAACAAGTTGAATTACAAGTTTTTCCATTGAGTAAATTAATATCCTTATTTCATCCACCATGCAGTTAATTAGCAGTATTTTACTCTATGAGCAAATTTTAGTTCTAATCATAATCAAATTAACCCGACGCAAATTTTTCGTTTTATTATTGGAGACAGAAATTAAATTCGAAAGCAAAAGTAATCGTATCGTCTCATGCCAATTAACATCATATGCATATAGTTTTATATAATTAACATCATATTTCTATAGTTTTTAAATTACTAACTAGGAAAAAATCGCACGATGCACCACTGTCTGGTGAGGATGAAGGACTTGGCAGGTTTATTACAGAAGTGAACCGCGACCGCAGAGGTGCAATGATCTCTTGTCTGCTGCATGTTCGTGACTTCAGTGCCAGTTGTACAAAAAAATATAACTCAGTACTCGCTGCAGTGAGTTACAGAGAGCGCATTTTCTCGTCGACGAAAACATAAAGTCACGGACAGACAGACGGACATGACGAGCACAATAGTGCATTTTTTCTATAAATGAGAAAATGCGGTAAAAATAATCATCCTCTCGGCAGAATAAAGTTCTCATTTAAATTTAAAGTTCTCAACCTTTATCAACTGCCGTTTTGAATTTAAAGTTCTCAACCTTTATCAACTGCCGTTTTGTGAATTTTGAAATAGTAAGTTTTTGTGAGCCACGCTGAATAATGGAACAATATATTGATTTTAATTTGGTATGCCTTAAAAATAATAAATCTATCAGATAAAACGTCTTAAAGTAAATAAAATCAATGAAAATTTTTAGGATATATAAATTACTTTTATGATGTAAATAATTTGCAATGATTGAAATTATCACTTTTTTAATTACTCTTGATGATATCAATTTTAGGTCAGCTGGCAAAATACAATTCATCCCAATATCAGAAAGAAGCTAAAAATGAAGAGAACAATTTAGAGGAAATTAAAAGAACATAAATGAAGCGAACAATCAAAACATTTTTTAGCGTGGTATGCCCATTTACTTCGCATGTATGATATTTTTGAGCGAATTCTTACAATTTTCCTTTTGAATATAAAAACGGAATTCCGTTGATGAGTGTCAGAGGTGTGTTTCTGGAATTGTTTTTTTCTTTCTTCATTAGTTTAGTTTCCTATAAACATCCTTTCGGCATTTTCCAACAACTGCACAATTGCAACTTCCTTACTCACTCTGATAAGCTTTAATGTAATAATAATAATGATAATTTAAATAAGATGTGTTAATTCCGCGTTCACACATTAGTTTATCTTAATGGTTCTTAGTCGTGTTCAAATCCGCACCGATCGACTGATATATCTTCAAATTATAGCAGTTATACAAACTTGAGCCTTTGATATCACAATATAGCTGTAATTCTCTCACGGTAATAAAAACTTGAGCCTTTGATATCTCACTCTAATTCTCTCGCAGTAATATAAACTTGACCATTCTATTTCTCGAAAAATTTAACCGCTGTAATTAAATCATTCGATCTTACTTTAAAAGAGAATGACGATTCGATGTTGCTAATTTTTTTTCAAATTTCTGCAGTGATGTGCCAAGAATACCGTTTTGTCATGAGCAGTGAAGTACCAATTAAGAGACACTGTCCTGTGCATTAAAGTACCAAGTATACTGGTGTGTCAAAAACAGTGCCAAGTATCCCTGTACGTTATGCACCGTACCAAGTATTTCTATTTGTCATGGACACTAAACGAATTATGATCATTACTAATGAAAAAAATATGTATATAATATATACCCAATAACAATATTTACGAACTCTAATTAGGAAAATAACAATGAACAATCTAATTTTTCTCTCCTAATAAAAGAGTCGAAACTTGTGGATTAAGTTGATTACATTTTGATTGAGGAGCCATTATAGAAAATTAAATTTTAAGATAATTAATGATTAATATTTACTCCATAACTATATGACCGTGAGTGTGATGCACGAGTTTAGCAGTAAGAGTTTGTTGAAGTATATTAAATTTAGTTTTACTTTCAATTGTACGACTTTGGTTTCCGTACTCAGTTTTTCTCTTTCAGGTCATAAAGTTTTCCTTATCTTATCTTAATTTAACTCCTTTTAATAATAATTTTTGCAATATAATCTGCCACCTTACATCTTTCAATAGAGAATTGGCCATGACAGATTTTTCTCGGAAAAGAGAAAGTACGCAGGCTGCAAAAACTGTGCCAGGAATTCAAATGCTTCAAAGCATCAGACATTTCCCAGCAAGGCCCATTCGTGCGCCAGGCTAATGCACATCAGAAACTTCCTAGCAAGGCCCATTCGTGCGCCAGGCTAATGCACATCAGGCACTTCCCAGCCAGACCCGTTCGTGCGCCAGGCTGATGCTATCGGCGTAACTTTGACCTGAAGTTCGACTTTGCGGCGATCCCGAAGTTTCTTGGGAAGGATCAGATGGCCATATCGCCACTTTGATGCCGCTGAAAACTTGATTAGAAATCTTCGAGATGGCTTTGTTGTCCGAACAATTAGGGTAGATCATACAAGTGCCTACACATATTAAGTAGCGATTTCTGCGTTAAAGCTTAATTCAACATCAAATAACATCATGATACGTTTGACATGAGAGTATTTATTTTGTCGAATAATATTGTTTCATTTTCTGTGCTGAAGTACAATTTTCATTTTATCAGCAGGGAAGTGACGTCGCGTCGTGGTGGCACACGGGATCGATTAGAGCGGGATCAACTTGATGAAATTTTATAAATGCAAATTAATACAATACTGTAGTTGTTGTTTTGTCGAGAAACGTTACAGAATTTTGGTCATAATCTAAGGCTGCAGTATATGTACAATTTTCGTGATATTCTAACTGTTACGAACCGTGTGGGGGTTTGTAACCATGAGGGGTTTGTAAAACGTTGGTTCCTAAGCTGAGGTACACTTTCGCTTGCGAGGTCACGGACGTCTTTCATTTCGTTATTTTTTAGCTAAAAAATGATTCTACAACCAAGAACAAGAAAATGTGGCACGGTATGTAACCGTTGCCACATGTCACCATCTTGATACGTACAAAACTTTGACAAAAACTATGTACAAGCGTAAAAAAAATGTGAGAATTTCTTAATACTAAATATCAGCGGCTAATATGTGCCTGCGGTGATGCGCAGCTGCTGCATAATGGTACCGAGTGGTGGTACTGGATCGCGCACAAGGTGATGGTTGGATGAAAAATACCTTGCACTGTTGCAAAGTAACCAGTAATTATCAAGACTTGTGCTGTCTGTTTCACGTTTATCGGATACTGCATCTGCCGTAATGACTCTCAATGAGAACTCGACCATCAGAGTTTTCTTATTATTGCGTTGACGAAGAAACAAGAAAATAATCGCTAGAAATTCTGAGCTTTGAATTATGCAAAATTACTCTTACATGATCCAAAAAATGTCATACACAATTTGAGATCAGATTCTCAGTAATGAAGCAATTATGGAAACTCGCTTGTACACGCGACACTTGGGCTTGGAGGAGCGGAAAAGCACGTTGAATAATAAATCTCCCTAACGAATGATAATTAAAATTGAATGTATTGAATGATAATAAAAATCACTCAGATAATGGCTATGGAGTCGACTCTGCTGAAAAATAAAATATAAAAAATCCTATTGTTGAGATCGCCCAAAAGTATTGCCTGATCAAACACAATAAGAGTGGAATTATACGAGGCTATTGTTTTCATTAAATAAAGGTTGTGAACTCTTGCCCCAGTGAGAAGAAGTGTCATCCAACATGGATTGTATAAATCAAAAGTAACGCTGGCGAAGACTTCGTATGATTTAGACAGCGAAGGAGTTAAACCACCGTACATTTTCTTTAGTTTCAATTAATACCCACAATTAAATAACGATAAAAAGGTATCAATTGCTTAAGAAATTAATATTATGATTAGAAATGAACAATGTTTTAAGCATGATTAATATTCAAATCGATCACAGTTGAGCATCTGGTATATATGCTTGTCTTCCTGCATTTATGAATGCTTAACTGAAAATTTCCTCTTTCTCCCGTTGTTTAATATATTTTAGCTGCTCTAAACATATTTACTCGACGAATAAATTAATTGGAATTTGTATGCGAAAAACAATGGCAATTTAAATGAACACAAATATAAATACACATATAACACAGTATACGCAGTATATAACTTATATTTGTAGTTATATGTGTAGTCATATATAACACTCTGCTTATATTTCAAAGTTATGAACTTGTAAAGCTGAAACGAAATAGCACCATGAAATCGTTGATTGAGGCGGTCGCACGAATAATTGAATAGCGCGACGTCGCGACCGAGAATGTTGCAGCTGGATGTTGGGGAAAAATGCATGAAGAGAATTTGTTATTATAGAAAGGTAAGATCCCTGTTATACAGGACAAGAGATAAATGGGTCATTGATGAGTTAGAATACATATAGTCATGTACGTAAGCCGTGATCAAATCAAGCCAACCCAGATCAAATTATTGAAGACCCTCAAGACGGAATTGGGGTAGACTCTATATTGCCATCTTCAAGAGTGTAAATTGAACGTGAGTTTTTAACGGAAAATATGAAAAAAGAACGAATTGGAAAAAAGTTCATTCTTCCGAGTTTTAAATTACTTACATTTATCCAATAATAAAATATTTTCAGACCCAGATAATATCCAGGCACGATAATTAACATGGATACGCGCTTTAAAATCATTTACACGTATACACGGTACCAGGCTTCGAAAGTACAGAATTACACAAGCAAATTTTATCAAATATTTATAAAATAAATTTTGCTTTGATTTAAACTTTGTGAGTATAAGAACTCTGGCGTTGAGATATAATTATTCACCTGGGCCTAAACTTTCAAAAAAAGTTAAGACATCGTAAGTTCATCAGCCAATCATTGACGGCCATTCATGCCAAATCCACCAATCATGGACAAGAAAATAGAGCGTAAGAATTTACGTTCACTTAGCGAGTTTTGAAAGTATGGCCCCTGTGCTTTTAATGTCCCCTTTCAGTCGAAGTTGGTGGCTAGATACTCAGATTCTTTAATGCTGTACAGTGTACACTTTACAACAAACAATATCAAGAGCAAGCATTGATTACAGTTTTTTCAATAAGCGTGGTTTAGATTGGTCGCGATTGGTCGCAGTATACAAAAGAATTGGGTGATGAATTTACGATATCGTATCTCAGGAAATATGAGTCTATGTTCCCGTGCTTTCATAGAGAACGCAGATGAAAGCAGTCTTGGTATTGACTGCTTCATCAAACGTTGCCAGCATAAGATTTTATCTAAAAGTTTATAAATTAGTGTGAAAGATGTTACTGATGAGAAGCTTTCAGTTCAAATGGATATCATATGTCCAGTATTGCATAAGAATATGCCACCTATGTTAATAATATGATTAAATCATACATACATAATATATTAAACTTATAATAAAAAAGGTGAGATTTCTGGGCGCAAGCTGCTAACGATCGAGGCCTCATGTTATTAATTTCGATCTCCTTCCCATGTCAAAACCTAAGAAAATCCAAGTGGTAATCCTAACTTCTGTTTTTTACCTGCCTCTTGTCTGTTGAGCATAAAACACGTGTATTGATCGGCGGACGTGTTGACAAAATTGAAAGCATTTTCGAGCAACGGTCCATGGCGACCGTATTCTATGTCGCGAATTTCTCTCGCATTATATTGCACTCCTGGAGCACAATCCCATTTAGATTGACGAGTCTTTCAGAGGCCCGCTTCTCTTCAGGAAATGGATCTCAATCAGCCTGCAATTGGCAGAAACCGCGACACGCGCAGCGGTTCTACCACAAAATCAAAGACCAACAACACATTTGTTTCAATTGAAGATTTGCTCGACTGGGAAATACACCGCCGAGTTCTCGGTTTGGATGAGTGCCAGCGATGTGTTGTATTAATGCTACGATCAAGCCACACGATGTCGACTTTCAATGAAAATTGAAAACAAGCAAACTAGATCCTACATAACCCCTTCTCACAAAAGTTTAATTCAACTTGCACTGGTAAGATGTTTGGATAATGCATCAGCCAATAAACTATCTACACATGTAGTGTAGGCAAATTAAAAGACATGCTGCTGCAGCGATAAAGCCCAACGCATCCTTCTAATAGAAAATTTTTTATTATAAATCAGCGCTGCATGTAGTGGTGAATGATTCGTTTTGATCACGAACAGCACTTGGCACAAATAATTCGTGAACTTATTTATTACTAAGGTAGATAAATATTACCTCGTAATATTAGAAAATGTTCCTTCTCAATATTAATAAATATTTCTTTGCAGTCGCACAACTTCCTGCTGGAAAGACTCGTCGTTTCTCCAACGCGTCAAGAATCTGTAACAGAAAACCAGAAATCCCAACATCACTGGCAACAATTTCCAATACAAATTTGTCGCCAGGCCTCGGGATAGACAGTACATAATAATTCCAACCAGTACATATACAGAACAATAGACAGTACATATACCAGTACAATATAGATTATAGACAGCACATAACAGTTGCAACCAGTCCTCACTGTTTAACTCTCTCAAAATGCGCCAAGATTTCAGGAGTGTAGGGCACCTCACTTCATCAGCTCAACTTTACATCAGTGCACCAATAACGCAACGTATCAGACAATGGAACATACATAACACATAGTTTAGACAAATATCTGTCACAAAATGGTACCAGTCCGAGAAATAAAAGCATGTTCTATTAGGGTAATCGGTCTTGAGGAGTTTGCTCACAGCTTCAAGTTTAGGAGGATCGGCAGATACTTCCTCTGCTCGAACACTAAATCCTAGCTGTATTATTGCAGTCTGAAAATTACCTACTACTTGCAGTTACACCACTAAGATCAAGCATGATAAGCTCTATAACATAAGCGTTACATTTTCGGTAGCCATCATTTGAGCTGCTGATCCCGACTGACGACATGGTTCCTCTCTCATAGAATTAAACAACGCCAGGGTAAGTTGTTGCGTGCGATAGTGTTTAAATTATAATGCATTGTGAAATACCGTGATATTGATATTAGTGAAAATATAATTTATTTGCCATGCTTAGGCATTTAATTTTTTATTTCTTTTTACCATCACATGCTTTTTCTCATAATTCCTAGCCCAGCTCTCTCTTTACGCATTAGTTTTGTCACAGCTCTCTCTCGTGTAAAATTTGCAATCATTTGTTTCAGACTATCCGACTTGTTGATTTTTTTAGTTTCCTATTTCGCATCCGTTTTGTATGACTACACATTATGACTTATAACTTTAATAATATGCTGTTTATCTTTAACATATTAACTTTAGCTTGTCATTGGCGTTGCAAAAGCCGTGCAGCCCAAGCCTTGCTTACTGAACCTATAGGGAAGTGTCTTAGTTTCTGGTCATAGGTAGGCGAAACGAGAGAATCATCCGAAACTTTGAGGTGCCTGAAACATGAAAATAAAATAATAAAAAATGAAAAAATAAAACAATACTGTTGCGGGAGAGGGGCAACACATATGGGCTACCCCAACGGGATAGTTAGAAAGAATGAACAAACTATATAAATCAAAGCATGAACTATATATTTAATGAACAAAGTATTTCCAACCCCGGCTCATGTCCAATTTCAGCTCCGAGTAATGCGTCGGAAAGAAAAAGAAGAAGAGCGCGAACGACAGAAAGTCGGACCGCTACAATACAACAATAAAAAATGACAAATAGCATATATAATAAACAACAATAATTATTAAAACAATATGTTGTGTTGTTTAACAATAACATTAAATATTGTTGTATTGTTTTATTGTCACATGTTCCTAAGATTAGCTGAGTGATTCTCACTTAGCTGTATTTGTGGAATTCAACTTGGAAATTTGGGTCTTTAATACTCATATAAACAAATCTATGTATTGTTCTTCAAAAGAATAATAATAATGAAATATATAAATAAAACGTTAGACTTATCACAGAACTCATGTTATCATAGGTTTTCTACGAGCATAGGAGTATTTGAATATTCTATTTTAGTATTTTTCTATTGAATATACTCAGAGGTGGGCAGTAGCGCGCTACATGTAGCGGCCGCTACATTTTCAGTAGCGGTATCGGTAGCGGCTCTACATTTAAGGCAATGTAGCGGTAGCAGTAGCGCCCGCTACATATTTAAGTAGCGATACGATGTTTTGCCGCTACAGCGCTACCGCTACATTTATTTGGTAGTAGCTTTGTTAAACGCGTCTTGTTTGTAGTTTTCAAACGAGTGCAAACACTTTGCAATTAACCTAAATAATGAAATATAAATACAATTTTTTGTAAATAATTATATAAAATGATCATTTTATAAAAGTTCAAGGCTGCATTACACAAAAAAATATTGCATGTACATCTATGGTAGTAGCTTTGTTGAACGCGTCTCGTTTGTAGCTTTCAAACGAGTGCAAACACTTTGTAATTAACGAGAGTAATGATCTATATATACAGATTTAATTCAAATAAATCTTTGTACATATTGTTAAAAAATGTTCATATATATATTTTTTTAAAATTGTCTTACGCAAAAATTATAGCACGCACAGACATGCGGTAAACTGCGTTAGACGCGCCTTTTCAGCAGCTACAAAATGAGTCAAGAAAACGGCAAAGCCAAAATTTCCGATTTTTAGGGTAGCCAGTCCCCTTAATAGTATTAAATATTATTTAAAAACCAGCATGATACATACATAATCTTATTTGTTACTTGTTAAGTTGTTACCAGTTACCACTTACAGGTTTTTCCATCTTTCAGTTTGCTTACAGTTATTTTTACACAGTTATTTTTATGTTTCACCTTCCCTACATGGATGTCTACTTCAATCTACCAATCTCAAAAATAATCCACATATGTATACAAAAAAAACTGATTTTTATATGTATATGTGGATAATTTCTTAGATTGGTAGATTAAAGTTCACATCCATGTAGGGAAGGTGAAACATAAAAATAACTGTAACTTCTATTTACTGTATCTAACCCTGGGGTAACCCATACTAGTTCGGTTAGGTTAATTGCAATAAAGTTGCATTGATATGTTTTAAAAATGTTTATTATCATTAAATGTTAATGAGTAAATCCCAATAGCAGAACAATAATTATTTAGAGATTTCCAACAATTTTGGCCATTGTAGCGGCTAATGTAGCGCGCTACATTTTACTGTAGCGGTAGCGGTAGCGCCCGTTACAATCTAGTAGGTGTAGCGGTAGCGGTAGCGCCGCTACATTTCCAAGTAGCGCTGCCCAGCTCTGAATATACTAAGAATATTCTAAGTTTGATTTAATTCGAAATGTAGAGACAAGACTCCTAAATTTTTGGCTTATGTATGAGCTGGACTGAGGCAGAACATTACATTAAGGGTTGAAAACTTTTTACATGAGTTAACATTAACAAGAATCCAGCATTGTGCGGACCAACTCTCTCTTAGGCCTCCAGAAGCTTGACCATTCACTAAATTTTCTGGCACTAAAAGTCCTGCAAAAAGAAAAGACAACGGAGGGAAAGCTGCTTCGTTTTAGGTTCAGTTTCCTAGGAGCTGAATGTCGATAGTTTGAGTGGCTTTAGAAGTGCTTGAACCAGTGATGGTTATGAGAGCCTTTTCCTGGACGGTGGAATTCGTAGGCAAAGTATCACAATAAATTATTCATATTTAACTTCCACAGTGAGCGCCCGAGTAAACATGTATTCAAAAGTTTGTGGATTCCATTGTTTAGTTGTGTAGAATATTTTATACTATTGGACGAGTCCAGATATCGGTTATTTATTCATGAATCAAATATAGAAATATCTCATAAGATGAATGCATGAAAGCTCGGCACCCACAGTACTAAAGAAACAAGTAAAAATTTTCTTGTTGAAGTGATAGGTAAGAATAAGAAATAGGAGCCAAGAAAAAGAATATTCGACTTTCCACAGAACTGCAATAAATTACGTACACTAAAATACTGAGCTATGATAAGTGAAAATTTAAATTTCATAATTTCAATTTTTTTAGCCTCTATGAATGACAAATGTCGTCACTGCAGGTGCAACCTTACGCACACCTCCACCCGCCAGTAAACGAACAGGGGCCACACTTTCAAAAAAATTAAGAGATCGTAAGTTCATCCGCCAATCATTGACGGCCTTTCAAGCAAAATCCACCAATCATAGACAAGAAAATAGAGCGTAAGTACTTACGTTCACTTAGCGAGTTTTGAAAGTATGACCCCAGAGCGTTCTGACGATGTGAGCTGGACAATTAATGATCGACTTCGGCTTCGGGGTTCTGATGTTGCATCGTCTCTGGCTTCTGCTCTGTCAGGCGGCCAAACAAGAGAATAGGACGGATATTTAGCATAATCTTTGCCGCATCGTCAGGACAAATAGAGGCTGGGGACAAACAGATACAGAAGACATCAGGGACCAACATGATAGCAATTTATGGTATCATTCTGATACATGATTAAGTTTTCATCTCATTAGAAGAAAAGCACAGAAATCTCATAGCTATCAATATTTAACACGAAGTTAAATGTGAGGCTTTTCATTCTATTTGTAAGTTTTTAATGCATATCCAGCATTCGAACCCACTTAATTTGAAGACTGCAGTGAGTGTTCGTCTCAGAAGGCCTCGGTTTCATATGAGTATATTTCAACTAGAAGTGCTCAAATTTCTACCACTGGGACTTGCACCAAATTGAATTTAGACCAACTAACTGAATTAATAATCTGAAAGTCACTTGGGATCGAAAATCTGTAACAGATCTCATGTCAAAATACAGGTTTCATTGACATTTTAGAGAATTAGAACTAAAATTTTGTGGAATACAATCTGGTAAAACAAGATCACCTATACACTTGATTGCAGGTAACATTGGCCAGTATCATTCTCGTAATTGAGTTACATTCAAAACATCAAACAAAGGAGTCATCCCAGAATACGAAGATGTCGCGAAATTGTTCTCTAAGTCAATTAAGAGTTCAAATGTTCACGAAGTTCATCGGGTGATCACGTTGCCTACGAACTGGCTCTGATTACCGCGGTTAAATGCCATCAAGTTCAGCACCGTCGCAAGAGGTCAGTCAGCAAAACTTTCACTCGATGGGTAACTTTGCCAGAGCATTAAGGACTCCTAAAATTATCGACTGAAATATGACAGTGGAAAGATTTGAATTGCCGGAATAATAGTTTGTTACATTAATAACTTTGATGTAGATATTGATATTAGTACAAGGGCCGGGGTGCAATGATGGCAATAGTGCAATTATGGCATTAATATTATGTAGATGTTAACTGATAAAATTATTTGATATATCACCTTGAGATATCACAGAAAGCTGTCATCGAACGTTTGTTCTGCGATCAATGATTGCAGGGAGGTCTGGGACACCATAATAAAAACAGATACAGAACTTCTGTAGATACAGAATTTCCCTTCATTTATAAATATATAAATGAAAGAATATATTTAAATGTCTCGGTGAATCTCTCAGAAACCAATTCGCAGCTACTGTCGGGAAACCGATGTTTGAGTGTACGCAGAGAACGAATGGAATATGCCTCATCGTTGAGACTCCTCGATTTCCACGTAATTTTTAATAAGGCTGTAAATTTTAACCGTAAATATATTTTGAATAACAAACGTAAGGACAAAACATATTCGATGCACCAAATCAGGAAATGTATGAATGATTTCTCCGCAACTTCATCGTAATTTTGTTTCTTTATGCGGCTAACATGGAGAGATAACCGCGCAATATCTACCTGGGGCGATGCTCCAAACTTCCTCGAAGCTTCATGGCTTAGGAAGTTTGCATGCATGAAAAGATAGTAGATTTGCCCAGATTTTAAGTAACAAAACTTGCTGGGTTAATTTCCTAATGGGTAATTTAGTTATCAAGTTTTTTATTAATGAAATGTGAGTAAACTTTCGAACGCGCAAAGAGATCGTGCATGTCGAGTCATTTTGGTGCGGCAAGGAAATAAAAATATAATTCAGTACTCACTGCAGTGAGTGACAGAGAGCGCATTTTCTCAGAATCGACGAAAACGTGAAGTCACGGACAGACGGACGGACAGACGGATATGACGAGCACACTATACATTTTTCCATAAATGAGAATATGCGCTAAAACCCGACGTTTGAGTTATTTTGGGAAGGAAATGAAATATTAAACGTTCTCGTTATTGATATCTAACCAACAGTGAGGGGGACGCTGAGGGCAGAACACGAATAACGAACTGTGAGTTCGGAAGCACCAACGTATTTCTGGGTACAAGTCTGAAAAAGACGCGACAAAAAATTTCAGACCAAGGACGTGAATAAAAATGGCCGACATTTTTTGCTTAGTTCGTGAAGCGTTGCCGCGGTTTGCTTTTGATTCCGTAAAACCGCTATCAAAAATTTCCGCTTCGTGGGGGAACGAAACAGAGTGATTAGCATCGAGGCTTAACTTTGATGTCAATAAAGATATCCTTGCTATTCATAATGTAATGAAAACCTGGGATGACTGCTGGAATCTTTCTACACTTTAAAGTTCGCAGAGGGAATATCTCTTGTTTTAACCTCTAAATTTAATTGTTTATGCCATGAAAAATGCATTGCAATTAAACGCCCGTTGTGCTTAGGTTTTACCCAGGACTTTTTTCAAGTTAAGAAGGACTGAAAAAACCAAGAAGAATTGCATTCAGTCTTGGAAAGTAAGATTTCATTTTATAAAACTGCTGCTTGTTCACGGATTGAGGTCAAAATTTGCTAAAATCTGAAACTGGTTCTGAACGGGTTAAAGGTATTTTATTTGATGTGACAAAATTTTCATTTATGGAAGGATTGAAATTTGTTACCAATTTAAAATATTGTTGCAGTACTGAGAGGGTTAAATCTACGCCTGTGGGATCAAATGCGTCAAAATGCACAGCAACGAGCATAGTTTGATTGAATATCGTACATTTATTATAACTAGTATTTATTTATTTATCATTACTTAATGAAAAAGCCTGAAGCACCGTCCTCATTTCATTGTATTTTGAATATATGCAGTTTGTTTTTGGTTTGATTTTTTCAAATAAATATGGAAAATTTATCTCCTATTCCAGTACAAAATATTGAAAATTTCGAATTAATTCATATGAATTTCATTTGTGCAAGTAAACCTAGTAAAAAATTATCGTTCACCGGCCATACCAAATTGTATGAATAAATGACCTTAAATTTTAATTTTAGCTTCCAGAAAACTCAGCTTGTTAAGGATAATCGCATGAAAAAAATATGTGGGCATATTATCGCTCTAAATTGTATCATACTCTGTTAATTCATTTTTTTTACGCAAATAAAACAAATTTCTCCCAGATGATAATGAAGATAAAAGCTTATGTAAATCTATACGTTTTACTTACGTGTGGGATACATCGGGAGTTGCACAATACCACTGATCCGTGAAAAATCTTCTATTGAGTCAATTAAACGAATAATAATATTCGTTCCATATGAGAAGACGATCGAGGCGCCACGCAAAGGCTTGCCATCGAAATTCACGCATCGTCAAGTTGTGAAAAAATCATAGAAGAATCTTTAAGAAAATAGGTCGGTTATTTATAAGGTATATTATTTAGACTAGACTTCGATCAATGCCAAATGCATGCCTTCATAACTTTTTCCAGTAATTCAGGTGAAATCTGCGAGAATAATTGTATCATACTTAGAGGACCAGTTGATGTGAATGAATTACGCGGTACTGTAAGTGATAAACCATAATAATATGGCACACAGTAATCGTGTTAAGTCCTCGTCATGTAAAAATAATACCGAAAATTTGCTTGAAAGAGTTTAGTGTTAACCTATGAACATACCTGCTATGTATCAGTATTTTCTCTTCGACAAGAAAATTTCTTTATATCCCACAAGGTACTTAGAGGATAAAAATAAATGGAATATTTTCTTATAAACAAAATTGTTGACGAAACTGAGAGTCAGCCCATCGTACATGAATAAAACTTTGGACCGCGATGAAACGCCGCTTATAAGGCATAAAAATCTTGTTCTTACAGAAGAGAGCACTGTTGGTTGTGCTCTCGTCGCAGTTAAGGTTTAGTCGATGAGTATTTTAATTTTTTAATTAGTATTTTAATACATCAAACAAGCCATTGTGTGCTTAAGTACCTTGAGATAGGTAAATTTTGTTGAGAATGTTGAAATTAAGTCCTTCTTTGGAGAATCCCGGGCACTCTGTACAATTTCCATCAATTTCCCTGTGTTATCCCCATTACTGTCTACATAATAGATTAAAAACTTCAACCCCGGTGTTTAATAATTGTCATCACATTTGGTGATGCATCCGGTACCAAAAAATGCAGTGTTGTGCTATACCCATTCTCCGATGCAGCAGTCAGGAGTGGCAGATGCCCTTATCAGAACCTCACTAATATAGTCGATGCAGAGCAATAGGAATGAAATCACTTGATCTTCCAAGTAAAATAGGAGACATTGTAGGCTATCAATATTTTTTCAAGTAGCTGAATTTAAGAAATGTTCTTCACTAAAATATAATTCAAAAAATGGTCTACGAACCACTAGGGAAGTGTTGAAAATAGCAAAGTCAACTTTATTCCCGATTCTGTGGATTTGATGCACGGAAATATTGATTGTTGTGTTTTAGGGTTCATTTGATAATGAGAAAATCATAAACTCCCTATAAAATAAACGACAATATTGTTGGTCAGCCAAAGATCAGCCGACACCTCCGCCCCTGAGTCATAACGAGCCTTATAGTCCGGCCAATAAAATTGCTGCTCCAATTGCCCCAACATTCGACACCGCTTAGCTGGGCGAGCCCCAATGCATGTGATAGCTGATGTTTTATTTCTCATCACATGGATAGAGCGCCTGTTTCAGGTGACCTAATCTTGAAAGCAATCGAACCATTTGCAAAAATATTTATTCACAGGAATAGACGCAAGCTGAATCAATGAATTTTTTTAGCCTAGACATTCAATCACACATTCACACATTCATACATTCAACTTGACCTTAGTTGAAGTGATGTTAAACACTTGCAGATGCCACAACTATCAAAGATAAGTTCGTTGTACAATCACTGATGCCATGCCTAATTGGTTCTTTAAACATTCACTTAAACATCTACATTACATATATTTAAACACCCTTATTCCACACTTAAATGCTTCATCTCCCTCGACTGGTCTTAACTGTATACCACACTTAAATGCTTATCTATCTCGACTGGCCTTTAATTGTTGTTATGTCTAAATGTTTCATATTATTCTCCACTTGCCTTACACTCCTTAATATCAGTTTTAACGTCTCTGCATTTTTTAATATTGCATGTGATGGGACACGAGATCAGCATGTCTGCACGCTAGAAATCAAAAATAACCGGACAGAACGTTTGAAGAACTGTATTCTAGCAGGATTTTGGTATGCCAGTCTGGCACTCGTCCAAACCTCTTCCAAAATAAATCACAGAAGGCTCCTGACTCTCCACTCGGACGACGAAACTTATGCTCGTCCTCAGGATTGTGTTGTTTGTGCCGGAAAAATATGTTGCGGCTGTCGCGTTTCCTTTGCGAGAAACAAAAAGTTACTTTATTCAGACTTATACTTAGTCATTCCATAATTTGTATGTGACATTTGGGGGCGATTCAAAAAAATAATTATTAATGTTTGCAATATTGATCAGACAAAAATTTTGTCAAATCGCCACAGTGGAGCTGTACTCAACAACAGAAGTGACCCCGTTATGGAAAATAATGTAATTTGTATAGTTACCAGCCATAAAATTTGGCATGCGGATATCGATTTGGCATGCGAACTTATTTGTTCATCTTGCGAATAAACGGATAAATAATAATATCAGCTTACTAATATAAACGTTGGCCCGAAGCAATTTCTTTGCTGCTCTTAATTAATATTTACTTAACTTACTTCACTCCTTACTAAATATTAATTCAACTTAATTGTCAATTTAAAGCAACATTTTCGCAATTGTGGAGCGTTTCGAACCCCTCAACTCGCTGTGTGATTAACAATCCCAAACTGGTGGGTAATAAGTAGTATGAAGCATTTCTTCATCACAAATGAAATGAGTTTTTTAATTTGTATAAACATAAATTTAATCCTGCATTACATCTTCCTTATTAAGACATGTCCAAACAGTTTTGTTATATTCTGTGAACTTGCTGCTGCGTTGACACTACATTAGAGTGGCAAGGCAGGTATAATAATACGGCAAGTAAACCGTAACATTTCACTTTAGGGACACATGCAACCTAATTACACGCAATTCATTGAGCAATAATTCCTATCGTAATACAGAGTGTGGTCTTCGTATTAGCGCCGAGCTTCCCAGCACCAAACGACCGTCTTGGCGCTATTTTCTCGGCTATGTTTGATAATAAACTCGCTATAAGCGCTGCCTGAAAATGATTTAATTAACTGTATAAAAATTACTGTCGTTAAGCGCATGTTTTAATTTATTTAATAAGAATGAAACTCAAGGGTTATAGTGACAGAAATATCTCTGTACTGATCTCAGTTTTTTTCTCTCTGCAGTAAATCCTAATCGTGCAGAATAAGACGAGCCGCGGTTAGCCGGTTAGCCTATGTAACCGCAAGCAACTGATGCTCATTGCGGTTACGAGAATATTACAAATGTACTTGTTAATAAATAGAATAATATTTTGTTCACAGCTCACGTGAATTTATATGTCATTCTCTTGAAAAGGTTTCTGGTTCCTCATTCTGAGGTGGTCTGGTTCCTTATTTCTGAGGTGGTCTGGTTCTGGTTCCTCATTTCCATGCAGAATTTCCTGTGACGAGTTATTCTTTCATTCGGTGGGAAGGTATTCTCTTCACCAGCTAATTCTCGAGACCTGTACGAAATTAGCCTCTTCAAAAAACTGAAAAATAAAGTAGCAATGCAAGCGCTGCTAGACGTGCATTGCTCTATATTGTTTCACCGTTTAAGCAAAATCTGAAGTCCTCGTGAACTAATCACGATCCCTTACGAGGGCTGAAAAACACGGAACTGTTTTGTGTTCGCTTTGCTGTTTTGTGTCAGTATTGCGGTTTTGTGTCAGTATTGCTGTTATGTGATCTTATTGCTGTTTTGTGTCAGTATTGCTGTTATGTGATCTTATTGCTGTTTTGTGTCAGTATTGCTGTTATGTGACCTTGTTGCTGTTTTGTGTCGGTTTTTCTGTTTTGTGTCAGTATTGCTGTTATGTGACCTTGTTGCTGTTGCGTGTCCGTTTTGTTGTTTTGTGTTTGTATGTCTGTTTCTTGCTCGTATTGCTTGTTATGGCGGTATTGCGGTTCTTTGAATTTTTTTACTGATATTTCACTGTGTTGGTTCAGACATAGGAGCCCTTTTTGTTGCATGACTCTTTCGTGGCACTCCACATGACAACAATACGGCCATAAGACAGTAATACGGCCACGACTCTTTCGTGGCCGTATTACTGCTTTATGGCCATATTGTTGTCATGTGGACTGTTAGTGCAAATGCTGTTTGTGACTGTTTTGATGTCTCTGACCATATAACAGTCTGATAAACTGTCGTGGTTTTCGCCGAGCATCCACCACTTTGCCATCTCCCTTCTTGTTGGATTAGAATAATACAATTTTTCTCACAATAAAAACACCTCGAATTTAATTTAATTCCAGCTGCTGTGCGTCGGTGAGATAAACTCTGAAAATGAGCTATAATTTTGACGTCGGTCGTCAGGCTCGAATGGCTTTTGGGATTAGCTCAATGAAAAATACTGTGATGAGAGGTTTATTCTCTTGCTTTCAATTTCACGTTCTCATTTCATTGAGAGCACGTGAGTTCTTGCCTGATTGATGTTCGTACCAAGAGGTCAAAGTTCGTGCCTAGAGGTCAAACGACATTTATTTTATTGTTTTTTTTGCCCGTACCTATATTTGATCCTTTTGTCGCTCGCGAACAAAAATGTAACAGAATTGTTTTAAATAATTATTTTTTTACAAATGGTTTTAAGCGATCATTAGCATTGGAATAAACATTAATGTGCCCAGAGAAGCTGTCACTGTCAGCCCCGAATGACAAGTAAACGCCTGTCAATGGCGCGAGAAATAATAAAATTACTGCCATTAGGTAAGATGAAAAGGGAAGCCGATGCCACGAGTGTTATTAAGACGAGTCTCAAGATCACGGATAACAAAACAAGGACGGGCAAGACAACAAGTGACAAGACAACGACTGAAAAGCAACGAGTGACGTGTTTTTGAAGGCAGGGGCTCTAGTAACGCGACTAATTGTTACGGCTGTTATATATGACACGACTGATACGGCAGCTTGTGACTCGACACTTGCTGCAGCTTGTGACGCTTTTGTTATACCAGTTTGTGACGTGACAGTTGCAGCAGTTTGTAACGGACTGTAAAGGCAGTTAGCGATTCGATTGTTACGGCAGTTTGTGACACACAATTTAACGATCAAAGGGATGAACCCCAGAAAAGTTTGCCTGGGAGAGATTTCCTTCACATATTTTAAACGCTATTTTCATAGCTGATGTGCTGCTGTTCGCTCCACATTCAGCACATTTAAGTCTACCCAATCAACCTTTACTTACTGAAGCAAGACCACGCGGTTGAGAATGTGGAGAGCCGCTGGCGTTCCAGTGACGCAACGCAAGTAGCAAGGAATCTCACTTGCGATGCAAACTATAATTTTGAATTTCGTTGTAGTCACTGAGTAATAAAAATTTTTTAATATTTTTACTCCAACGAGAAATATGAATTTTCATTTATCTGAAATGTTCCTTGTGTTATTGACTATAAAATATTCTGATTAATTACCATTACCATTAAATAACATTACCATTAAATTATGAATGAATTACCATTAAATAACAGCTGAGAATAAAAATTCGATTTAATTTACACTCTAAGTGTTCAAAACTCAATCAGCTTCAATGTTTATCGACTAATTCCTGTCCGCTTGTTATTTTCGATACAGACGTCGATTTTACGAATATTATTTGGTTGTTTTCAGCTCCCATTTGGAAGTCAACATCTCGTGGCGCAATGCCTTGATCGTCGACAGAAATAAAACACATCGCTGGAACTCATCCAAACCGAGAACTCGGAGGTGTATTTCCCAGTCGAGCAAATCTCCAATTGAAACAAATGTGTTGTTGGTCTTTGATTTTGTGGTAGGAACCCTGCGCGTGTCGCAGACTCCGCCAATTGCAGGCTGATTGAGATCCATTTCCTGGAGAGAAGCGGGCCTCGGAAAGACTCGTCTATCTAAGTGGGATTGTGCTGCAGGAGTACAATAATGCGAGAGAAATTCGCGACAGAGAATACGGTCGCCATGGACCGATGCTCGAAAATGCTTTCAATTTTGTCAACTCGTCCGCCGATTGCGACACGTGTTTCACGCACAAGAGAGAAAAACAAAAGTTATGATTGCCAAAAGAATTTTCTTAGGCACTGGCATGGAAAGGAATGAAATCAAAATAGAGCAATGCCCAACACGATGCTTCGTTTGCCGCCTGGCCTTAGATTTCTCGACATTTTACTTGGCAATCAGAGCATGTTTTTTCTTGATTTAATCATATTGTTCACACTATAGGGACATTTATGTTCACAATAATAAAAATTTTACTCTGTATTTTGATCCATTGAGTCTCGAAGCTTCCGATCAGGAAAATGCTAAACACTAGTTTAAAAACATTTATATACAATGTTCTATCCTGAACGTCTGCTAAAGCAGTCGATACCAAAATTTTTTGATCTTTGGTTTCTATCGACACACGGGAACGCAAACTCAAGTTTTTTATACATACTATATCGTAAATACATCACCCAATTATTTCGTGTTCCACAAACAAATTATACCACGAGGCCAATCTAAACCACGCTTATTGAAAAAACTGTAATCAGTGCTTGCTCTTGATATTGTTTGGTGTACATACAGTGTGCACTGTATATCATTAAATAATTTGCGTATCTCATCATTACCTTGACAAGAAGGGTATAATAAAAGATGGTGAATAATTACATCTCAACGCCGAAGTTCTTACTTCCAATGTTTCAATTGAGGCTAAGATATTTTTTAGATATTTGCCGAAGTTTGTGTGTATATGTCTGTTTGAAACCTGACGCCGCATGACTTGAATGACTTGGATAGCTTTCAGCCGCCCTATTTAGCTTTTATTAGCTTGAAAATGCTTTGTGATAGAATAGTTTGCAAATCTCCCACTACTGGCAATTCGACCGCAGACATCAGGCGATTGGGTTAGGCTACTTGATCCCAACCGGCGTACCGGTTTTTCTCTTAGAGGTTTTAACTCTAACGCCAAGGTAAGTTATTGTGTGTGATAGTGTTAGAATTTAAATGTATTGTGAAATGCAGTGCAATTAGTGAACAAATGCAGTGGGTGCAAAAAGTATCCGACACACGAGAAAAACTTATTATTTAATTTATGCTTATTCAACACAATAACAGAAACAAACACCATTCTAATGTAAATTTATGCGGGAAATACAAATGTCATATGCAAACAACAAGATCGTTAAATGTTCACTGATAATTGCTATTATGTAAAAGTCGAGGTTCAGAAAGTATCCAACACACAGTAAACAATTTATTCAATAATTCGTTATGTGACCTTTAGCAGCCAAAACTGCTTTTAATCTATTGGAATACTTCTCAAGATTAATACATATGCTAATGTAATTTTAGCCAACTCTTCCTTGCATATTTCTTTAAATTAGATAAGAATTCATGGATCTCTCTCTCCTGTACCCTCAATTTCAATTCCCGCCATAGATTTTCAATCGGATGGAGGTCAGGTGATTGGCTGGGCCATTCCAATAACTCCATGTCCTTCTCCTGAAACCATGCAAGAGTTGCCCTATAGCCGTGTGTTTAGGGTCATTGTCATGTTGGAATGGGCCTATAAGCGAGAAAAGCGAGAAATGCGGTTAACCTGGTAGGTTATTACGGGTAGGTTTAAGTCTTGCATTACGCCCAGTTGATACTGGTCCCAATAACATATTGGTGCTGTGGGGTAATCATTACCATGCACTGGTCAAGATAGAAAATCTATTGTAGATTGCGTTGCGAACAGGCCTGACCTATACAAGCACGGCAGCAGGCTTTCAAGGAGCAAGTTATGGATCCATTTAACCCATAAGATTTTTCTGGACCAAAAAGGTACTATGAGTTATCAAGAAACAGCATTTATTGTAAAGGGAAAATGCGGCAATAGTCAAACCTTTTCATCGTTCTATCCAATCAAAGTGAATCTTTTGAGACCCCATTGCTAAATCAGCGTAGGAAATTCTAAATAAATAATATTAATATAAGAAAATAGAGCAAGTTGACTAAATACTTGACGTAACTTATTACAGGCGTGTCTATTTGCCGTTTCTTCCCACGTTTATCACTATGTCACACAATGAGAAGTAGACACACAGGTGGATTTTCATTTGTCGGCAAAAATTATAATTGAGATGACTCATTCATTGCTCGAAAAATTTCGGATGCCGATCCGTTGCAGAGCAGGAACCGTTATGGGTGAAGGAGTTCGAATATAGTACCCCTACCGTGGCAAGGTTTGTCCAACGATCTCTCTTAATATCTAAGAAGTGCAGTCCCAAATGGTGCCGAATGAATATTAATTCAACACGAATGATTCATGCAAAAATGATTAAGCCATCAAAGGCACTTCAGCATTGCTCCACAACAGTATTTATTCCATTTCCTCGTACAGCAAATCATGACGATTCATCTCTTATCACCGGCATATCTCTATCGTTGCTCGTCAAGCCTTCACGTACGTTAAGGATTATTCAGCAAAGCGTGGCAAAGGAGACAGATATGAATCACGTCAATGAGCTTGTCACCTTTGTCTCTCGTCCGGTGCCATCTGTCGTCGTCTCTAGGCTGTCTGCTCTACTCTCACCTTTTTCGGACTGTAAATGCTGCGAACATCATCGCCATACAGGTGCAGAACGCCATAAAAATCAAAATGCATCATCTAAAAATAATAATTATGAATCAAGAGTTTGCTATGAATTAATAATCTTGCTAATTACACACGAAGAAAAAATTCCAATAATTATGTCTTAAATATTCTTCCAAATAGATTTTTTAATTAATAATCATAACAACCATGCATCAACTCTACAAAGTGATTTCATTACAGTGTCATGATCTCTTTATGTTTTTCATCATTGATTTTGCCAAGTGCTGGCAGGGGGCTATATCTTTCATTCTTGTGCCTATATAAGAAAAGCAGATGTGTGTTGTTTATTCAGCGTTTCATTGACGGATGATTGCGATTGACGGAAGAGTGTTTATACCTGTATATAATGAATTTTGGCTTAAATCCGACCAGGCTTGTGATTGGTTCGACTGTGAGGTATTCACACAATCGACAGGTAGTTAATTAAAGAAATGATAGAGGAAGCTTTTATTTAATTTCTTCAACACAGTTTTGAGTTTGATTTGACTAGAATTTTCTTCCTTGTAATGCAGACAAAGTTTGATGGTAAAGAGCCGAATCACAAAATTCAGAATGCGGTTCAGAAGTTGAAGGTGGATGGTTGAAAGAACACGTGACGAATTCGTGACGCAGAAATAAAGTAAAGCCGGCCAGTCTCAGGATCGTATTAATGTATACTGTAGAAGAAATAAATAAAAATTATCAACCTTGAAAAATGGCCATGTAAGCAAATTACAGCCAAATATAAATGATCAAAATGTCATTCATTTGTACAGAAAAAAACGCACAACAAACCTGAGGTTTAAATGCCCAGTGTGGTGATCACTTTTTGAATTAAGAATAATTGCAGGAAAATAGCGGAAATAAGTTTAAGGGGTGGGAAGTTGGACGAGAAAAATAGCTAGAACAGTAGAAGGTTTTGATGCTTGAGAAATTTGAGATAAAGACTTAAGACTAAGATTTAAACAGTGTTACAGTGATCTTTGCAAGTGACGTCATAAAGAAACGCCCTTCTAGAGCAAAGACTACTAAAAAAGTTTGAATATGTTGATTTGAATAAATCATGAATAAATTAACATCATGAACATTTGAATTTGAATTAATCTGAATTGTAACACTTAAAGTAAGTCCAACTTCCCAACAGATTGAATAAATGAATTTAATAGAGCAAAAAAATAAACAAAATGAAATTCAAACGACATTCATACAAACCAAGGGATAGAGAAACAGGTAGAAAGCAAGATGGTAGAAATACTTGAATGTTGAAGCAGGTAAGTTGACAATCGGTACGGTTGAATGGGTGAAATATTAAGTGGCAATCGGCAATGATAACTGCAGAAATATCAATCTTTTTGTATCTAGATGAGAATATCGAGATTTGAACACAGATTTTGTCACTGGCGGCACGTATAATTTTGATACAATCTATAACAGATGCTGATGAGGACTGTTAAGGTCAGCGGCAGAACCCCTGATTTAGACTAATACTTATTCTTCGGCTGAAGTTAGAGAATCGTATTCTAGAAGCAAGATAATTCGGTTAATAATAAATCTTATAAACAAACCCTAGCATATATACTAACTAACGGTGAGAAATTAGGAATCTCTCACATGACGTCATATAATGATAATGTGGCACGTAGCGCGATGCTTCCGTTGCTTCGGCAGAAGCTGAAGTATAGGTGCGCATGTTTTTAATTATTATAGTAGGGTAACATGGGGCAGCGAGCCCACTGCGGGTCACGGGCCCATAGCGGGTTTCTCGCTAAGTATGGCAGATATTGGTCCGTGTTCTCTACCGCCGGTCGACAGTTTCACTGGGATGTTTTTATCATTTTTAAACGAAAAATATGCAATTGTGGTAAAGGGACCAAGGGTGGGCGCCTTGCCCCAAGCCCATGGGCCCATTGCCCCAGGGGTGGGGCAATGGGCCCATTTTGACACTTTTCACAAAATATTGTTTCATTAAAAATTGAATAACTCTATAGGCGTCTAATTCACATCATACATTCCTTATTAGTTGCACCTTTGCACAAAACAAAGAACCACCTCGTATCAATTAAAACTTCAGCAAAAATTTAGTTTAAAAAAAGTGGGGGGCGCGCTGCCCCACGTTACCCTATATGTGAAGTATAGGTGCGTTTGTTTTTAACTAATATAGTATATGTGAAGTATAGGTGCGTTTGTCTTTAAATAAATAAATGGTCTGTAACCATTCATAGCAACTTTGCATTCCGAAAAACTTGCGTTCTCGAGTTTTGAATAGCTGAATGTAGAGTGTGACTCGATTGTAGCTCATGAGTTCATTCCCGGACGTGCAGACTCTATAGCGCCTTAGGTTGACAGACTCTTAGCGCATGGTTGATGATAGCGCATGGTTGATGATAGCGCATGGTTGATGATAGCGCATGGTTGATGATAGTGCATGGTTGATGATAGCGCATGGTTGATGATAGCGCATGGTTGATGATAGCGCATGGTCGATGATAGCGCACGGTTGATGATAGCGCATGGTTGATGATAGCGAATGTTTGATTATAGCGCATGGTTGATGATAGTGCATGGTTGAGTATAGCGTGTGGTTGATGATGTTTGTATTGAATAAATCATTTTGAAAAATTAAAAATTTTCAATTTTGAAAATAAAATTCAAAAATTATTTTTTTTAATATTTGATAATAAAATTAGAAATTCATTGCACATGTGTAACATCGGAGATACTGGATTCTTTAGAAGTGTTGTCTTTAAAAAGTAATTTTTAAACGTATATTATTGAAGTAAGTGAGTTTAAAGACAAAATCAAATTTGTTCGTCTTAAATAACATTACATTAGTGAACGACTTGTCAATGAAACACGTCTACCTGAGGTCTGCGCTCACATGTCTACAGAAGGACGGAAATAAAATTATTGAGTAAAACTCATGTTTAAATTGTTTTTCATAAATTATTCATGAAGAATTTTCTTGCGTTTCATTAGGAACTTTTTTAATAGTTCATTATTTCTTTATTGGTTTGATAGATTATCAATTCACTTGATTGTTAATTGTGTTCATGGCTCAGAAGTTTTAAGTTACAAGTCACACCGGCATATCATGTTATATATAAGAAGCGTTATCCGTCGCTCACATAACCTTATCTTCATTTAGGGTGTAATTTTTCTATACAAGGAAGAGAGGCATGATGAAAGGAAGGGGCAGTGACGAATCGAATGACATTTTTTTTGGTTGAATATTATTTCAGAGGTAATATAAATATAACATATTTTGACCATAAAACCTAAATGCACTCATGAGTCATGGTATATCAAGTAGTTTAATGAATCTTTCAGAACAAATTTAAATATTATTTCATTTAATATTTTCTTTGCACTTTGTGGTCATAAAAATAAATTTGTACTCCTAGGATATTCAATATTTCATTTGAAAAATTTCCCGTTTCAATGTGACTGTTTCTCTATCACTTATATTATAATACCTTGAGAGGAAAGGGATAATCTGTCGTCTGTTGACTTCTTCCTTCCTTTCTGAGGCTCTGAGGATCACATACGAAGAAAAACTTCATATATAAGTGAACGAAATCAAAGAGTCATTATCTCAGCGCAGTCTCCCCTGTAAATGGAAGTCTCTCGATCAAAGAAATAGTTTTATGAGGGACTGGAATATTTATAACACACTAATCGAACTAAATTGACCGAAGTGCTTTGACTGGTTTCACTACATTCTGAAACAAACTGGACTTGGCGATGAGTCCCCAGCGTCTTCGGCTCAATAAATACGAGTTTATAACAACCGTGGCATGAATATTGGAAACTACTGCGGGAGCCAGAAATTTAATGTCATGTATCAGAACCTTGTTTATTTTCCAAGACAAGCAAACATTGTATTCTTCCATAGTATCCTTAATATTTGTTTCGGCTGTAGCAGTCCCAGGCCACGATGGATCGCCGCCAGTTCAGTACACAGCGATTTTCCTGAAATGTGTTCAACTTCTACGTCCATTAAATGATCAGTCCTTGTGAGAGAGCACTTCCTGTGGCTGGCCCGGGCTGAGATGAACTGATTACTGATATTCTCCTAGATTATGTTTGGCGGCAAGCTTGCTGATGTGGTAGGTGTGATACGAGCAACTCGAAAAATATTTTTCACCATCATAATTGAGCCACTCAAGGTTATGGTAAGTCTTACCACACCTTTGTCCAGAAGCACTGCTCAGGCAATCGATTCATTCGCGAGTAACGATGCGCTGACAAGCTATTCAGAAAATGCACGCTACCTAACTCTTTGGTTTTATACGAGTATATTTTGATAATATGAAGCAGAAGAAAATGAAATAGAATTTATTTTCAACTTCAACCAATAATGAAATTAGACTCCTTTAATTACAAACAATACGACAGAAGACGGCCACACAATAGCTTTTCAAAAAGCAATCCTACAGAGAGACTACCATCAACTAGACTTTTAGTATGGTTTAGTTTTATTGTCACAACTTTTTGACAGGTAGGATCGCAGTGGCAAGCTACAGCTAGCAACAGTTGAATCACCACAGAGTCTAATTTACCGCTTACAAGTACAAAAAAAATGCATACCAGAAATGCATTCATTTGGGTTCAACTGAGGATAACGATCTCAAAGCGAACGATATATGACAATAGAGATCGTAACAATATCGTTTGTATATTAATCATCTCTATTAGAAGGTAAGACTACTATGTCGCTGAAGGTAGTGACAAACTATATAAACGTGCGTATGAACATTTATAAGGCATGTGTCACGAGGTCAATTAAGTATAAGGCGCGTTTCATGAAATCCATCATGGTGGTTCGTGAGCATCAAACCCTCACGAAATATGGAAAACTGGCATTGAAAAATGTTCAGCATACAAACGCTGACTCAGTCGACGTAACACCAGAAATAATAAAATTCATATTCAATAAAATCAGTAGAAAGAAGTTATCCAGCGCCAGAGATTCATTCAACTTGATTCAACTAAGTAGGTATAACTACAACAAAGGAACTGCCTAAATTATTCATCGCAACGATGCAAACAAGTGAAAGACAAAGATTAACAATATTTATTTAATCTACACTATTGCAATTAAACTATGTAAATGAACAACTGGACAAAAATACAGTTTTGTAGCTCCATATAAATCGTTATTTTTTTATAAAAATGTTAACCGATCATTTAGTTGCGAGATGACTGAAGCAACATAAGGTTTGGGAACTGTTTTGCGTCTCAATGGTCTAAAAATACCGTATAAGGAGAGATACCCTTTATCGCATGGATTTTGCTTGATAATATGCACCTTTACTTAATTACAGTTATCAAGCATAAGATTAATAGCAGCTACGGGGAACAGTTTAGTTCATAATTATAGTTACTCGTTAATGCCCAACAGTTAGTAACAACTTCAAGGATGAAGCAAGAGGATAACGTCAGAGCTTTCAAAACCGAAAAAAAGTCTGGAGTAAGGACTTGCAGGAGGACGTAGTCAAGACTGCCAAGAAGGCATAGTCAAGACTGCCAAGAAGGCATAGTCAAGACTGACAAGAAGGCATAGTCAAGACTGCCAAGAGGACGTAGTCAAGATTGCAAACAAGGCATAGTCAAGACTGCCAAGAAGGCGTAGTCAAGACTGCCCAGAGGACATAGTCAAGATTGCAAAGAAGGCGTAGTCAAGACTGTCAAAAAGGCATAGTCAAGACTGTCAAAAAGGCATAGTCAAGACTGTCAAAAAGGCGTGGTCAAGACTGCCAAGTGGGGCGTGCTAGCAATTGCCGTTCCCTCTCAGCCATTCTTGCCCGTTCCCTTGACTGAGCTTCAGATCGTCTGGCTGACTCTTGCACTAATCGTTGGGCTCTGGCCTGGAAAAATCAATAGACACCAATTAATATTAATATATTGGATGCATACTTTAATTCTACTTGACAAATGAAGTATGATAAATACATCTTGTTGGTCAGCTGTAATATATTGACTTAGAGAGACTCACTTGCAACTTGTTGGTCCTGTATGATATGTGCTGCATGTCGGACACCAGGTTCTTGGCGATATGTGTGTACTTGGTCAATTCTTCAAACTGAAACATTGGTAGCAAGTTGCAAATAGCAATTTTGTCATCATCGTAATAATTCAATTTACTGGCTCTAAAAAAAATATATTGCACATGATGTCGGAAAGGTTACGAACTTTCGTGCATATGTCTTCATTTTTGTCCATCCCTTTCTGTAAACCATTGAGAACGATTTAATCTTCACCCTTTATTAAATTAACGTCATTATTGTCAATTCTAATAATTTTATTCGAAGCAGTCATTTAGCGACCGGGCTGGTTGCGACTTTTCTCAATGCTTCCGAGGCTTTCCCTGCAGCCAAGCAGAAATCTTGCATCTCTGGCCGGCAACAGACAGATTCACTTCAACCTTCACACATCCAACTCGTCCCTGTGTCGTCTCGCGTGGTCTCAGCCTCTAGCCGGTTCTTCAACTGGACAACTCCTCACCTGCACCCAGAAGGCCTGTTCTTCCCACAAAGAAGCCGTAAGTCGTTAAATTAGCCTGTGCCGCTCTTAATGACTGCTTCTGGAAGAGCCTTTTAATTCTAAAACGATTAACCCTTAATCTCATAGGATGAATGTCGTGACGAGATGTTCATGATAACGGAGGGGGGCACAACTTTCCTCTACCTCTCCAGTGGACGGGCGACCACGGCTTTCGTTTCTTTTTGAATAAATTCAAATTTGAATCTGGAGTATGTTGTTTACCTGTCCTCGCCATGAACTTATTTTCGTCACATGATTAAGTTGTCAAATGGATGTAATAATAATTAAAGAATAATTATGGTATATATTAAAAATAAATGCTGCTCAATAGTTTCAATGCATCTTGCAAATAAAAAATTTTGCAAAAATTATTTCATCATAAATGGAATTATGGACATCAGCTTAACATATACACCTACAACTCAGACAAAAATTTTGCAATGCTTACTCAGCTTGATAAGCACATCTGAATGACATAGAAGCATCAAATTTTACAATATGATTAGATATAAGTCATGTAAAGCATTATCTTTTATATGTAAAGAATTACCAGAATCATGATAAATACTGCAAAATGGTCATATAAAACATGTAAAATAGTAATATAAACTATACAAAATAGTCAATATAAAACATACTTTTGACTGGAAATTGCATGTGGTTATTGTTGTTGTTAAGGCAGATGCTTCCAAGTTAACTTTCTCCAACCCAGCCAGCTGGTGGTGTCTGAGATCAATAAGCAACAAAAAATTCATGTCAACAGAAATTACTATCTTCACTTAACAGATGAGGAAGTGAGGTTAGTTAGCCAAGAAAAAAACACAAGATGCAAATTGCATTGGACTGCAGTTGTTACGGTACCTAAAATAACATCTTGAAAATAAAATTTAAAGTAACAGAATTTTTATAGTTTCACTTACATTTATTACTTTTACAAAAGAACATGATACTCTAATTTCAATCAGTTTATATTTTTAATGAAAGTCAGATAGAAGATGCTGTTTGAGTCTATGTGGGTACAGTTGAGTACTATGGGAGGATGACAACTGACAAGTCATGGATAGAAAGCTTTGAATAATAACATCATAATTATAACCAGTATTATATATGTTCAAGTGTAGCAGCTAGAAAAGTATAGTAATTGCTCAGAGATGACTTATATATTATTGACATTAGGCTTCTAGCTACACAATCTTACAAAAAAGCCATGACTTCTTTTTGAAGGAGCTGTACATCAGAGCTGCTGGCAGCAATGAGCTGGGACAATTCTTCAAGGTTTATGTCCTTTTCATTCAAATTTTCTGCAAAATATCTCATCCATTAAAGTCAAACAAAATGAATCTCACACATAAAGTTCAAGTCTTCAATGTACATATATATAACTATCTAAGAAAACTGCATCTAATATAAATTAATAAATTCCAATTCCTAAATCTTTTAACATTTGCAAAAATATGAATACTTTTATCACAAATAGTCACAAAAATTCTAGTAAAATTGCAACAACCTAAAATATTCTTTGTCAAAAAAATTGAGATCAGTAATCAGTTTCAGTTAGACCTATATAGACTCCTGTGTCCTGAAATAATTTTCTCGAAACAAACCGGAACAGACGAAACGAGACGAGAAAATTCCGGGAAAGAAATAATGGGACAGAGGGTAAAATTTGTCCCGGAATAAATGTATGAACCGAGACAAGACTTCTGTCACGGACTTTAAAACTTGTGTCTCGGTAAATTATGAACCGGGACGAGACAGACAGATTTGAAACGAGACATAATGAGACAAGACGAGATTTGTCTGAATTATTTACGACAAAACAAGTTTTTCAATTACGATACGAATCATTTCAAAAACATGGGTTGAAGAATACCAAGTTAGACCTTTCTTGCTAATAGGGCTATAGACAGTTACCAGTTAAATATAGTTAATTTGCAGATTTAGCAAAATATGTCTGACTAACTGACATGACAGTTAATTAGTGGTCCGACAAACACTGCAAACCTGTCAATGTATGGCTGAGTATTGAGTAAAAAATGTTACTCTTAAGTCTTAACTAAGGCTTCAATGGCATTTTATGGGAACTGTATGAATACTAGTCAAGTTCATTATGCATTCAGAACAAGTTCAGGCGCCATGGAGCCCTTATAGGGAGTAGGGACACAGTGTCTAGAATAGTAGGCCAATTAGTAAACAGTGGAGTGGAGTCCTGGTAAGATATTCCTAATAATACTAAAGCTAGTTTTATATTATCTCTGCCAATAGTTAAATTTTGTGCTACACCTCCAGGAAATTTTCACAGTTGCACTGTTACCTGAATTGTAATTAAATGCTTGTTTAACGTTATTTAGAAAGGATAAACATGGATATTTAGAGTTCTTTTTTGAAGATCAAACTATTATATTCTTCCAACTTGAGGGGAGCGTCTGCCCCAAATTTTATCTCTAGTTATTTATCGACGGATCGATTCAAAATTCGGTACACATGTGTAAAACGGAATTCTACAACTTTTCTGTTTGTGTGAATTTTTCAAAAAAAAAAGGAAAGAAAACCTGTAATTCATAGAAAACGAACAAAAAAGGGGTACTGTAGAAATATCTCTCTTCCTAGGATTTCCAAGCTACAACATTGAGACACATATCATTTGATGCGTAAAGACCGCATCTAAAACTGATGCAAATGGTTTTTTGATATTCTCATTTTAGTGGGTATGGGAGCATTTTTCATGAATTTTTCGTAAATTTTTTCATTTCATCCCCAACTTTTTCAACCCTTTTTGCAGAATAAAATCCAAACTATAACGAAATTAGAAAAAACGTCTGCATCATTAGTAGATCTTTTATTTGCTATTTGAATGGTATATCTCTCATTGATGTAGCTTCAAAACTCTAGGAGGAGATAGGTTTGCAGTGCCAATAAGTTAAATTTTCAGTAGAGCCCCAAAAAGTGGCACACGCCTCTAAATAGACATTCAATGGTGCTAGGTTGCAAGACTAGATGATACTGGAGCTTAATTTCTGTCAAGGCTGGTGCGAACGACTGCACGAGAACCATCCCATATGACTGCAGGCAGATAACTGAAGCACAGCGTGTTCAGACTAGCTATTTAAGTGTTCTACCTATAATTTTGGCCTATCTTAAATGTTAAAAAACCTCATTACCCCTAACCCTTTCGCGATCTGTCATGAACGCATAAATCAACATAAAGAGATGATTTTGCTACCGTTAGATGCGTCAGAATGTAAGCTTTAAGATGAGTAAAAAAACAAAAAAGTCAAAATTTTTTAATTTGGGGCAGGCGCTCTCCTTAAATTTTGTTGTATTTTTAAATGTTGTTGATATTTCTTTCCAGACTTTTTGTTGAAGGAGATTGATCAAGGCAAGATGGATGAATATTATCCTGTGATTGAGCTGTAGGCAAATTAAAGTCTGTCCAGACAGCCGATGTCACCAGCTACAGCTAGGATGGCCTCCTCCAGACCATCATAGAACACAATTATTGGAAAATAAATAATGTGCTTTTACATTTTTATTTGCCTGTCAAGAATAAGTACCATAATAAACCACAACATGTATTTGTAGCAAAAATTATTTCAATTGCCGAGTTCCAATCTGAATAGTAAAAGGATACGTCTCAAGTTATTATATAAATGTATGATGGTAAGCCAAAGTTTACACCACATAAATAATTGATTCGTCTCATTATTTGTCAATATGTCTTGTTAAAATGGCTATAAATTCCGGGAAATTTTAAGCTACCTATTTTAACCGGGATTTCTTGTCTCGTTGTTATGGGCTGTCACTCTTACTGCTGGAGAGTGGTGGTAACCTTGATCCCACTTGGGGAAGTAACGCTCCCCCAGTTCCGAGTTAATGTAGAGTTGTTTTTAGAATCTTGAAACTCATGGTAAACATCAATATTTGTGTTATCAGTGCTCTCCATCTCATTCTCTTTGCCTTTTTTGCAGACCATTATTTTATGTGTCAGTGGAGATTGATTAAAATTCCAAATCTCCTATCCACCAAAATATCGTACTCACACTATTGCCTGTGGTTGGTGAGTAGTTGCCAAGATATACCTTTTTTAATCACTGCTCATATACTCATTGATGAAGGTTGTGTTTTTGAGAATGCCATTATAGATGAGAAATATATTCATCTGTTATCCTGCTTGATAGTTTATTGTGTATATATGTTTCAAAGTTTGTATTGATGTTGTGTTTAATAAGTGTGTTAGGTGTTGATAATGTAAATATTTTACAGAAGCATCTTCAAGTACTTCAAATAAGCGACCCATGCCCCGTTTGTCTGGTTGTATGGTTGTACCATTTGCCTAGTTGTACAGTTGCTGGTTGTCCAGTTTAGGAGTTATATTGTTATTTGAGTATACGGTTAACAGTTTTCCAGTTACCCAGTTATTTGGCTAGGTTTTTTTATTTAGGGTTCCCTATCTTGTTTAAATTTAAAGTTCCTTAATAATTAAATCTTGTATTAGAATTAAATAAAGTTGAACAAAAAGAGAAAAACACCTGGAGGACAGGGAGGGCTATAAGGGGAGTTTGGAGGCCATCTTTTATTTAACCTAGATTTTAAAGAACCTTGAATACCTTCCCTCTCTTAACTAATAAACACGACCCATTACATTTTTGGCGCTCGAACAGGGACTTAGAGTTTTCCTTCCACTAGGTTTACTGGGAATTTAGTTGTTAGGACTTTGAAGTTAGATATGGCAAGTACACCGATCGGGGCATGGGGAGCTGTTGGGCTGGAGCGAGGAGCTGCAGCTATACTTGATGGTGGAGCACCGGTGCACCACCAAAATGGTTTCTCTTGTGCGCCACCCGGAGTGGAACCTGATGAGCTTTCTGATCCTCAATTGCGTCATCGAGAGGCACAACGCATCAGTCTCAGTGTTTCTGAGGATGCACATTTTGATGAAGGCCAGGAAATTGCTGAGACCAAGAGAGTTGGAGCAATCCCAAAGAAGTCTCAAGCCAGTGCTACAATGCGTCCAGCACTGAGGATTAACCAAGGACCAACTGAGTGTGACCTTCTGAGAGGTGCAGAAAACGTCACCATTAAGGAGGACTTGACTAGGGAGGATGATTTGATGTTCTTTGTGTGACTTCAGTCTTTCTTTCTACAAATGACAAGACATCGTGTTCGAGGTGATTTTCTAAATGGACTTACAATCCAGTTGGATGATTCTCTTCACTTTGATCGCATGAAGGAGATGTTCTTCCCACCATTTGAGGTAGGGATGAATGATCAACATACACATCTGAGAGCTATTAAATTTCATATCCGGCGTCTGAAGGAGAGATCACCTCTGCGTTTTGAGCTTCCATCTCCATCAGTCCAGCTGGATGAATACTCTTACTCTGTTTGGAGTAAACTTTTGCATGAAATGATGAATAGCCCCTATTGGCAGACTATTGACTGTCACTCTGATTTTCTTGTTGCTCTGCGGGATGAGAACAATAACCCAGCAACTTCAGCCACTAATGCAAGAAGCCGTGAAAGCAAGCTCGATCTAGTTGGCTCAGACCAATTGGAGATGCCTGCACGACAACCACGGCAGTTGCGTCCAACGGCATGTTCATCTCCTAAGCAGCATTCTGGGTTGCCGCGCGTGAACGTGGCAATTGAGGAAATTGTCATTGACTCATCTGACAGCTCTGAAGATGATGAAGATAACTCCATGCATCGAGCATCGCAAGCTGTACGGTTTCGAGTGGTGACTCCCCCAACATTTGATGTGGGAGGCTCATATAGCCTGCGCAAGTATCTAGAAATCTTTGAGAGATACTTTCATGCCAAGTTCCGTGGTGGAGAGAGGGAATATTCTATGGAGCTTGGTCGATTCCTTCAGGGAGAAGCCCTGAATGCTTACCATGCATTTGGTGGTTGTGAGAAGCGCTATTCTGTGCTGAAGGGAAAATTACTAGAATGGTATTGGACCAGAGAAGTTCATGGATCTTGCTGATGGAAGAACGAAATGAAAACCATGAAGTTCCAGACTGGAGAGACATTTAAACTGTTTGCAATGAGAGTCCAGGAGGTGGCACAGAAGGCCTACCCTGGTGATGACTGTGAGTGTTTCAAAAAGATGATGGAAGTGTATCACCGTGCTACCCCAACATGGTTTAATGCAAAGTTAAAGCAAAAACAGGACATGAAGGAGATGATGGGACTTGGAAGTAGGCTCAATTGGGGAGACATTCTCAAGTTGGCTGAGAAGGAGGACAAGGACAACCATGATCATAAGATCAAAGATGAGTCTCAAAGCAAATGTACCAATTGGGATCAAGGCAATGACTATTGCAGTCCCACAAGAGAACCAAGAGAAGCTGAGTTTGTTCAAGTTAGTCTTGCAACTCAATCACCCAAAGTCAACGCTGGAAAGGGTTCACCAACCCGAGCAAAAACCTACTATGGGACCCAAAGGTGGTCTGGGAAAAACTTGCAGAGCAGTCCAAAGAATATAGTACATCAGCAAAATCGTTTGCAAGGTGCAGCTCTTCCCTGTGACTGGCGTGGAAAGCCACGCCACAGGACTGAGGATTGTTGGTTAAGGAATGGGCTTTGCTTGATCTGTGGGAGTCCTGATCATCATAGACAGGCATGCCCCAAGTATGCAAAAGGTTTGGGGGGAAAGCACCAGTGTGTCCTGTCTGTGAGGGACCTCATTTGGGAATGAATTGCAAATCTCAAAGAGGCACTGGTTCCCCTTCAACCTTGTCAAACTAGTTATTTCTGAGCATGGAGGCGATGACTCAGAACCTAGGCCTCAGCCTCATTTGATTGAATTGGTAACAATGGCCAAGGTCCATAACCCTGAGGGCAGTTACCATACAGGTAATAATGATCATACAGCTACAGGTCTTCAGATTGTTGAACAGTGTCCACCTGCTGAGGTGATGACTATGGACCTAGTTCCATATACTGATACAACCTCTAGAGTTCTTCCTGATTGTCGAGACAGGTCTCAGATCAGAGTAGGCTCAAGAGCAGACATGGTGTCTCCACAGCACAAACGACACATTAGCTGGGACCAAATTTGTTTAGAGCAAGAGAGGGATGCGCCAATCAACCCTCGTGTAAGTATAGTGACTGACACGGATGAGGAAGTTCCTGTTCTTCCAGAGGAGTCGTCAGGTATTTCTGTGGTTGTGGACCATGTGGAACCCATCTGGTTCACTAGAGCAGTGAACTTTGCCAGGGCATCACCTGTGCCTCTCTTGTGTGTAAATTTGCTACTTGCTGGAATTAAGGTCTCAGCTCTCATCGATTCAGGTGCAGAAAGGAGCCTAATAGGAGAGTCTCTGCTGCCTCCAGCCTGCACTGTCGACCAGTGTCTAAAGTTCAAGATTCAGGGAATTGGTGATAGTGATACAGTTACTTCGGTGGGACTGGTAACACTCCCTGTGAAGATGGGATGTATGGAACTGTCCATTGAGTTTATAGTGATACCATCCACAGTAACTATTAGCTGGGGAGTTCTTTTGGGCTGTGATTTTTAAGAGCCAACCAGTTTGAGGTAAATGTTGCTCAAAGGCGGCTAACCAAGCACCATGAAGGTGGTGCTGCAGTTGACTTTTATGCAGACAGTGAGGGTGAGCTAACCTCGTCCTTACGTCATGAACAATGAGTAACTTTGACTTCAGTTAAGGTTGACCCTGGTCAGTCTCTGGCCATACCTGTTACACTGGGGTTAACGGATGACATAGTAGCCTCAGTAAATCGCGAGTCGCTCCTGTTTGTGGAACAGTCACAGCACAGGCCTGAGTTATCAGTAGTTAATGGACTGTTGAGGCCTGATGATCTTCACGTGCTTGTGGTGAATCATGGCAAGAAGACTGTTACTTTGAAGAAGGATACTGTCATTGGAGACATGTTGAAGAGGAGCATATTGCTCCTCTTGCTTAATCTTAGATTATTAGGTTCTTACTTTCATTCCTGGCACTTTGGTGTATTTCTTACTTTAGGTTATGCTTCCTAATATGGTTTGCTCTTTCCATTTAATTTAGGGCTTTTGTGACTGTTATTATTATGCAGGAGTTTCTTGGTCTGATTAATTTTCAGCGCAAATTTGTACCCAACTGTTCATCAATTCAGAAATGCCTTTCTTCATTAACGGGGGGAAAGAGGGGTACAATCATTGATTGGACGAAAGAGAGACTGGAGGCTTTTGAAGGTTTGAAGAGAGCTGTCCAATCAGAAATTGAATTGGCTTACCCAGATTACTCTCCTTCGGCCTCAAAGTTGATACTCTCAGTAGATGCTTCTAGACTTGGTGCAGGAGCATGTCTGTCTCAGTTTCAAGATGGACGTAATGTTCCTATTGCATTTGCATCAATGAGCTTTAATGCCACCCAACAGAAGTATTCAACCCTAGAACAGGAATTGGCTGCACTAAGGTGGGCCGTGAAGACTTTTCGAGTATTTCTCACAGGAATTGAATTCATCATCCGTACCTACCACCAGCCCCTTGTGTACCTGCACAACATGCGGTTGGTTGATGGTCGGTTGGCAAGGACACTTGAGGATTTGAGTGATTTCTCCTTCATAATTGAGTATATCCCTGGCGAGAAAAATGTTTTTGCAGATGGCTTGTCACGTATCCCTGCAATGAAATTGCCTACCTGTGCCGAAGAGGGATGCCTGCCTCCTGGATTGGTTTTAGATGGAGCACCTACTGCCGGGGGAGGTGATTCGTTGTTCGTTAGTTTGTTAACTGCATTATCATGTAACACCAATGTTAGTGTACCGTCATCACACGAAGAGCTAAGAAAAGTGCTGGTTGATGAAATGCTAGCACATCCTCGGGAGTATGGGTTCTCGAAGGTGACAAGGGAGATCAGGCAAAATCTTCGATTGATGAGATGTAAAGGACAGTTTCCTTGCATGGAAGTTTTGCTTGCATTGAGTTCCCTCTATCAATTAGTTATTTTGGTTTACTTTTGCAGTGATCGCCCGGTAGTTTATCGCCATGGTCGAGTAACCAAGGAAAATTGCCAAGGTTCCTCCAGTGCTTGGCAGGAGTTCACTTCAATCCTGTACGAGCTACGCCTGGTTTCAAGTGCCCAGAAACTGAGATGTGGGAACCAGAGCGTACTTTTAGCTTAGATAATGTGCAAAGTAATAAGAAGACGTCTGAAGACGAAGCGCAGCTTACTAACTGTGTCTCCACAGTAATATGTTCCTGAAGTCTTGACTCTGAACTACCATGCGTGTTGGTGCAGATTTCAAGGGAAAGTTATTGTGCTATCATTGATACTGGCGCTGAAGTTAGCCTAGTACAAAATTCTGTATTTGAGGCATGTGCAGGACCTCTTATGTCTACTGAAAGCCCTCCCAGTATTGAGGGGTACACCGGAGATGCCTGCAGAGTGCAGGGTGTGGTGGTTTTGAAGTTTGCAATAGGTGAACTGAAACTGCGTGAACATCCCTTTGTTGTGGTAGAGGATGGACTAATTCCACATTGCCTCCTACTTGGAGCTGATTTCCTTCAGAAAAATTGTCTCACTATCAACTTAGCTGATGATGTAATGCGTCAGGTGTCTGGGGCTGGAAGAACAGTCAAATTGTTGTCTGGCTTTTCCTTAGGACAGATCGAATCTAGCGTGCTCTTTGTTCACTTGGAAGATAATCCTGTGTTGAGGAGCACCTGTAATGAAGGAGATACGCTGCCTTTCATTGTGACAAAGAACCCAGAATGGATAATGCAAATCCAAGAAGACCCTGATATATCGAAATTGAAGTCCGTCATTATAAAAAACCTACCATCTCAACACTGGCCACAAAGCTTGGCTGAATTTCGTCATTACTCTGCGGAGTTGGTGGTTGTCAGAGATGTTCTCATACATGTTGGGCAAGCTCTGACTTGCGTGTTACCATTCACAGCATTGGTAGCTTTAGTAACTGCGACACATGAGAGTATGGCTAATGTGGGTTGTGCAAAGTTGTTGGCCTTGATGAAAAACAATGTATGGCATCCTCGTCTGTATGGTGTTGATGATGTCTGTACAACATGCATGCGCTGCCAATGCTACAAGATACGAACTAAGCATGACAGACCACCAGTTCTGAAAGTCCAAGCTCGCCACCCATTTGATTTGGTTGCAGTGGACCTACTGCAGTTGCCCAAATCAAGAGAGGGCAATGTAGCATGTTTGGTTGCAATTGACCATTACTCAAAATGGCTGAGTGTGGTTCCATTGCGCAATAAGACAGCATCCTCTGTGGTTAAGGCATTTGCTCATCGCATACTGCCAACAATGATTCGCACTCCTGACCGCTTGTTGTCGGACAATGGTCCTGAATTTTGTAGTTCACTCTTTACCAATGTACTTTGCACTTATGGCATTAAACACATTACAACCACACAATATCAACCAAGTAGTAATGGCTGTGTGGAAAGAGTAAACCATTCAGTGACAGAGATCCTTCGAAATTTGGCAACATCATCAAGTTGGGACAAAGAGCTAGCCCGTGCTGTCATTATTTATAACCATACCAGGCACTCAGAATTACAGATGTCACCAGCTGAGTATCTACTTACTAAGAAGCATGTGGTGATTGACACACCAGTGGTTACAACAGAGGACCTAATGCTTTGGTCACCAGGAAATCCTAGATTCAAGCCATTTGCAGTTGGGAATCTGGTAAGGAAAAAGATAAATTTTGGAAATCGATGTGTGAATAACAAGTTTCAGCCTCGTTTTGAAGGACCCTATGAAGTTGTTCAAGTACATGACAACAAAGTGACTTACAAAATATGACCTTTGCATGGTGGCAATGTGGTCCCTGCTCATCATAATCAGCTTGCAACCTGGAAGACTTCACCTGCATATCTGAACTTTGACACCTCCAAGGATCTTGGTGGTGATGTTACCTGCAGTCGATCAGAGTTGTCTGCAGCTTCGCTGGTATCTTCAGAGACTTCTCTAACTTCCCTTCTGTCTTCATCATCAGACTCCACTGGTGAATTCTCGGGATTCGTGCAGCCAAATCATGCCGCTAAATTCCCTGATACCTCTCCAGTAAATGAGCTGAATGCAGAGAGAGACTCAACATCATCATGCATTAGAACTGAAGGCAGAAGACATAAGGTGCCAACTTTTGATATGGGGCAACCTTTCCCTAAGTCTTGTACTGCAGGTGCAGGAGAGCCTGTTGTTGATTTGCAGTCCAAGGATGGTAATGAGATTAATGGAGAATCTTCCAAGCTGCCTTCTGGTGTAGTGTTACCAGTTGATGGTGAGACATGGGATATGTCTTCAATTAGTAGTGTTAAGAGTTTACCTGAAGCTAAATTAATGAAGAGAGAAAAATTGTATTTACAAGTGGCCAAGTTTGTAAGGAATTAAATCATTAAACTTCTGGATGAAGCATGTGATAGAGTGGTGGTCACCCCAAGAGAACAATCAATGGTCCAGGAAGATGGGTCATTTTCAGGATTTGCTGCTGCCATCTTCACAGCTGATGAAGATAAGATAGCTACTCCAGTTGTATCAACTGATGAAGAGGCTCTGTCTAATAGGACTGGTTGTGAACGTCTTCAAAATTCAGTTTTTGATGCCAAGTCAGGCAGTACTAATTGTGATAAGTTGGCTGTAATACCTGATTTTAGACCTATAACCAGATCTAAAAGTTTAGTTGCTGATTTACCTAATGTGATGGACATTCCTGTTGAATATGTTAAGTCTTTGAACAAGTAAATTTTCTAATTGTAGTATTAAGCAAAGTAGGCTGTAATTTAGTTAGATTGGTTGGCTGAGAGACGTGAAGGAGAGCACTGGAGGGGGGTGTGTTATGGGCTGTCACTCTTACTGCTGGAGAGTGGTGGTAACCTTGATCCCACTTGGAGAAGTAACGCTCCCCCAGTTCCGAGTTAATGTAGAGTTGTTTTTAGAATCTTGAAATTCATGGTAAACCTCAATATTTGTGTTATCAGTGCTCTCCATCTCATTCTCTTTGCCTTTTTTGCAGACCATTATTTTATGTGTCAGTGGAGATTGATTAAAATTCCAAATCTCCTATCAACCAAAATATCGTAGTAATCGTACTCACTCTATTCAGTCTACTGCCTGTGGTTGGTGAATAGTTGCCAAGATATACCTTTTTTAATCACTGCTCATGTATTCATTGATGAAGATTTTAATGTTGTGTTTTTGAGAATGCCATTATAGATGAGAAATATATTTATCTGTTATCCTGCTTGATAGTTTATTGTGTATATATATATGTTTTGAAGTTTGTATTGATGTTGTGTTTAATAATAGTGTGTTAGGTGTTGATAATGTAAATATTTTACAGAAGCATCTTCAAGTACTTCAAATAAGCGACCCATGCCCCGTTTGTCTGGTTGTACAATTGTACCATTTGCCTAGTTGTATGGTTGCAGGTTGTCCAGTTTAGGAGTTATATGGTTATTTGAGTATACAGTTAACAGTTTTCCAGTTATTTGGCTAGGTTTTTTGATTTAGGGTTCCCTATCTTGTTTAAATTTCAAGTTCCTTAATAATTAAATCTTGTATTAGAATTAAATAAAGTTGAACAAAAAGAGAAAAACACCTGGGGGACAGGGATGGCAATAAGCGGAGTTGGGAGGCCATCTTTTATTCAACCTTTTAGATTTCAAAGAACCTTGAATACCTTCCCTTGCTTAACTAATAAAGACGACCCATTACATCGTCTTGGTATTGTCCCGGAATTCCAACGGAGGGCTGAAAATTGTCCTGGTTTTTATTGCGAACCGGGACAGAGCCTGTTGTCTCATCTCGGATACAAAAAAAATACCAAACACAGGAGACTAGACCTATATATATTAAATTTCAAGAAAATAATTCTTCATAAAATCCTGGATGGAAATGATCATTCCATAGGAGTTGAAGTCATGAAGATGCAATATAATTTGCGAATTCTTAAATACCTACCTAATTGCAATACAGCAAAAGATACCATTATTGATACATATAATTAGGCAGATTTTGCAGAATACAACTTAATTCGTTGAAACATTATTGCAAAACAAGTAGGCTAGCCTGGCTAGGTATGTACCTAACTGTAACAATACCTTGAAACATAGTGACAAAGAAGAGGGCAGGGTAAATGCAGTTTATTCTGACATAGTGGGTAATTCCAACACTTCTCAACATTTATCCTTTATATTAAGCTTTATCTTAGTTCCACGCATTCTTTGGTGGTTGAAATAGTGATGTTATACTATTGTGCGCCATACTATTGCTAAAACACTAGGTCTGGGCCATCTGGCGGGAAAGTGTTAAGATCCAGAGAGAGACAGTGCACGTCACCCAGTGAGACATTCAAAAAACATGTCAAAGTTGATAGTTGACCTTGCTCTACCAAATAGTGATAAACTGTGTAGAAAGAATATTATGGTTTGAGACTTTTAAACAAGTCTGTGAATATATTAGGAATCCTTTCGGTATACTTGTATTTGCAGATTTCAAGTGGTAATAAACTAATAGATGATTAAGTTAACCAACGGTTTTAGACACATAAAAACTAATTCCGACACAGCTTGGAATTAGACACACACCGCTCGTTCTGAGCTGTGTCCAAAATAAAAATTTTCCTAATTAAAAGCTTAGTAACTCTTAATTAAAAGCTCAATTAAAAAATTAAAATTCTTCAATTAAGCTCGTTCCGAGCTGTGTCATATTCTGATACAGCTCACACAGAGTCGGAATTCCTACACAGGGTGCCGGAATTACAAATTAATAGAGTTTGAATCGCACCTGGAATTAGTCTTACAATATGCCAAATTTAGTCACACACAGCATCGGAATTCAGGGTCCAGGGATTTTGTAGGTTTGAATTCTAAAGGCTTTTAGATAAATTTGGCAACAGTTTGTGACGTTTCATCATTGCTGGCACGTAGTGTGATGTTTTGAGAGTGACATAAACCAATCAGAACTCGAGTTGCGCATACGCCGATACGGTGATATTTTTATAGCCATTCATTTCTTGCTACATCCTCAATGTGTCGGAATATACTGCATTTACCCTATTTTAATTTAGACTCTTCCTCAAGTTCATTTTTGAGTCCTATAAGTAGACCAGTAAAGTATCGTGAATACCAGCATTATCATACATAATAAATTAGTTTAAATCTGGAGTAAATGAGGAAATTAAAATTGAACCGATTCTAAAAAATTTGTGGTTTGTCACTAGGGTAAACGCGGTATATTCTGACAAATTAAGGACGTAGCAAAAAATGAATGACTAATGAAAAAATCACCGTGTGCGTAACTCAAGTTCTGTTTGCTTTACGTCACTCCCAAAACACCGCACTACAAGCCAGCAACAATGAAACGTCACAAACTGTTGCCACATTTATTTAGACGCCTTTAGAATGCAAACCTAGGGTAAACGTGGTATATTCGAACACATTAAAGACGCATTGAGAAATGAAAAACCATAAAAAAATAACCGTATCCGTTACTCAAGTTCTGTTTGCTTTACGTGACTCTCAAATTACCGCACTACGCGCCAGCAACAATGAAACATCACAAAGTGTTGCCATATTTATTAAAAAGCCTTCAGAATGCAAACCTACCAAATCCCTATATTCCGATGCTGTGTGTGACTAAATTTGGCACATTGTGAGACAAATTACGGCCGCTCTTCAAACTCTACTAATACGTAATTCCGACATCCTTGTGTTCGAATTCTGATCGCTGTGTCAGCTGTATTGGAATATGACAGGGCTTTGAATTAGAACACTATTGAATATTGAACACTACTTAATTAGGCTTTTAATTAACAGCTATTAAGCTTCTAATTAAGAAAATTTTAATTTTTGCACAGTTTGTAACGAGCTGTGTGTGTCCAATTCAAGTTGTGTCGGAATTAGTTTTTGTGTCTAATTCCGTTTCTTAACTTAATCATCTATTAATTTATTCATCCACTTGAAATCAGCAAATACATGTATACTTAAAGGATTCCTAATATATTCACAGATGTATTTAGAAGTCTCAAACCATACTATTCTTTCTACACAAACAGTTTATTACTATTTGGTAGAGCAAGGTCAACTATCAACATTGACACATTTTTCGATGATCTCACTGGGTGGCATAGACTGTCTCTCTTTGGATCTCAACATTTTCCTGCCAGACGGCCCAAATCTAGTGTTTTGGCAATAGTTTGGCGCGCAAAGGTAGGGCGTCTCTATTTCAACCATCAACAAATGCATGGAACTAAGACAAAGCTTAATATAAAGGGAAAACTAGAGAGGTGTCGGAATTACGCACGATGTCGGAATATACCGCATTTACCCTACCAGGCTACCAAATCCATATATTCCAATGCTGTCATTGCTGCGTGTGACTAAATTCAGCATTTTGTGAGACTAATTCCGGCTGTGCTTCAAACTCTACTAATTTGTAATTCCAACCCTCTTGTGTTCAAATTCCGATTGCTGCGTGAGCTGTATTGGAATATGACACATCTTGGACTTAGAACACTATTGAATATTGAACACTACTTAATTAGGCTTTTAATTGAGAGCTACAAAGCTTTTAATCAAGAAAATTTAAATTTTTGCACACAGCTCGGAACAAGCTGTGTGTGTTTAATTCCAAGTCCAAGCTGTGTCAGAATTAGTTTTTATGTGTCTAAAACTGTCTCTTAACTTAATCATGTATTAATTTATTTACCCCTTGAAATCAGCAAATACAACTTATACAAGTATACCTTATATATTCACAGACTTATTTAAAAGTCTCAATCCATAATATTCTTTCTACACAAATAGTTTTCAAAGAGCTAGAAAAAGAAAAAAAGAGCCTTCAAATGAGCTAGGGTAAATGCGGTATATTCTGACATCGTGGGTAATTCCAACACCTCTCTAGTTTTTCCTTTATATTAAGCTTTGTCTTTGTTCCACGCATTCGTTGATGGTTGAAATAGTGACGTCATACCTTTGCACGCCAAACTATTGCCAAAACACTAGATTTGGGCCGTCTGGCAGGAAAATGTTGAGATTCAAAGAGAGAGAGTGCACACCACTCAGTGAGATCATCAAAAAATGTGTCAAAGTTGACACTTGACCTTGCTCCACCAAATAGTAATAAACTGTTTGTGTAGAAAGAATATTATGGTTTGAGACTTTTAAATAAGTCTGTGAATATATTAGGAATCCTTTAAGTATACTTGTATTTGCTGATTTCAAGTCGTAAATAAATTAATAGATGATAAAGTTAAGAAACGGATTTAGACACATAAAAACTAATTCCGACACAACTTGAATTGGACACACACAGCTCGTTCTGAGTTGTGTGCAAAAATTGAAATTAACTTAATTAAAAGCTTAATAGCTGTTAATTAAAAGCCTAATTAAGTACCTAGTGTTCAATATTCAATAGTGTTCTAATTCAAAGCCATGTCGTATTCCAATACAGCTCACACAGCGATCGGAATTCAAACACAAGGATGTCGGAATTACATATTATAGAGTTTGAATCGCGGCCGGAATTCATCTCACAACGTGTCAAATTTAGTCACACAGAGTCGGAATATAGGGATTTGGTAGGTTTGCATTCTATAGGCTTTTGAATAAATATGGCAACATTTTGTGGCGTTTCATTGTTGCTGGTGCGTAGTGCGGTGTTTTGAGAGTCACATAAAGCAAACAGAACTTGAGTAAAGCATACGGTTATTTTTTTATAGTTTTTCATTTCTCGATGCGTCCTTAAAGTGTCACAGTGTCAGAATATACCACGTTTACCCTAGAGCCTAGAGCAAGGTCTACTATCCAGGATGGAATTCTAATTTTGAAGGTTCATATATTTATTATCCACCAAGACCACTTTTTCGATCCAACATCGTTATTTGAGGCAAAAAATGAACTTCTTAAGGGCTCAAAACACGTAGGTACGCTAACTTGCTCAGTTTCTATAAAGTACGTAATCACTTGGAAGTTGTATGCCTGCACCTTTCACTCAACAATTAAAATTAGACTAATAAAAAGTATTAGTTGAAAATTTGTCTCTTAAGTTGACCGCAATGAACTAAACTTCATTAAGTAATCATTAGGCAGAGTTTCCCATCATGCACACTAAACATGCAATTCAGAGTTCAGATGAGCCAAACTACATAACACGTGAGCTAACATGCTACTGAATTGAATAGGTACCTAGCTTCTTTCCCGCTACCAGTGATCTAGCGGGATGATCAATCGTATACTTAATTTGTATACGGTTGTATATGAATTATGAATTAACTAATCGTTCATATACTTAATGCAAGAGAATGAATAATTATGTTGTTTCTGATCAAATGAACGAAAACTTTTCCTGTTTCTGATCAAACGAACGAAAACTTCTGATCAAACGAATGAAAACATCTGATCAAACAAATGAAAACTTCTGATCAAACAAATGAAAACTTTTGATCAAACGAATGAAAACTTCTGATCAAACGAATGAAAACTTCTGATCAAACGAACGAAAACTTCTGATCAAACGAACGACAACAAACTTTTTGAAGATAATTCTGAAATCGTAACGTCTATTGAATTCTAATACGGATAGTTAATTTTAACATCATATTTCCAAAAATCAAGTATTGCATTTCTTTTAATTGGAAAATATTCTTTTATATAAAAAACAACGAATTTTTTCTTACAGCTCCTCACGAATGACGGATGAATGCTCCTCATATTGACAAATGACAATCTTACTCTTATAGCTAAAAATTTTAAATTGAATGATTTTGTCATTTCAAGGACTTCATTGATTACAGAACTTTAGTTTTTAGAAGTGTATTCAAGAAAAGTTTCTGAAATAGTAGAAACATTTCCATTATCATTCTGAAATAGCATAATTTCCGTTCTTATATATAAACAGAATTAATAAAATACCTATCAAATCCATCCAATGTCATTCAATTTGTGATGTATGAATGAGTTTTACTTTGATTCCTATGATGCTCATTTTTACCGGTTGAAGCTGTAGAATTAAATTAAATTTAAAAATTAATTACAATTAAATTTTACTAAATCAAATTTTATTATTTAATACACTAGATGGTACATGCTATAGAATAAAATTCTATTAGAAAAATATTGAATTAAAAATCTGATTATATTTTTTAAATTAAAAATTAATTTAATTAAATTAAATTGTATTATTAATGCACTATAAGGTACATGCTCTATGTTTTATTTAATGAAATAGTTTCCCATGTTAAACAATGAAAATTTTCTAAAAGACACAAAACGTTCAAAAACGTATGATGGCAGACAAAATCATTCAGAATTTGAAGTGAATTTATCAAGATTAATTCAACATAATAGGGCAAAAAATTCAAATCTGGAACGTATAAATAGGTTTTTATAATTTAAAAAAAACTTTCAATAATTTAAATCTCAGAATGGAATGTGAATCAAGTCTATTTATTGTGAAATCAAACTAGACACAACCAAAACATAAGTGTGTGACACCGTCCTAGTGGGGAAAATGTCTACTTCTTTCAGAAATTTCGCGGCTGGCGAGCCCCCTTTTTTCAGTGTATATGAAATCTCGCGGCTCCATAGTCACGGAAATTCATTAAATTAAAAATCTCGTGGCTCCTCAGTGGGTGACGTGTGGGGCAACCTCTTGGAACGACCAACAGAGGGAGTTGCCGGCTATGAAATAACATGAAGTATTTTAAAGCGTCGTCAATCGTAATGCTGCGCCGCGGGCAACGGCAGCTGGCAGCGAATTAGTTGAGCTCATGTTCTTGCCACGTGTGGTTATTGAAGGACGACTCCTGCCCTAGTTTGCGCGACTTCTAAATTTAATCAAGACTGTGCGGTATTTATACAACTGTGAGTATTCCTGTCATTCTATGGCCATAATTAGTTTGGTTTTAATACAGAACGTAGATCAGCGTCAAATTTCATACGTAATCATACAACTTGATACAAGACTACGCCTTGTATGTATGATTACGCTTTACTGTACCTGGTAACTTGCGTAATATTGACTGAAAACGTTTGCCACATTAAGCTGAGTGCCGACTAAAGTTCTTTAGTTCAAACTTAGTCTTAGTTCAAGCCCGAGCTGCCGACTAAATCCGGCACCTTACTAACCTTTTTCTGTCCGTCCATGGAAGCAATGACACTTGAATGAAAGTTGAAAGCTGTTTGTTAGCTCTAGTGTAGTACCTATAGTTTTAATTTTCAGCCTCTGATATTTTCAATTATTTTAATACGATTTTTTATTGTTCATTTTGGAATTTGATAGAAACCTATCTAACAGTGAACCAGATATATTCTGTGCTCAAATGTTTAGGTCAAACACACACATCACACGTCATCCTGAGAGGCTGAGACGAGTGCTGATTGCAAAATCGTTAGTTCAAACTTTGATGAAATCGAAGCCGCCAACTACCCTAAAGCCGCAGTTGATTTTGTGACTGAAGTAACACAATTAGCATTGCACTGTTGGAATTGATGAAGTTCTGATTGTGCTCGTATTCACAATACTTGTAGTTGTAGAGTTACAGTGTCGGGGATATTTTGTAAGTTTTATCGAAAAAAGAAAAACTTGTATTGTGTTCTAATGCAATTTTGGAGTTAAATGCGAGTTTTATACTAAGAGTATATTATAACAGGATTATGCATGTAAATCGAAACTGGGTTCGGAATAAGGGATTTCGGGAAAATCTGATTCTTTGATTGCTTGGATCCTCCTTCCCGGATAAATTATTTTTGATTTCTAATACATTACGAACTGCAGTACCGGATACAGGCCTACGATTTTAGGTTCCCAAATGAGTGTGCCCAAGGGTACAAGCAGCTCTATTGCCGACTGCTTGGCCGATGACCCCGAGGCCGGCCCTTCAATGGCAAGCCTGCCAACCCANACCTTCTTGACGAGTGCATGAATCCGCGGCGTGTTCTGGAGCGTTTGACCGGCAGTCGAGCTGATCCTGGTGGGCGACCAAAGCTGGACCAAGGCAATAAATTCAAGCTTGGAGGAGCCACATCTTTTCATACCTTCTTCAGCTTTGTTTGCTCCCTCTCCCACGTACGTGATGTGAATACTTTTTTGTATAACTTATTGTTTCTACGTGTAAATCTAATAATGCTACAACTGTTTGCACTTTTCAACAAACTTATATAGTTGTAAACGATTTGTGAGCTGATGAACTTGTATATCGATTTCAGTTTGACTTCTTGCTTAACGTTTAAGTTGTTATAATTTGATACAGCTCCACTTACTTTGAGAAATCAATTCATAATGTAATATAAACCTTACTAATTCACTAGAAGGGATATGAGCCTATTTAATCTAAAATATTGGTAGCCGTTTTAAATTTTTCTTCCCGTGTAAACACTTGGTCGCAAAAGAACATTTAGATTATTAAAAGCTATAAACAATTTCAGGTACAAAAAAGGCAGTCTGAAGAAAATCTCAACTTTGACCCTAAGCTTTTGAATGAAATTTACTTCGTGTATTGCAATTTCATCTACGATTATGTATGGGGTAAATCGGGTTTCTCCCTCAACACCTGGTTTCCCGAGCTCCCGGAAGTATCCTGCCAGCTGGTGAAAATGTCGCGTTGCTCGACAGAGGAGAAGTACGAGTTCAAATTTTCAAATGGCGTTTCTCATTCAAGCGTCTTCGATGAAACATCCTTTTTGCAATCTTTCTACGTGGATAAAAAGGTAGAGTGCCAGGTTGAGAGAATGTAATTTTGTCACCAACAAATATCATATTAAAAAATACAGTTCTTGATATTTATTAATTATAAGCAAAGCCACATGATAAGTAGTATAGTTTTACACCCAAAGAAATCGTCTCACTGCAACTAACTAAACATGTTTTGCAGGTGTTTGAAAGGGTCGGACAGGAACTCTGCACTGCTCTTGATGTGGCTGTGTCCATGGGTGGGTGTGAAGCTGTGGTCGAGTCCTTCTACTCCGTTGTGGATACCCAGCGGAAAGGAAGTACTATGTCAAACGAGACATTGGAGTTGCAAAGTATTATAGATTGGTGCTACCCCAAACCCTACAGGTGCCCTGCAACCATGGAGACAGTTGCCAACTTGATGCTGGATGGAAATTTTCTCCTGGGAATAACTCCTTCTCCCCCCTCGGTTCATATGGACACCAAGAACAAGTCTCCCTTCTCAGAAGTGAGCAAGGTTCTACAAAGGCTCAAAAATGAACCAGTCAAGTATGCATTTCTCTTGCATACTGATGATTTTAGGTAAATCATATAAGACGAAAGCACGAGCAATGCATAGGTAATCGGCTTCCGCTTCATTTGAGATGCGCTGTCACTTGCAACATTTTGGGCAGCCATTTGCATTTTTACGTGTGTGAAGCAGTGACCACTCCAGACACCCGTCACTGGGCTGTATTGCAGTCTATACTTTAAGGGGGAAGATTGTGATGCGATGTAGTAATCTTTCGTAATCTCTTTGTTCCTTAATACCAGCTTGATTTATATTGTTATGCACAATCCTACAATTAGAATTAATTTGCGTGCTACTCACGTTTGGTCAATATTTCTTTTATCGTTGGCTGAATGCACGTTTGGTTTGCTTAGCATTCGTAAACCTTTTTGAATATTTCATAAAATGGTATTAGAATAATAAGCAGGTTTCACTAAAAAGTATTGTTGGTTTAACTATCTGTAAATAATAATTAGTTAACGTTTACGCTAAAGAAGTCGGTTTGGAGATTTTACGTTATGTGTAAAAACAGGAATTTTTACGTTTCTCGTCTTGGAACAAACTTTTGCCTTGAGTAATACAACACATCCTAAGCTATTCATTAAAAAACTTTATGCAACGAATTTTTTAGTTCTAAAATTATTTGAAATGTTGCCAAAATGTAAAAACATTTAATGTGGTTCTGTTCAAGCCATTTAGTTCTGTACAAGCATACGATGTTTAGTCATCTTCACTGAGAAAAAAAAGCCTAGGTAGAGCTAGCCTTCATAAGTAATGCTGTTAAAGTTGTCTACAGATGTGCCTTTTCGTTTTTCCACTGGTTATAAGAAAAAATTATTCTAGCAACTGTATCCTGGGCTTTACTGATTGATAAGGTCCGCAGTTTAGTACCAACTACCACGTAACCACGCTCCTATCGTACTCCACTACTGAACTAATTTTGCGGTTCACTAATGGTTTTCCACGGCTTGGGAAATAGACTTACGGCTCGAAAATTCCTTAATTCACGGCTCCAGAATTCCAGTCGCGGCCCGGAGAGTAGATGTTTTCCAGACTAGACACCATATTGTGAGAAGTAAACAGAAAACACCGTGTGAATGTACGCAGTGAAACAGTGGCAGTTTATCTCATAATTTTGTGTGAAATCGAAAACTTTGTGGGTGTTGTCCAATCGTGAGAATTTTTTACGAAGCTGGATGTGTTTTTTTTTATTTTAGTACGTATTCATTGCAAAAATGTGTCCGCCAGCCTACGGATAAAGACTAGTTAACTTGATTAGTCGTTGGCAACATGGGATTGGATTTCAAACCATGCATGATTTCGGAAGCAGAGCAGTTTCTAATGAGCTCAGTTCATCAATTTTCATTGCAGTGGAAGGTGGTGTAACGCGGTGGTAGGGTTGGTATTTAGCTACGTTTTCTTATATTGACATGAGAATATATTACCTATACAGAATTCCACAGTCCATAGTGGCAAAGCAGAGAGTTTTTTAGACTCTCCCAGTCTCCCTCAAGTTCATTTTTGAGTCCTATAAGTAGACAAGTAAAGTATTCTGGATACCAGCATTATCATACATAAGAACATAGTGGCAAAGCAGAGAGTTTTTTAGACTCTCCCTCAAGTTCATTTGTGAGTCCTATAAATAGACCAGTAAAGTATCCTGGATACCAGCAGTATCATACATAAGGAATTGATTTAAATCTTGGGTAAATGAGGAAATTGAAAATGAACTGATTCTAAAAAAGCTGTGGTTTGCCACTATAGCATAAGAAATTGGTTTAAATCTTGAATAAGTGAGGAAATCAAAAATGAACTGATTCCAAAAAAGCTCTGGTTTGCCACTATGTTCCACACGGCAGTACTATCAACTTTGACACATTTTTTTTAAATCCTCACTGGGTGACATGACGTGCACTGTCTCTCTTTGGATGTTCCTGCCAGATGGCCCACAGACCCAGACAGCCAGACCTAGTGTTTTGAGTTTTGGCAATAGACAATAGTATGGCGCACAATAGTATGACGTCACTATTTCAACCATCAACGAATGCGTGGAGCCGTGGAACTAGCTAAGACAAAGCTTAATATAACGGAAAAAGTTGAGAAGTGTCGGAATTACCCACGATGTCAGAATATATCGCGTTTGATTTCTGACTTTTGAGAAGTGAGAAGTATTTTGAATTTCAATACTATTTGAATTGAAGAGGGGTATTATTGCAGATTAACTACATCCAAAAAAAAGGGTGTTTTTTTTTTTAATTATATGTTTTTTGGGGTGTAGATTACGAATCTGAAATCCATTTTTGGCGGTCGGCATCGGAAAACCGATTTTTTGCAATAATCACCCTTTTTTTTGGATGTAGTTAATCTGCAATAATACCTTGAAGAGGTGCAGAGAAATTTAATTTTATTGATTAGTCCAAAAAAAGTCCAAAAACTTAGACTTTCTTTTATGTAATTTTTTTAGCCAATTTTTTTAAGATAGCAGATAGCTGAGAGCAGAGTCTGCAGACTGCAGAGAGTCAAGAGAGAGAGAGTGATTCTGTTTTCAAAATTTCCAATTAATTACTTATGAATGGACATTGAACCATCTATTCAGAATTTCATAGTCTCATACAATTGTAATAATCAACTGATGAACCATCCTTACAGACTACAGAGTATACAAACCACAATGCACAATCCACCCTAGCCTACGTCGCTGCGTCAGCGTGCTATGTGACTATGTCAGTATGTGGCACAATTCATTCACCGATTTACATAGTGACAGTGTCATATTGTTTTAAAGTTTTTAACGTTTTACCTTGAGCATCCCCCATTCTTTCAAAGTCGACTCAAGTCCGAACAAGACGCATTCGCACTTACTATATTCAAAATTGTTAAAAAAAATAATTGTCGATATAACAGGCAGAGTGGCAGACCTTCTACCGTAGATGATAAAAATCAGCCGCTACTCGTCAGACAGCACACAATCCAATTCCCCAAAATGACAAATCATGTACTGGTCTCTTATACACATCTAGATGTGTATAAGAGACAGGCTATAGAGTAAACAGAATATTTTATATACAATTACAAGAAACTAACAATTTTCTTTTATCATAATTCAGCATATTATAGTTCACTNGGTCGATAACTGTCTCTTATACACATCTAGATGTGTATAAGAGACAGGTGCTTAACCGCCCGGCCTCCTCGCCGATTCTGACCAGAAACTGGCGCACAGAGCTGGGATCGAACCCGCGCCTCTCTGCTCCAATCTTGGTACTCTGAACTGCAACCACTGGGCCACCCTGGTTGCAGTTCACATAAGGTTGACCAATGAGATGCTCATTTTTGCCGATGTAGTTTGTTTTTCGCCTGTGACGTCACTGATCTCAGTGACGTCATGAGCATTAACCAATCACCGAAATGCGATCAAGCCACTAACCAGTCAACCAATCTGTCATGGGAATAACGAGATTGTTTACGTTTTTTGATCTCAGTGACGTAACAAAAATGCTGAACTGAAAGCCGGATGTCCGCGTGGGTCAACCTTATATAGTTCAACCAAGGGCCGGACCACGTTCAGAAAAATTAAAGGCTAAAAATTAGCTGAAACGTCGAGAAAACATGAAATTTTACATAACAAATCTTCAAATTTACTTAGAAAAATTGCGTATGACCAGCACAGAAGGTCTCAGAAAAGTGCATTTTTCGATCGTCTAGACAACATGAAACATTTTTATTTGATTTTTTTGTGTGCCGAGTTCAAAGTTGGATCGTCCGTGAATGCAACACTTAAACTGAAAGTATGTTTTACTCATTACTGCCAGTGATCATTCTCATATGTATCTCATGATTAAGTCATTAATCGTTTACGCAATAATTTTATAATAAAATGTAGGCGAATACTGGCAACTAATTCGTTACCATAATTAAGCGATAATCGGCTATACAAAATGAAGTGGGCCCGCTCCCACTGAGGGCACGGCGATGTTAGTGCTACAATCACTGACACCGAGTAAGCAAATGACGACGAATGTATTTCGCGCTCGGTTAGTGACAGCAGACTCGGCAAAGCGAGTTGTTGTGAATGCCTGCCCAGAATGCGACATTAAAGTGAACCCCTACTCTAAATCTGCTCATTAAACTTACGTACGAGTTGGTTAAAGTTTACGAATACGTACTCCATCTATTGTTAATAATAACATGAGAAATAAATGAGAAATGACAACATATGACGCGAAATCCGAATGAATAAGAAATTCATCAAGTTATTGGGGAGAGGTGCGGATCACGAACATAACAAAAAAGGCAACTGTACTGACAGGATTATGCTAAGTGAATATGTGTATTTATGTATAACAACGCTCATGTATTGGATTCCACGTTTGAACGAATAAGTCGAGAACGAGGGTGAAATCGAAAAAATTCACACGGGCTAGTCATCACCGTCCTAAAAAAATACGTGTGTAAGGTTTCATTGAACTATTTCCTTTAGTTTATGATATATTTCAATATCATGGTCAATGAAACTTTCCAGAAACGCCGGTCATTTCGCCGTACATCCGCGTAACTCGCGAATGAAGGTGAAATTGAAAATTTTACCCGTTCTAGCCATCACCATTACGTCTTAAAAAATCACTTGTAAAGTTTAATTAAGCTACGTTTTGTAACGTTCATTACCATATGAGATATTTCATAAACGCTGTGTATGTGTATAATTTTGGAGATCAGCCGAGAGACTGGCCGCATGTCTGTCCACAGATATAAACGTGCCTTTGTATGCTGCAGTTTGAGGCCCTGAGAGGGGACATGGGATTGAGTACCTTTGAGGAGAGAAAAATGCGATCAGTTTTGAGGTGTAAAGAAGGACTGGACGATGAACGTTGGACGAATGAACGTTGGCCGATGAACGGACGAAGGGACGATGAACGTTGGGTACGAAAGACGTATGTGCGGAACATAAAAGTGAGCAAATGGGCATGTAGATGTGATGCATTGGTGCGTAAGTGTGGTATGCATGAAGCATGGGTGCGCCATGGACCTGCTGGGCCAAATAACGAATGGGTGGTGACAGTACGAGGTGAAATTGGGATAGAGTGGGATGAAAAGAGTGGAAAAGAGAAATAAATAAACGAGTGCACGACTATGGGCTGAAAATGAGGAAGCAAGGAACGTAGGGATAGGACACTCTTAGACTGTATCAGATGAAAGCGAAGCTAAAATATGAATGTATGATATGATGGTAGTAGAGTTAAGGGGGACCTTCTGTTATGTGTGAGGGCAGGGGCACTTGGTGTGAATTGAGTCAATTGACGTACATACAGGTGGAATGAGAGGATTGAAGATAAATGTTTTATGTGTCATGGGATGAGGAGGAAACTGTAGAGCACTTGTTGATGGAATGTGGGGCATATGAGAGAAAATGACAGTCTATGATGGAGGTGATTCCAAATGAGGGAGGTGAGATTGACGAAGTGGGGCATGAGAGAACAAGCGAAGAGTGGATGACAATGATTGTGGGTCTGTCTGTAGCTATGTTTGAAAGAGTGAAGAGATATTTGGAAAACGTGTGGAGGATGAGGGAGATGAGGATGATAAGAGTGAGGTCTTGAGGAGCGGAGGGTTGAGAGAGTGGAAGGTGGGATTTTTCTGTTTTTTTTTTTAATGTCGACATGCATAACTGAATGTTTTGGTCTTTTGGGATTGTTGTGAATTCTTGTTAATTGAACTTTTTGTTAGCTGCTGCGTGTGACGTGAACTTTTAAGCAGTGTGACGCTATTAAAATAGCTTTTATGCAGCGTGAATGACCGATTTTAAGGTCTTGACCGGAGGTCAGCACGCACCCAATTTCAATTCCAAGTCCAGCCATATACTTGTCCGGAGGTCATTCACTTGACTCCGGAGGATCACTTGACTGCTCACCATCTCATATCAGATTGTCAACATGGTTTTATTGCCGGCAGATCCTGCACCACTAACTTATTATCTACGTTGAACGATTGGACTCGCCTGCTGGACGAAATCTATGAACAAGGCACGAAATGGAAAAGAATCGGCGACAGGCCACATCAGGCCTACACTTCAGAGCCGACATCACTATGTTATGTTATGTTATTAACGTTACCAGAGTAGACTTCTGCATTTTGGTGTCAGTGAGTTGATAAGTGGTTTAAGCTGGAAATAATTTACTTACCATTTATTCGCAGAAATAGTAATTTCAAAAATCCTCATATTTTAAACTTTTTATATTGCATGGTTGAATGTTGTTCGTGCATAGCATTTTTCGATATTCTGATTTTCAAAGACAGAATTCTTTATCCAGCGTTTAGGATTTTGGGTAGGAACTTAGGAAGTGAGGTGAAGCGAACAAGAGACTTGACGTTTGTCCACCCCCTGTCCCCGGCTTGGGTTTTTCTCTGCAACAAAATCTCAAAATGAGCTTTGAGTGTGACAATGTATCTGATGAGACTTCCTTTGGCAATGCTCCAACCAATGATACATTTCCCGAAGTTGCATTTTTTGAAGTAAGTTTTACTACCTTAATACTGCACCTACAGTACACTCCAGAATAACTTACTTAACATAACACAACATAATGATGTCGGCGCTGAAATGTAGGCCTGATGTGGCCTGTCGCCGATTCTTTTCCTTTTCGTGCCTTGTTAATAGATCTAAACTCGTGTCATTTGACCGGATCTTTTCATAACTGGCGATAGTTTGAACTTTGAAGTACCTAGCTACTAGACTTCCACCGGGTTTGATAAGGAGCTAGGCATTTCAAATCTGAACATATATTTTTCCATAGCTTTATCTAGTCTGTTCTTGAACGTGTTCATACTTGGAGCTCCAACGATGTCATCGGGGAGGCTGTTCCGCATGTCGGTGATTCAAAGCGAGAAAAAATTTTGTCGCGTGGAGCCATGGTGCAATTACATATCAATTTTAAATTACCTTAGTAATTTGAGTTTTGTGAACGCCGACCTTAAATTAGAGGAGCGGCTCGCAGCCTCCGGCAGACAACCTCCCACGCTCCAGGCTGTAGAGTAGGGCCTTTTAGCTCGAGATATCAGCGTCTTTTCAAGCTCTCCATCAGCCACATCGACCTTAAATTGGCGTCCATGGCCGATCATAAACTATGGCTCAGGCAGCCATGACCGACCATAAACTATAGATTGCATGATCAGCCCCGCTGTCACCGCGCCCATTTTCAGCTTGTTTGATTGTTTGTATCTGTCACCCGATCACAATGTGCATACGTCTGGCAAGCCCAATGCTACTGCTGAAAAAACTTGTCAATCTATTGTGTTCTAACGTGATCTATTGTGTTCTAACATGATCTATTGTGTTCTAACATGATCTATTGTGTTCTAACATGATCTATTGTGTTCTAACATGATCTATTGTGTTCTAACATGACTTATTGTGTTCTGACGTAATCTATTGCGTTCTACCGCGATCTATAGCGTTCTAACGCGATCTATTGTGTTCTAACGCGATCTATTGCGTTCTAACGTGATCTATTGCGTCCTACCGCGATCTATTGCGTTCTACCGCGATCTATTGCGTTCTACCGCGATCTATTGCGTTCTAACGCGATCTATTGCGTTCTAACGCGATCTATTGCGTTCTAACGTGATCTATTGCGTTCTAACGTGATCTATTGCGTTCTACCGCGATCTATTGCGTTCTACCGCGATCTATTGCTATGGTGTGAAGAAAGCTGTACCAATAGGAGCACCTAAGGTTTACTCTTGTACTGGGGAGCATTCAATTGGTGATGAACTTGCTGGAGGAACTGCTGAAGAGCTAGCCACTCAAGTCATTAATACTATAAAAGAGTTTTGTCTGCTATCAGATGAATCCCTCTCTTTTCATACTGGTAATACTGTTCATTTGTTACACTACTGGGAAACTTTCGCTTGGAATTGAGTAAAAATTTCGCTTTCAAGCGTATTTTAGCTCCGAAGCGCGAGTAGTGTTTTGTATTAATCTCTCAATCTTTTGTCTTAGTCAGCTTTGACCTATCCACAGTCCTATCTTCGTTATAAATTTTTTTCTATGTACCTCAATTTTTTAGTTTAAAAATTTTGAAGTCTTAATACTAACATGGAATAAAGAATTACTTACTTATTTTATTGCTTCAGGTTGTTGCATTGGCATTGATTTAACTAGAAAAAGGCTGTTTGACAATTATCTTTATCATTAATCGTTTCCAAATTTGCCACAAAAAATCAGCTTAAACGAAAATATCTTCATATAAATACAACACAAAGCAACGAAATTAGGTTTACTAGTAATTCTTATCCTCTGACCTCCTCCTCTCTTTATTTGTGCTCTGCTTCACCAGTAAAGTCAAGAGGAAAAATATTGGTACCAAAAAACATAATTTTAAAATTGCATGCAATACAATAAATTTGCTATTACAATCAAGTTAAGAGTTCCACGAAGTAAGTTTGGACTGATGATCGACTCAATGCTTCTTAATTTGATATTCCGTTGCTAAATTAAAAGGAAGTGAACGTTGAATTAATGGCCTACTCCGTGAATTAGCCTCAAGTAGCCAGTGTAGTAACGCTTTGCATGTGTGTCGTGCCGAAATCGCAAAATTGCCGATTCCATGGAATCGGCTGACAGTTTGCCAAATCTGTAGAATCGGCATTTTGTTATTACAGGAATCCGGGGTTAGGTCAGTCAGCCAAATTCTTTTTTTTTATTTAAATGTAAAGGAAGTAGACCTAACCTTTTCGAACTCAAACTAGATTTATGTTCTAACTCTTGACTCTAACGTCCGATGTTTTTAATCGGCAACGAAATGCTTTTCTACAGATTCGGTAAACTGGCTGCCGATTCCATAGAATCGGCAGTTCCGCGATTTCGGCACGACTTGTGCATATCTTGTATTGTAGTGCTGGTTTATTTCCGTATTTCCTTGCAGCGTTGTAATTCGAGTATTGGTTGCTGCCCAGAGTCTAAACTTGTTGTAGTATTATGTAGTATTTTTTTGCGTAATATTTTGTTGACTGAATTAAAATGTCTCTTGAACTAAAAATTGTGTGAATACGAAATCATGTTCTCATAATTTTTTAACGTACTTCAACTTCCTCACCGATAAGATTTTTTAAAAAAAATTTCACCAGCTAATCACTCCGACGGCCAATATCAAGCTCGCGGATTTAGAGCAACACTGCAGCAGCGATGTGGATTTAAAGAAGGTGATCACGACCTGGCAGTGCCTGTGTTCTGGGACTCAGCCCACTACTTGGACCTGGCAGCCAAGGAAGTCAGAGACAAGTCCTCTTCCTCGGTTTTCTTCAAATGTTTTTTGGATCGAGCTAATTCTTTCGCTGACATGTTCGCTGCTGGACGTGGCTACTCGGAATACATAGCAAACTCAATCGGGGGGGATTTGAAGGCCACTTTAGCTACTCGTCTTGTAACCACAAGGTAAGAAATTATTGTTGAATTGTTATAGTTTTATGCTAAGAATATTACTTTAGAACTGGCACCAGTATATTCAAATATACCAATCTCAAAAAACTCTGACTAAATTCTTTACATGTAACTGAAATACGTAATTATACATTTTTGGCAACGCTCAATTGATTTAGATTTGAAACAGTCACACAAGTTCCTCTATACCTAAATACTGTTTATAGCAACTCGGTGTACGAAACGAAATATTGGCATCTACTGACTCGTGGACATTCCAGATTCTTCAGCTCTTCAGTCGCGGTTCTTGACTCGCTCTACAAGAGCTACAAGCCACTTGTTCGAGCCTTCATACAGAATCAAGAGACAGCGAGCCCGGTAGATGCTGTTAAGTTTAAAATTCGTGGACAAGATTTTGCAGTGGAACTGGTAATGATCCTGGACATATTCATACCCCTCAAAGACTTGATGGAACGATGCCAACGCGTCGAACAGTACATCTGGAATTCGGTTTCGTGGATTCGAGACACTTTGGAGCGATTGGACCGCATCAGTGACGAACTCGAACAGCTCAAAACGTTAGCTGATCTCTCCCGCCTTCCTGTTCACTTATTTCCGAACACCCGAAAACACTCGGAAGAACTATGCAGGCGGACGTTCTTTGGTCTTGACCTTCTAGATTCAAGATTGCTCAAACCCTGTAGCCCACCTTCTCGACGAGTGCATGAATCCGCGGCGTGTTCTGGAGCGTTTGACCGGCAGTCGAGCTGATCCTGGTGGGCGACCAAAGCTGGACCAAGGCAATAAATTCAAGCTTGGAGGAGCCACATCTTTTCATACCTTCTTCAGCTTTGTTTGCTCCCTCTCCCACGTCTGTGATGTGAATACTTTTTTGTATAACTTATTGTTTCTATGTGTAAATCTAATAATGCTACAACTGTTTGCACTTTTTAACAAATTTATATAGTTGTTAATGATTTGTGAGCTGATGAACTTGTATATCGATTTCAGTTTGACTTCTTGCTTAACGTTTAAGTTGTTATAATTTGATACAGCTCCACTTACTTTGAGAAATCAATTCATAATGTAATATAAACCTTACTAATTCACTAGAAGGGATATGAGCCTATTTAATCAAAAATATTGGTAGCCGTTTTAAATTTTTCTTCCCGTGTAAACACTTGGTTGCAAAAGAACATTTAGATTATTAAAAGCTATCAACAATTTCAGGTACAAAAAAGGCAGTCTGAAGAAAATCTCAACTTTGACCCTAAGCTTTCGAATGAAATTTACTTCGTGTATTGCAATTTCATCTACGATTGTGTATGGGGTAAATCGGGTTTCTCCCTCAACACCTGGTTTCCCGAGCTCCCGGAAGTATCCTGCCAGCTGGTGAAAATGTCGCGTTGCTCGACAGAGGAGGAGAAGTACGAGTTCAAATTTTCAAATGGCGTTTCTCATTCAAGCGTCTTCGATGAAACGTCCTTTTTGCAATCTTTCTACGTGGATAAAAAGGTAGAGTGCCAGGTTGAGAGAATGTAATTTTGTCACCAACAAATATCATATTAAAAAATACAGTTCTTGATATTTATTAATTATAAGCAAAGCCACATGATAAGTAGTATAGTTTTACACCCAAAGAAATCGTCTCACTGCAACTAACTAAACATGTTTTGCAGGTGTTTGAAAGGGTCGGACAGGAACTCTGCACTGCTCTTGATGTGGCTGTGTCCATGGGTGGGTGTGAAGCTGTGGTCGAGTCCTTCTACTCCGTTGTGGATACCCAGCGGAAAGGAAGTACTATGTCAAACGAGACATTGGAGTTGCGAAGTATTATAGATTGGTGCTACCCCGAACCCTACAGGTGCCCTGCAACCATGGAGACAGTTGCCAACTTGATGCTGGATGGAAATTTTCTCCTGGGAATAACTCCTTCTCCCCCCTCGATTCATACGGACACCAAGAACAAGTCTCCCTTCTCAGAAGTGAGCAAGGTTCTACAAAGGCTCAAAAATGAACCAGTCAAGTATGCATTTCTCTTGCATACTGATGATTTTTGGTAAATCATATAAGACGAGTGCACGAGCAATGCATTGGTAATCGGCTTCCGCTTCATTTGAGATGCGCTGTCACTTGCAACATTTTGGGCGGCCATTTGCATTTTTACGTGTGTGAAGCAGTGACCACTCCAGACACCCGTCACTGGGCTGTATTGCAGTCTATACTTTAAGGGGGAAGATTGTGATGCGATGTAGTAATCTTTCGTAATCTCTTCGTTCCTTAATACCAGCTTGATTGATATTGTTATGCGCAATCCTACAATTAGAATTAATTTGCGTGCTACTCACGTTTGGTCAATATTTCTTTTTCTTTTATCGTTGGCTGAATGCACGTTTGGTTTGCTTAGCATTCGTAAACCTTTTTGAATATTTCATAAAATGGTATTAGAATAATAAGCAGGTTTCACTAAAAAGTATTGTTGGTTTAACTATCTGTAAATAATAATTAGTTAACGTTTACGCTAAAGAAGTCAGTTTGGAGATTTTACGTTATGTGTAAAAACAGGAATTTTTACGTTTCTCGTCTCGGAACAAACTTTTGCCTTGAGTAATACAACACATCCTAAGCTATTCATTGAAAAACTTTATGCAACGAATTTTTTAGTTCTAAAATTATTCGAAATGTTGCCAAAATGTAAAAACATTTAATGTGGTTCTGTTCAAGCCATTTAGTTCTGTACAAGACAAGCATACGATGTTTAGTCATCTTCACTGAGAAAAAAAAGCCTAGGTAGAGCTAGCCTTCATAAGTAATGCTGTTAAAGTTGTCTACAGATGTGCCTTTTCGTTTTTCCACTGGTTATAAGAAAAAATTATTATAGCAACTGTATCCTGGGCTTTACTGATTGATAAGGTCCGCGGTTTAGTACCAACTACCACGTAACCACGCTCCTATGACCTATCGTACTCCACTACTGAACTAATTTCGCGGTTCAATAATGGTTTTCCACGGCTTGGGAAATAGACTTACGGCTCGAAAATTCCTTAATTCACGGCTCCAGAATTCCAGTCGCGGCCCGGAGAGTAGATGTTTTCCAGACTAGCCTTAATATAGTGACTGAATCCCAATCTAACATGTAACAGCTGGTATTCCTAGGAAGTAGGAACGGGGGTATTGTTTACTTCTTGATCTTGTTGTGGCAACAGCAATCGGAAGCCATTGCGGTGACTACTGACCATTGTGAACCTGTGATTATGTGTGACAGTGTGATACAAAACATTAATCAAATCGAAAGTAGAACATTCAAACATAACAATTTGAAAATACTTAATACATGCCATATCGGGCCCAGTGTAGTAAAATAACAAAAAGTGAACGTGAATTATGAAGTTATGAACGCATCTAAAAATGAGTCGGGCAAAAAATTTGTTTGCCACCATGAAGGAAAAGCTGGAGAGGTGACGGAATTACCTACAATGTCGGAATATACCGTACCGCGTTTACCCTATGACGTCACCATTTCAACCGACAACCATCAATGAACGCATGGAAGTGATGGAACTAAAACAAAGCTTAATATAAAGGAAAAGCTGGAGAGGTGACGGAATTACCTACGATGTCGGAATATACCGCGTTTACCTCATAACAATTTCATTTTCATCCTTAACAACTTAGGGCTTAAGTGATATTTTTGGATTGAATTAATATTTTAGCAAAATTGATATTTAAATTAAATTGACCTACAATTCTATTTCCAGAATTCAATCAAGATTCAAGAATCAAGATCTTTTCAAGACTTATTGTCTTAGCTATTCCAGAGATTTGGTCCTTTGGATTTTGATGCTGGTTTGCCCGCTTTGCCGTGCTGCACAAGTTATTCTTTTTAATTTGAACACTTCATCCACATGACAGTGGGTGAATTATGAATAAAAGCAGTCAAACAAAACCACTGTGGCTAAATTGCCCAAAAAAGTAACGTCTAAAATTGAGACTGTCCAGCAAGACCGCGAGATAGAGACATAATGAGTGATAGTGATAGGTACTACAGAATTCATTTTTTTCGTGATCGTGCCGTAAGCTGTGAAGACATAAATGATAAATACAAATCTGACATCTGAGAATTCGAAAAGGTAATATTTATTGAATTGAATTAAGCATTATTAGTGATATTAATTTCAAATAACGAAAACAATTGGTCATTATCGGCACTTCGGCAGCGCACAATTTTAAAACGCAATGGGAAATTGTCAATTGAGATGAAGTTTTAGCAGGCTATTTCTGAAGAACGGATGGCGGATAATAGTAGAACCCTGCTGATGTCGGTACACTGGGAAGGTAAAGAAGCTTTCAGTTTTTTTATCTAGTTCATTTGGTCATACTAGAAGCTATAAGTAAATAATTTTTACCATTGTATTTATTGAATGTGGCTCTTATGAAATGTTGCTTCTCGAAAAGACAAAGTATTAATTATGAGGGTCAGTGTAAAATAGAAAATTATTTCAAAGTTAGCTAGCTAAGCTCGACCCGAGGACGAAAATCTTCTATCGGTTAAATAGAATAAATTAGCAATAGACGTTTATAAGCCTAGTTGGAAATTAAATTCAATAGTTGAAATATCTGACGATTGAATTAGTGGTTAGGACTACCAAGATTAGGCGGTGAGTTGCAGGTACACGACCAAGATGGCTTCAAAAATTTTATAATGAGTTGAGTTCTGAGTTCTGAGTTGAGTTGAGTTCTGGGGAGTTGAGTTCTGGCAGTGATCGAGGACGCACGTAGTGTTTGCGGGTCCCAACTTTCTCACTTCTTACTATGCCGGTTTGACTTATCTCGCGAATTTTGTACCGAAACGATTTCAGTGAAAGGTTCAATGTTAGTGCAGTACAATCAAAATTGTGCGAATAGTGAGAAAAACGGCTAGTACAAGTGTTTTATTCCCGACAAATTCTAGTGTACCCGGTGGAAGTCTAGTAGCTTCTTCAAACTATCGCCAGTCATGAAAAGATCCGGTCAAATGACACGAGTTTAGATCTATGAACAAGGCACAAAATGGAAAAGAATCGGCGACAGGCCACATCAGGCCTACACTTCAGAGCCGACATCACTATGTTATGTTATGTTATGTTATAATCGACGAGACGAGACTTGGCCTAGTCTTATAAGCCGACACATCTATACAGAAAGCATAAAAACTTATGGCTATAGTATCATGAAGCACCCGGCCTTCGTTCCACTCATGCTGTCTTTTTGCAAAAGAAAGCATCTTATCAGGTAGGGCCGTGACTAAGCTAAGCCAATCCACACGTTCTCATGCGAGCTCGAGCTATTAAATGACATGAGACTACGAAGCAACTTGCCAAGATTGCATCAAGGTTTCCTACAACTGGCTCATAATATTCAGATTTGAAAATATCCGCGCATTGGTGAAACTAACTTTGATTTCAGGACATTAAAACAACAGACTTCTTATCCTGCAGCTTTATTATGATACAGAGTAAACAGAAGGGCAGTTTGTACAATATGTACCACAATGGAGGTAAAAAGAGTACGACTATCTCATCCTATACTTCCACGTCATCTCATTGATCTACTTCAATGACACTCACAGACCACAAATACATAACTGGTTTTTCTTAAATATCTTCAACGAAAAACCATTCCAGTAAAAAAGCAAAAACAAGTTACCGTAAAAAATTCGAACGAAACAATTTCTTTCCAACGTCCTACATAGACGAACATATCAAGAAATCTTCCTTCATTAATTGATACTAGATACCAAGTGAAGAAAAAATTAGGTAAATCATTCAATAGAAACCAGCCTGATTTCTAAATAATAATCTCCTGCAGAAAATTCATCAAGAATTTATTCACGAGTAAAAATTTCTAAATCGAGGTGAAGAACATCAAAAATGTGTTCACAAAAGATCCCTTCAACGTTTCCTAGCGCACCTCCAGGAAGACATCAAAACTATTGTCTGATCACCGCCAGGTTCCTCAAGCGGTTAACATTAAATAGATGCCATAGCATAGAAGAGGGCTCTTATTTCGTAAATCTAGTCATAATACACTACATTAATTTGATCATTGCTTCTCAAGGGAAGGAATAACCAATACAAAGAATTTCAGTGACCTATGAGAGATTATCAAATGTGGGCTACAGAAAGAGAGAATGAAGTCAAAGTAGCACTTCTATGGAAATTTCATTTAAGCGTTTTATTTTCTGCAGTATAAACGTTGACTATCATTCGGGAGACTAAACAAACAGTCCTCAGACTCACACGGTATCCTTCATCGTAGGTATCTTTTCTAGATAAGAACTCATTAAAGACATCGACTTCACAACCTTACGGGGACTCTGATACAAAATAATCTCACCAGATGGTCAATTGAGTTATAATATACGTAGTATAAGAAAGATTCATAATTTAAACCTGCTTTGTGTCGCCCTCACCATCAGTTTATATTGTGCTATCAAACCTTGTGCTTCAGAAGTATGACCTAAAATTTATTGCGAAACAAAAAAATCATCGTTACAATTCTATTTAACTCGGGTCTCAAAATATTACAAGTCAATCTTAATATTAATGATAAATGGAATACATTTATAAACATTAATTTGTGACATATTTGAGTCCAACGTTTCAGAGAACAAAAAAGCCCGTAAGTAGCATTTCAAAGAGCTATTAGTTCAAGTTTGTGCCGAGTCACTGAGTCCAACATGTTAGCAAAAGCTCTGAGCTTCCCAACCAATACGTTACATAAACAGTAACATGAAAAGCCACTTCAGTCCCAAAATAATCAATCCGAAGTCCGACGTGTCAACTTCATATTTGTTCAGTAGAATACTGGTATCTTTGGTAGTTGCCAGTTGCTGCATTGCAGTGGGAAATGAAAAATGAATAAACTGCTACAATAATACCGCAACTGGAATCAAACAAAAGAAGTAGCTTAGAAAAGAAGATGATATAATCTTCCGTCAATGCAGTATTTCTGTACAAAGCTAAAACTGGGGAAATTCACAATGAAATGATAATTGAATAGCACAAAAGAACGCAAGACTTAGCTGGAGAATCCAACACAAAGAACAAGAAAGAACGTAACGCAGAGGCAGCAGTGTCATATTAAACATTGAATTTTCTAGAGCAAGAGCAATCAATGCAAGTAGCAGAACTAGCTTCTCAACCTAAAGTGTTTAATGTGCGGTCTAAATATGATCATAAGCCGATGAAAAGATAACAAGCAACAGCAAAGACAGTAAAAAAAAATCTCGGCATAAGACATAGTATCTCAATTTCAGGTAGCGCTAAGGTAGAGGAAAAGAAGAGAAGCATGAAAATCTTCACATAACACGATATATCTCATAACACGTACATCAAGAGCTAAGGTAGCTTTAAAAAGATGCACACGTTACATGTGCAACATTAAAATAGTCGAGAGTAAGAGAGCACGTAGCTGCAAACTAGGAGTATTTGAGACATGGTAGAGCTATAACAATGTAGAATAGACGCATTAAGCTAGAAAAAGACAGGACTTCTTCAAGGGAGTTTATCTAAATGACTGCAATCAAACACAGAAATGCTTGACACAGTTTTTTGGGGTATGATTGTGCAGTCCATCACTAAAAAACTTTGATTTTCAACGTTTGGTGCACCTTAAAAATATTGTACAAACAACAGGCAATAAATCTTAAACAATAAATGAAAAGAAGATACTGACCTATGAACGGAGAGATACGGCGCTCACTCTCGAGTGCAGTAGGACAAGTAAGCAATAGCAGGTTGCAAAAATACGCAGCAAGAAAAATGAGCGACAGATGCAAACTTATGATCAACACAAATGTATCATCTTTAAACAGTCTAACTTAAAATTATAGTTTGCATAATCGAAATACGTCTAATAGAAAACAAGACTAATTTGTGACTTGAGATGTGACATCGTAAGCTGCTTTCCACAGAAGTTAGTTCAAATTCCCAGCTGAAGATCAGATTACTAAAAAACAATTTTCAGGGAGCGAGTAATACAAAATATTTATGAATTCGTAACAGAATGAATCAAAGAGAATTCCATTCCATAACTGGATTATTTATTCAGTGACAGTAATTATAGCAAATTTACGACTTACACTGTGCAGAAAAGCAAAATTAAAACAGCTACTTCCCAATTCTTATAGAAGAAACATAAATGTATAGCTTCATGTTTACCAATTCAAAATATATCAATAAAGGCGCAACAAGACGTTACCAATAGACATTTCTACGTAAGGAATCGACAAGAACGATACAGAGACGCTCCATCACTAGAGGATACTAGCTACCACGAGGCGAGTTGAGTAGCTGCCGCGAGCTATGTACACCAAAATCTCAGTTGTTAACACAAGTAGCAGCACAGATTCAATGTTATGTTTACGGTAAATGACCTAGACGAAGCATTTAGAGCCTCTTTTATACGCACGGCTAACAATCAAGAACCGCCAATTAAACTATCTATCACACTGAAAATGGGTGAGCGAATGCTCCGACACTTCATCGGTCCTTTTGCGTCATTTAACTTACAATAAACATTCAATCAAATGTTGAGTAACTTCACGCGCACAAAACAATGTAACGCCAACAAGATTTTGACGCCAACTATGAAAAAAGACGAGGAGATAATTTATAAACAGATTTTACCGAGGATGGAATTTAAAAGTCAGTGCGCACGAGATAACAGATCAAAGGTCACATAAAAGACAGGAAAGTTACAGACAGACGAGAGGAAAGCGGCAGGTAAAAGGAGAGATTCTTGCAGAGTATCAAAGCGTTCACTAAAGAGAACTGAGATTCATAATAAAAATGCAACGTACACCACATCGCTCCGCACCAAGACACCAACCAACCAAGCAAGTTATAGTGTACGCAACATACACTGTACAACTCTACATCATCAGCAGCACATGAGTAACACATTCACAATGATCTTCGTTGGATAAGAATATTAAAAACATCCTACAATTAGGTAATCCTTAACTTACGAAAAAAAATTCTACAATATCTGCCCTACACAAAAATAATAATTACAAGTTAACTACAAGACTGTAATACTTTTATTTCAGTTGTCAATGACAATCCTCTATCATCAATTTAGCAAATTGATCACGCAGAAATAGTTAAGGAATGCATGAGCATATCATCTTCAGGAGAACAATCCTCACATAGCAGCAGGCGAGTAAGTAAGAGTATTTCATGGAAATTCGGAGCACAATTCGGCCTCCCGACAACAACAACAAAATAATAACTTCAAAGCTGAACGTCTCAACTCAAGAGGTAGACACTTTACTGTCACTCAGTAATTATTGTTCGTCAGTGTATAAGAAATAGAGAGGCGTCCGAGTTTAAGTGAGGCAACGAGGAGCCAGAATAAGAAACTGATTTGAAAGACGCAAAAGAAATGACGGCAACTTCAAGAAAACATTAATTACTGAAAGAGTATGAAAATTCAGTCGCCACTTTCGTTTCAAGAGTCTGCTGTCTGATTAGGAAGATAAATGCAAAGCCAGGCAAACGCATACGACGAAGCAGCCCCACCCACAGGGCATCGAGCAACGTCAGCAAATTTTAGGTAGCGATATGAGTCGCCGCCATGGTTCCTGCTTTAGAAGCTGGAAAATTTCGGTGGCTGAACGGCAGCGCACACGCAGCAAAGAACATCATACAGCGCAGAGTAAGAACAGCGAAGCCAAGTGTGGTGCAAAGCAGGGAGGAAGCTAACACAAAGATGGCACCACTGAACATAGAAGGTTAGCATCGAGATACACAATCTAGATTGATGAACAGCCATCAGAAAGATGAAGAGAAGAACACGTAGATGTAGGAGAAAGAAATGCTGTCTCATCTTAAACCTGATTCACCATGAACGCACCAACACGTCGGCTCCAGTTCCACCTCTCCGGACTATGATTTTTCATCATTCAATAATTATCCAAGAAAACATCATCAGATAAATCGAGAACTGAAGCGAAAAAATACGACGGAAAACTCCACAAAAAAAGAACGTTATTGAATGCAATAAATTACAGACGAGTCATGATGAATTAATTGAAATAATTCCTCAACTATAGCTGCCACGCAATTGGTTTATAACTGTAATACGCCTCTGAAATAAGGGTAATGGAAAAATTGCAGCAATATTAACGAATTTATCGTGATTCAACAAATCCATAAAAAGAGCACGAGTATCGAAATTCTAAGGCGGGAGAGGTGAGAAGGGCCGAGTGACGGAAGCGCTCTCAGTGGCAATACTACTTAGATACAATGGTTCTAAAGACGCATGACCTTAGGGGCCATTCGCGGCTACTGAGCAAATAATAAACGGTTTGTGTCATGTTTGTTCTCGTGACAACTTGAGGCGACGTCACTTCACGGCAGCCTTCTTCAGTACGGAGCGAAGCGGTTGTAGCTGTTTCTGTACATCGCCGCCTGCACAACACAAAAGCGGTTAAACTAATTTTAAACCTTGCAATTTTTTCATGACATGAAGTTTACCGAATGAGATAAAATTTGAGAGTGCACATCTAAAATTCTAAGTAAGTGCGACTCTAAAATAAATTGAACAACCGGCTGAAGGTGCGATTACAGAAATGAAATCAAATGCTTTCCGAATGCGACAAACTGATGAAAATATGAAAAATCGAGAGTTAAAAAAACAACAGTAATACCCAACAAAAACTGATTATCATACAAAAACTGAAAAAAGCAAACAGTAAATCAGACCAATATTAAAATGATCAAAGTGTCAAACCAATATTAAAACAGTGAATTAGTAGCACATAAGGAAAACGAAGGATGAAGAAAAGAGTAATAAAAAAGTCAGGGGTAGGGAGCTTACAAAAATGATTTCTTGAGCGCGGGTTTGCCTGACACCGACAGCGCCACTCACCCCGTATCCCGCGACGGGTCCGATACCAGACGCCGCTGCGATGTACGGGTCACCGTACGGTCTGCACGAAACATCTACGTCAGTACATTTTAAGTGAGTACAAACTACAAAGCAACTGCATTCGTATAGTGATGAGCTACAGAACAAACGTTCAGAAGGAGAAAATAGCCAAATGAGCTTCACTCTGGCTGGAACTACAGCACAACACAATCGCTTAAAAATTCCAGCTACATTACCTTATCTGCAATCTATGAAAAAATTATTTCATATTCAATTGTGATAACAATTACGGAAAAATAAAAGTATGCACCTGTTAATATATATAGAATTCGAATAGGTTTTAATTAAGGTATCAAGTGAACTAAAGAAGTATGATCGTACCCAGCGTGTATGCGGGATTACTAACCGGCGCGTAAATTCGAGAAGTTTCAAGGTATCAAGTGAACTAAAGAAGTATGATCTTACCCAGCGTATAGAGGGATTAAAAACAGGCGCGTAAACTCGAGAAGTTTTAACGTATCTAATGAACTAAAAGAGTATGATCTTACCCAGCGTGTATAGAAGGATAAGCAACAGGTGTAGGCTGGCCCGGTGCAGCAGCAGTAAGTCCGTATGCTCGCACCGCTGCTGCATTAGCTGCTGCAGCGTAGGACGCCTGTTGGGCCGTCGAGACAGATAGCGTTGGATTTTTAAGCAGTTGTGCGGAAACTGCGGCGGCTTGTGCTGGACTCATGCCTGCTGCTGCTGCCGCGGCCGCACTGGGTATGTGTGCGGCGGCCACAGCCGCTGCTTGTTGCTGTAGATCACAAGCAGTTTAGTGCTTCGTATTTAATTCAAGAGTTTCACATGATGGCACCGACCTCGAGTCAACTCTTTGTATTTCATACAGGCTAACGGACAACCGAACGAGCAAAACATCATTGTTGTCAAACGTCAATTAATAGAACGTATGCAGTGCAAGACTCGCCCCGTTGCGTCTTGACAATTTTGTAATATGAGGTTCACATTTGAGATATTGAAGTCAATTTCCATTGAGCATAATACAATTTACATAACGTGTATTATTATCTAACCTTACTAAATTTGTCTTTAAAAACAAAATATGATAAAATTCTTAATAAAGTATTATGAAAAAAAAATTCAAGGCTGTTCCAATTTAAGGACATTTTAAATGACATCATTAGAGCAAACGTTGAATAAGTCAATGCTGTATTTTTGACTCGTCAGCGAATGATGAAACAACTCGAGAAGAATGACGTCCACAGAAAGAATATTTACGAGTTGAAGCAGCACAGATGATTATTTTCAACGATTATAACAAGGAAATCTCTGCCACCTTGTCACGTTAGATTCAGGGACGAGTCTTGAACTTGAACTCGAAGATAATCGGCATTTGTAAGAATATTTAATTCCAACAAAATAAAAAGAATTCATTCAGAAGTTAACACTGGACTTTATTTTGCATTAATTTCAACGAGTCAAAGAGACAAAGCATATAAACAGGAGGGGATGCAGTGCATTCCAACAATTCATAATCAAGCAATAAACTGCCAAATTCAACAAATCTGCACACACAATTCCTGTTGAAAGCTTGCAATTGCAAGTAAATATCTGCATATTTCAACAGATTTAAATTTTAAAACCGAGGACAAGAAATGGACAAAAACTTGAATGCAATACGCAACCTGAAGCAGTAACAGCATTCTTAACCCTTCGTAATCACACAAAAAGATCTAATACGTGTCCTAAGATGCAAGCAATATTTGTTTATAATCAGCATCCTCAATTACACTTAAATGCAAATATGGCATATATATCACATCTAATCAAGCAATATTCTATCTAAAGCAAGCATGTATTTCAGCATATTATCAATATATGTTAATATATTTCAGTGACATCTATTAATCTGAAACCACACGTACTCGCAGCATCCATTCGGATGACGATGTCAACGAGCAGGATGACATGGACTGAAAGTGGAAGGATATTCACAGGTAAGTTAATGTAAGTAACTTTCATGCACTTCGACATTATTAGCGCACACAGCCAATTTATTCGAGTTAATACAAGTTTGTTAGTAGAACCACTGTTACGATTTTAAAAATGTAAGAAAAATGCATCATTTAATTGCTTAGCAGCAGTCATGATTTCTGACAATCCCCTTAGAGAGGCGGTAGAATAAATTTTCAAAGCAAAAAAAAAAATTAAAATAAATCACAGTAAGCTACCATTCCAGGTATTAACAATATCATAATTACTTGCATTAACAATAGCCAATTTATTTAATCTGGTAGTTACTGCTTACGAAAAACAAATGGATAGGAATCGTTAATAATTTCAGTGAATCGAGGTTGTCATGATAAACAATAGCCTCTTTTACAGAGAGTGATTCAATCATGACAGTGGATCTGTATTTGAAAACGTTGGGCCTCAAAACGGTAAATAAATAAATCCAAGAACCCCTGTAATTAAAGGGCGTTTTTATCTACAGCATTTTAGAATGGCTTAGAGTTGGAAGAACAAGAAGTTCCCTAAGAGGCAGGAGCAGTAAACAACTCATGCCTCTGGGAAACCAGTGACATTTATTATAATTACACCAGCATAATAAAACCATTGAAAAAATTTCTTTATAATAAAAAATACATGTCTTAGTATCATCAAATTCATGAAGTAAATAAATTTGACTAACTAAACACTGAGTTGCTTTTGAGTAACTCAATTTATTGAATGGTAAGTCTCACATGTTTGAAAAAAAAGTTCACATGTTTGAAAAAAAGAGCCGCATGGCGCATGGGAATTTTAAACAAAAATTTGTTCCGTTGATTATTAAATGAACTTTCTTACGAAAGCTACGATAAAGTAAAATTACACTACAAAAAGACTCAACACCTAAATTCTCAAGATGAAAATCAGGCTAACACATTGCACGGAAAAACACACGAAAAAGGAATTATGTAAAAAAATGAAACGTGCAGCTAGTTCCAATCACTGAAACCACAAGAGAATATTTATGGTGGTCACACTTTATAGATTAATTACAGGTTTAAAGATACTGCTTAGAATGTTTCAATGGAAAAAATTGCAGTACTCAGATCAAGCTTAGGAATTCCTTGAAGCCACTATAGGAGAAAATGCCAAGTGCAATCCAGGAAAATTCGGACCGAGTTTAAACAAGGTGACAAACTGCACTATTAATGAGAGCCATAACACAGTGATGATTGGTAGGGTAAAATTATGAGCGTATTAGGGAAAATGACGGGAAGTTTTGAGTAAAATTGCACTAAACTTACCGGGTTCATCTGTAAAGAGCCAGCGGCTTGTAGTTGTGCTGCTTGAGCTGCCTGAGCGGCCATGAAGGGGTCATAATAAACGCTGCTGCAAAGAAAGCAGAAGGGGGCGGCGCCCATGTGTTAGAAAAGTTCCATAAACATACTTCAGCAATATTTTGTTGCCTCAATAATAATCTTCTTTGAACGATGATGTTACATGCAATGATCGAGCTATGAAACTTGAGCCGTCCCTCTTGTTATCTTTCAAATGCTCACGATTGGAAATCAGGAATGGGAGTGAATCATATGATGAGAATACAGTATAAACTGATAACCTAAAATAGTTTGAACCTTCATCTTGTAACCTGCTCTGTTTACTGACGTAAATGATCATTGCAGTAACATGCCATGATGAAATAGCCAATTTTACATAAAAAAATCCATAACCAAATGAAATAACAGCAGTCGAATTATCATATGGAGATAAAAATGGACTGTTTTTCAAGATTGGAAACTAATCTCGAACTCCCACAAATCAGAGAAGAAATAATAACTTGTTCAATTTCAAAAAGTATATGAATGTGTACAATTTAACTTAGTAACAATGAAACCACACAAAAATCTATTAATTTGTTCCTTCACTAAACCACCTAAACAAATTTTGAAACTTGTTCAGGAGCATGATCGAGGAAGTAAAAGTAGTGGATCTGATGAGAAGTGAGGTATGATTCAAACATCCATATTGCATAATACAGAATATGAGTGAACTAGGGATGCAAGTAAGTGAAACATAATCGAAGACCGTCCACTAAATAGGTCTTCGCTCACGCAGTATAAACAAAGTCAATGGATGTCACTTACTCCACTCCAAACAACTATATTAGCAATCAAGATGCTTTAGCAGTGCATGTACACGACAAATCAAGGGTGAACGAACAAGTATGAGAGGCATTCAATCAAGTTAAGTGTATCATTCTGATATTCAGTAATGATGTCCCAAAAAATATATATCAATAGCGAAGCGACGGTATCTCTGCTACCCTCAGTGTGCGACGTTAATTAAGATGCAACACACAACGCTCGCTTGAATACGAGTGGAGATCATGTATGCAATTTCGCATTCATAGCGACCACACTGAGAAGTTCAAAATAATTGTTACAAATACAAGATTACTTGAAAAACGGTGCTTCATCGACTAATGGGAAGCACAAGTGTCAACTGATGCAGTACGTTTGCGAATTCGCACACGCGTTCATACACTCGCCGTAAGAAGTGGCATTACAACAAAAATACAGACTATGAAGTAACCTTTAGTAAATAACCACATGACCACCGTAATTATCTAAATAAACATAAAACACACTTCACAATAGCGACCGATATTAGCATTTAAATAATGCACCACAGTTTAGAAAGCTCGCCAGACTCAAAACGGCGCTCCTCAATCTCAATTTTTGTGAACTAAATCATATTATTAGTAATAATTTTTTTATTTACTGTAGCTGTACGAACTTAAACTTTGTACGCAAGTTAAGAAATCTTCAATTGCTATTGAGTAGATAAGTCAAGATAGATCTAATCATTTGATAATTGTGATTTTGAAAATAGGAATTTTTTTAAAAAATTTGCGTTATGATCATAATTTCATGAGGTCGAGGAGCAAACTTCAGGCGCCGCATTCAGCAACCATTTGAGTCGAATGAGAAATGTATCTTAATTGTTGCTTGAAAATCGTTAAAAAGTAAAAGGATTAAATCAGAAAGACGAAAAAATGATAAAAAATACGAGCTTGAAATGGAGCACATTAAAGATCAGTAGTAGTTATAGAATACTGAGTCAATGTAGCGGAGGAGAGAAATGCTCGGTAGAAAACCCATTGCAAATGTAGAGCTTATCTAGCAGCGATTCATTCAAGACTGTAAGATGAGCGTGAAGGAGTGTTGTAGTATATATAAGCTAGCTGCATATAGGATCCGTGTCGCGTATAGGATATATACCTTGCCAGAGACAGCAGGTCATGACACACAATCACTGAGCAATTAATTAAAAGGGAAACACTGCTAATTTGTTGTCTATGATGCAGGCACCGCGAGGCAGACACAAGCCATGAATTAGTGGCTGAGTGAAGAATAACACACAGAAACACTTAGAACTCGAGCATCACAAGGAAAGAAGCTAGGATAGAAGGATATAACTGGAAATAATATTGAATATATGGACGAGGGAAGAGTGAAGTATTGAATTACAGTGGAAGATTTCTTGTTGAAACTCGCATTTGGCTGCGTTCAATACTATTGTATTAATAGGTTTCATACTCGTGTATGAAGTACAGGGGAAGTTGATAAAATTCATGACGCTTTTTTTCTAAAATGACTTTAAATGGAGAGTGGGAGGCCGCAGTGATTTCATCAAAGATAGAATAACAAAAGACGCTTTTGAGCCTCGTCACGGTCATGATAGTCTCAATTTCTGACGAGTAACTGAAATTTTACGCGGATTTCCTGAAATCGTAGATGGTATGTTTGCAGAGAAAAGTAGTGGCCAAGGAGATTATCTCGCAGCCTGAAGAATTGCGAGCTGAAGGGACCAGCATGTTGGTGTTACATTATACGATGAAGGGAAGTTGTATTCAAGAAGGATGTGTGAGCGAAGTATGATAAACAAAATAAACCGAGAAAAGGCACGGTTGATGTAAAGATCAGGTAAAAGAAAGGGTTGAGATGAGGTAAAAATTAGGGTTGAGATGAGCTAAAAGTGTAATAAAATAAATTTACAGTATGATAGAAATAGGCATTGTATGGAAAAGAAAAAAAATGGAATAAAGACGGAACAGATGAAGAGATTTGAATGAACACAAGGAATAAGTACGAAACAAAGAAGCAATGATGGGAGCAATACCTTATTTAGAAAAACGATAAAAAAAAGTTTAAAAATATATTGGATGGCAGCAAAATGTGAATCCTCTTATGAAACTAAAATAGTTAGGCGGTAAGAGCATAAGAGTTGAGGCCAGAGTATGAAAAAATTAAATGCCAGGAAATGCTAACACGAATGACGGGATGTAATACATGAATTCCACTAACGGCAGGAAGAGCTAGTAGTGAAGAGAAGTGAACGATTATGAGGAAGAGAATAACGAACAAGTAACAAAATGTCAGAAGTAGGAGGTGGTCATAGTAGTGAGTAACGAGGTTATACCGGGACCTTGGTGGTAGTAGTAGGAAAGAGCAACGAGGTTGTACCGGAAAGGTAGTAGTAGAAATAGGAGGTTGTTCCGGAAAGGTAGTAGTAGAAATAGGAGGTAGTGTAGCAACTTACGGTGCGTAGCCATGCAGAGCCGTGGTGGCCGCGGTTAAATGGGAGGGATGACGTGCAAGAGCGGAGGCGGGATAAGCTCGCGCCCGGCCTCGCTGTATCGCTACACCGCGGAGAGCCGCTGCTGAAATCATGCAAAATCCAAAGTCAACATTCACGCACGCACCACTTAGTTGATGATGGCCGACCTCGCCGCCATCACCGCACCCTTGTAACTCATCACTAATGCTCGGTCTCTTAAATATTCACGGTTAGAGGTGATAAAAAAAATGTAAACATACATAGTATTTTTAAGGATAAAGCTTCAGCGGATGCTTAATCTGATACGACAAAGCTCAAGCTTCAGGACTGTTGCGTAGGATTCGAGTAACGAGTACTTTTATTGAAGAACGTCGAACAATCAGGTAGAGTTTCCTTTATTCGAACGCGATGCTATATGCATTGGTAGAGTGAGTAGACTCGACCATGTGATTGAGTGTACCGGGTATTAGCGTGATGGTAGCGAGTCGCGCCATGGTGAAGGTGGCACCAACTGGAGTTGTTGACATTACAAGCTCAACCCGAAAGATCACAGCCAACCGACACGTACGCAAATACAGCTAAAGGCCAAATATTGTACACGAACATCATTCAAAGAACAAACATGTAGTGATAGTATAGAAAAAGAACAAGATATCCAAAAGTTAACATGAACAATAATAGTAATGATGATAATAATTATGGAAGTAGGCAATACAAAAGCATTTCAAGTCACTAGGACGCGACCCCATAAAACGACACTAAAAAGAATTTATGATACACGTGGCAGTGCCGAAACTGGTTTTAAAATTTACATTCATACATCAGTACAGATATTGCATTATTTATATTTTTCAGAGATTAATTTACTCTACAGATGATACACTTGTTGAAGAATTAGTGGTGAACGAGCTAAGTGATAATATTCAACTGCATATAATGTACAGTTAGGTGGCAGTGATCGTCTAGGGTGTCATGGCCAGAGCTTGTTGAGAACCAAACTATAAAAAACAGAATTGCACAATGACAATGGCAATAATAATCATCATGAAGTCACTCAACTTGCTGTCATCGAGGCAATTGACTACTATCCAGGCACCTAATTAAGGAGGAGAACAAACGCTTATCATTAAAGTAAGGGCAAAACTGATATCATGTGGCAATGTTGCATCTCAAACAATGGTGTTGGTGGCGGCGGCATGAACAGTAAAGAAGTACGCATAGGAGCACAGAACCTAATCAATTATAGGTTTGTTAACTAAAGAAGCCTCGCATAACCAAGATTCTGACACAAGTTATTAAGAGCAATAATAAGGATACTGCAGGCGACTGGTTTCGAGGAGCGACTGCAATACCTATACTAAAACCACGACCACGCCAAACTATTGGTAGCTGAACCCATGCAGCACCGAAACTCGATCAGCTTCAATTGGTGTGAAATGCTCGACGTTTCACCGGTTTCACACAAACATACGAGGAGAGAGGTTGCATCCAAACAAACAGCATGGCATTGCAGAGTGATTAGGTAAGAACGAAAAGCTATAACACAGGTTGGTGTCAAATCCCCCAGATTCCTTTTCGAGGGTTATAAGAAGAACGGAAACCAAGTCTATACGATTCGAATGTATGCATTAAAAAGTGAGAATGGCGAGTGAAACAACAGTCGAGATGCACTGGGTCGCCAGAGAGAAACAATTACAACAATATCTCGAAATAATGGCTAATTGATATTAATGCTTGAAAACGTGAATGACAAAATATTGCTCAGAAAACGTAATTGAACGATTTTGGGCGACATGCTGTTCCCGGACGAATTCTTGTTCAGATCGTGGCTGGGAGATGATGAAGCAAGCACCTAGAGAAGATGAGTAAACAGAAACATGCTTTCATAGCACGTAACAAGTCTGGGACGCGACATGTATGTAAATGCCTCCAATAAAAGTTCATGTGCTGTATGAGGCAAGAGCAAAACAAATGGCCCTGCACGGCAGGACCTCATGAATAACAATGGTTGAATGGGCACATGCAGCAAGGCCCCACAAACTCCCACTTAATTGTACGTACTCACTTTGATACGCAGACAAGGTTACGCGTGACCGATGAAATCTTTATAGAACTGTCCGGATGAACCAAATGTCTTCACTTTCAATACCAAACCCATTCATCACTACAGTGATTAGTGACGATATTAGTCATTATTCTTCATCAGAAATTTTCAGCCAGTGAAGAAAATTATACAGGTTTGATACGAAATATATGGATGCGCTACGGAAGGTAAATTCCTAACAAAGATATTTTAGAATTATCAACAGAACTCGTCGAGACAAATATGGAACATGAAATATTTTAGGAGAGGAAATGGGGAGGAGGAATGGTGTAAGAGTAGCAAGGATGCCAGAACACTAAAATATACGAGGAATTAGGAATAAAAGACGCAGCACGAGCGAAATCAACCAACGAAACTTGCACCGAACAATCCTCATTTGAGATTTATGGTAAAGTTTTAATTTATTATGGAACGTTCCTTGGAATTCACATTGAAATTATGGAGAATTTCAGCCATGCGATAAGTGCACGAGAAATGTCCTCATGCAAACACACTAGCATGAATACAAGAGAGATGGCAGTAAGGAAGAGGTCCAACACACGAGCCACATGTACCTTCTACCTGCAGCCTTTATCACGCCCCCAACACCAACTATAATGCAAGAAGAAAGAAATTTCGCTTTCATTTCTGTGTGATCAGCACATCGGGCATGTCACTCCCGTAGAACTCACTCAGGCCGCATCACTGCAGCCAACGCGTTACGTATCAGAATAGTTATGGGATTTTGAGAGACAAGGGTTAGGCGGTGCAAAAATGTAGGAACAAAATTGGAGTAATATTGAAGCCGTTACATAGAGCAACGGATTATCTCAGTTCCGATAAGTATTTAGCAGGATATAAACCGATGAGCGTGAACGAGTTCTAAGGGAGTGTTAGTTTCCTCCTAGACCCCGGCACACGATTTTTTTTTTTGCTACTCCAGGGCAAGACGATTTCAACAGAAAGAATTCCCATAGGAATTTTTGCGCTCACATTAGATTTTATTGGACGTTTTTCCCGCATAGAATTTGAAAAGACAACTTCAATATGTTTGCCCAACCTTCCTAAAATTAATCGGAGGAGGAAAGAAACCTAGATGATACGCCTCATTCTGGAGCGTTTACGACCTCACTCAAGACATTTCATTCCACTCTTACACAGTCAATACGAATATTATTGGTAAGTGATCAGGGCTGTTAACAAGTGTGAAAATACCTTTGAAAGTCTATACGAAACGGCATATTTTGCATGGCATTCTCAAGCTGCTTCGAAGCCAATTACGCGAGTATAATGTATCGTTTTTGTCTCATATACCTAGTTTAGAAATCAATGCAAAGAAACTACTAAAGATAGCATTTAAACTTTAGTCCATCAGGTTGGCGAGGCTTCTTTAGTACAAACCGCGACTACCGTATCCACCTCACCAGAGGTCACTAAGTACATGTGTATATTCATCTCAATATGTAAACGACTATGATATTTTAATGTTGTTGGTGCGCGCTACTGACAAGGAAGATCAGAGAGCGTCGTGTAAGAATCGCTTCTCACTCAGTTCTCAGGTAACACACAAGACCACAAATATACATTGAGTACTCGCTAAAAATGAGATTTTCCAGTAGCGACATCTGCATAATTCTAATACTTGGATAAGTAAATTAGAGGCTCAAAATATAAGTACATGTACGAATACACAACTATACGGGTTTGTAAAATAGTGACTGGGACGGCGGCGGTGCCTAATATCAATCCAGTTTTATTTTGTTCGTCTTGTCACTACATTTATTAGTTGGGCTCATAACTGCTTCAATAAGACACGAAATTAGTCTCGATTATTTCTCAGTTGACACTCAACCGAGAAATAATCATGGCTCTATTACATTGATTCGGATGACTGCAGCGAGGGATGAGTTCCCTCTACAAAATTGACAAAATTCGAGACGTGAATGTGAATCCATGATACAGTGAACTGACAAGCAAGGCACCGCCTAGCATCCTGCAAACAATAAGTCGGTCTTTGAACGTGTTTGACTTGAATTATATCATAGAAGCATATTATTAAACGCGTTTTAATGTAAAATATCAACTAATTGATAATATTATAAAAAAAACAATATAGGAAAGGAATGATCATAGGTTAATGGAGACAGCTTGGTGGAACTCATGAACACGTTTTGAAGACCAACGATTGTTAGCACAAGAGAATAGTTTATTTCTATATTACTGAGGAATTTGTGACGGTGTCAACTACTAACCAACACACACACAAGACTAAGGGAGCAACATTAGAGGGAGTGTGCGAGGGGTTAGTAGCTGTGACATGAAATGCATAGAGACAACCTTAACATAGAAATATGGCCTGGGGGTGCAATTTATAGATCATTCTTGACTAACATAACTCTTGGGGTGAGATTTGTTATGGTTAGAATTGCATTCAATAACACGACACGTATATAACAGGGATCTTTTGAGTTGAAAGTAAAATTAATTAGAAATGCATTCAGCACAACCAATCGTACAGAAGTAAAATCGCTGTATCAATATAGAAATTGTCATAATTAGGGATGCAATAAATTTACATTTATTCAAACAACATCATTCAATCGAAAAAATGTCCTCATTCAGGACGCATTCATTAAATAATAAGGAAATTTAATTATAGGTTAGGTATCAGCTGCCGGATGTCCGCACTGTCATGCAGAGCCGCCAGAGTGCGGAGGCTGGTCGTGGCGCGGCCGTTGATGATGAGCAGCGTCCTGCTGCCATACCAACCCAGTGAAAATTTACAGGCGCGGCAGCTTCTGATTTGGAGTTCCAGAAGCTGGGGCGACTCTAAATTTTGTTAGGGAAGGCACTCCAAATTATCATGCCAACACACCCGTCCTTCATGTCAATACACCCGTCCACTTTATTTAAGGTATCTCACCGGCAACAGGCACATGCTAATATGTAATTGAGCATAGAAATCAACGAGATGTAATGGTCAACTACTAATTTCACGACCCCTTAGATGCTGAGGTTAATTTCTACAAGCAACCATTTGGAAGGCCCATGATTTATTTACAGGCTACAACTACACGAACCAAAATCACTGCTGTCGGGTGTGGTGAACATCAGGGCACTCAATAATACGTGCAACTGTAAGATAACGAGTGATCCAAAATTACTGCAATAGAATGCGCAACTCTCTATACTGTGTGAACGTTCTTCTACGCAAAACCGGATAAGTCGACAGAAGGAAGTGGCACGAGAAAAAAACTATTATTTTCGGGGTTCATTAGTTTCTCCGTCATAAATCTCCGTCATTCAAAGTCAAATTCCAAAATGAAGCTGAATCTTTACTTCGAAGAATATGGATTAACATTGACTTGAATTGTGTGCAAATTTGTACAATGCTGGGAAATAATTTGTCATTGATGTTTTTGAGAACGTCTACATTAAAGTCATCATTTAGAGCGTAGAAATAATGCTGGAACTCTACACAAAGACATCAGCAACGTTTGATTTCTCTGCAAGGGTATGAATCTTCAGTTAAAATGAACGTATCTTAGCTATCAGACCGCGGCAAACATGAGGGATCATTGCTGAAGTAAAATTTAATGAAAAACAAATGTATTCGCGAGCGCTTGGTTGCTAATGAAAGTTTATCTATAAAAAGTCCAAAGAACACAATCAGGGTGGAGGCGTAAAACATGCACTACATTATAATATGGTTAGACTTAATATTGATGGAAATAGAACAAGCAATGCAAATTTTACTAATTACAATTGAAAAATTTAAATTGCATGCACCACTAAATATATTCACATCTTCAACTGAGAAGTTTGGCATTGAAATGCATGCGTGTATAATAGTATCCTATGATAGGGTTTTAAAGCTCAGAAATATTCTTTCAAAAAATATTTATAACGTTTTGATGGGAAACGGTGAGATACATTATAGACAACCGGTTCAGCGGCATGCAATAAAAAAATACTCCAGCTACGTACAATAGCTGGTAGGTATCTCATTGTAAGTATGAACCTACGGAGCACATTACTTCGAGTCAACGCAAGAGATAAGACTGATTGAATCTGTGCTTTTGGATTCAGCTGGAAAATAAGATAAATAAAAGTACTGAAAGCACCACTAATTGTTCGATGGGCATTGGTACATGCAGCGTGAGAAAAATCTCCTTAACCCTCTACCGCCGTGTCACTCTCCGGGAACACAATTTCAACTTAAATTATACGTAAACTATTGAGTGTAGCAACCTGAGGACGTTTGTACGCAACAGAGAACCTTTTAAAGTTAAACTTTCAACTTAAATTATACGTAAACTATTGAGTGTAGCAACCTGAGGACGTCTGTACGCAACAGAGAACATTTTATAAAGTTGTCGTACGTGGCGACAACCATCGGTACAAGTCATTTTGCGCTCACTAGAACGTATCCTTTTTGGGAAGCAGGCTTGTGACAATATTGCTCCGGTTACTCATATCAGGCGGTAGAGGGTTAAAAAGAAAGTAAAGAAGCGCTCATTCAAACTTATATGCTTACGAAGGGAGGCAAGACGCAAACAAGGAGAACTTTGACATAATAAAGGCAGCGAACAAGCAAAATACAAGCAGGCAAACAAAACAAATTAAGGGAGGTATAGGAGAGGCTCACCCGCGGCTGGAGGCACCATTCCATTTCTAGCCAGTAGAACTAAAAGACACAAAGAAAAAACAACTAATGAATATCGAACAAGGATTGTTAATTAGTATAATGAGAACAATAACTTGAGCAACGGCAGTAGTCGAGTTGCCATTAGTGAGTTCAACAAAAAAGGACAGTTAAGGCTACTATATGTAGCCGACCTGAACTCTTTACGAGCAATACATGATAGCTTCATGAACGTCTTGAGCTCACTCAGCTTGGCCTAGCGTCGTGAAATGATATGAGATACGAGGAATGATTGTGAGAAGTTAGAACTCGACCTGAATTTCTTCCGGAGGAAAATGAACAGGCAATTTACAAAAAAAGCCTCAAAAATATATAAACTACTATTGATAAAAATGACGAAATATTGCCTCTTTTAACGGAAACCTGACATCGCAAAACCCATAATATCAATGCCATGATTATGATTTGCACGGCAAACGTCATCGCAATGCTGAGGAAATAAAAGGTTCATTCTTACAACGTACACGAGGACAAGTGAGCGCAGCCAAGACCAGTTCAGTTGAACAATCCATGTGAATAATATAAAAATGCAATACTATTCTTTTGATCGATTATTATCTTATTCTTTAATAAATGCAGGAAGAAGACTCCTTGAGCAAACGGTAAACTAATTTTTATAATGAAATTACTTACACTAGTTCAAACCTTCATCCAAATATGTGATTGTCTAACCTCATGAACAAATTTTTGACAACTAATTGAGATATAAACACGATGCATCAAATCATGACCAGGAAAAATGAGGCTTTTTCACTGTCGTAAAATGCAACTCTTCTGATAACCATAGCAGGAAGAATTACTATCAATAGCTACCTGTTGATAATGAAGAACTCGGTAAAGTAAACTAAACATGACATATGCCTCGTGTAAGACACTTGGAAGCATGGCTATGATGAGACTTACAGTTAATAGGAAGATGATTATCATAGACTTAAGTCGAGTAGAGATCTCGTACTGCACTCTGGTGTCCGTGCCCTATAAGCTTAGTCTTTCATAGACACTAATAAAGAATGGAGCTGCCGAGTGGCTATCCATGGATATCGAGGCATGGATATCTTAGTGAAGTACGAGACCCGTTATTCGTATGCAAATTAATTAAAACAGAACGTGTGGTAACGTTAGTGGATCCCTGGGAAGCTTTCATCAACAAACACGAGGTACCAATAAAACAAGCAATAGGATAAAAAATTCGTACAGATATTCACATTAATTACAGTGTTTAGGACGGCGGTCGCGTAGGCAGGAAGCAGTAACAGTTCATGCAATTTATATATTCATATCAATTGATTAATATGGAGTAGAGTCAGGTCAGTGAGATTTTCTAAGGGAATGCCCTCGTATGTTTAGACAAGGTTCAGAGCAGGTCCGTATGACCACCATGATGGTGAACTAACTCTAATAGGCTGTAGTGCAACAAGGGAGAGGCGTGTCATCAACTACAGTTTTCTGGGTGGGAATTATTGAACTTGTATGGGGATTTCCCGTTGTTCATTTGTTTTGATGTATCCGTGTTGAGAAAAGTCGTAGAGGTGGTACCTACGTGGAAGGGGCATAAAATATGCTGTATGTAAACGAGAGGCAAGGAGCGCCATTGCAATAACTGATATGTACATGAAATCAAGTCGCGCTCAAGTTTGGATGTAATTAGAGGAATGGCTTATGGAAGAGCATTACTAGACTTGTCAGGGCTGTACAGGTTGTTGTGCATCATCACTTAATTCAATGAAACGCTACCAATCAGATGAAACTACTAATGTCTCCTGTAGAAGAGTTTCAAAGTTAGCAAATGCTTGTATCAATACTAGGGCAGAGTTGGTGCACGCGAGTGTTGCAGGGGAACTATAGGCATCGACAGTGTATGTTCAATTACTGGTTTTGAAAGATGGCTTTCGAGTGAAGGAATCGAAACAGCATACGATTCCAAATTTAAGGCATTGATTGAAAAAATGCCGGAAGTAGAAGGTAGTTTTGCACACAGATTTGGGAAGTCAGCTTGACTTCAATGATGTATAAAAATTCCCTCGCGGGAAGATCACAAGCGTTCAGTGAATTTGAGGTGGATGATGCATGTAATTCATGATGTCGGTTGTGTGTATGGGGGGCACGAAAGACGATTACGTGTGTACGGGTAAAAGGGAAGGCAACAAATGAGGGCAAATGGGAGTTGGTGGAGGTGGGAGCAACGGCAGCAAATGAAGGAGTGAAGGGAAGCTTACCGTTAGGGACCGCAGAAGTCGGCTTCTTGGTCTGTACTCGTGCAGTAGCATTGTTCACCTGGCACATACAGAAAATTAGCATCTTTAGCTTAACGGGACAAAGACTTGCAAAGAAAAATGAGGGGGAAAGATCAATGCAGCCACAACCTCCCAAAAAAGTACGGACAGAATGGTCACTACGGATTCAGTCCAGAAGAACAGGAAGAGAGATAGGTTGAGGGAGCGTTCAGACAGGTTCAAGCTTGGTGCCAGCTACAACATACCAAAAACTCGTGATTATAAGCCATCGACAATGCAATGAATTTAATAATAAATAGACTAACAATAATTGGAAAGGGCTCTTCCATACGTAGACGACCATTCTAACCACACTCGAGTTTGGATAACTTCACATGACACACTTGCAGAACAAATCAAAGAAAAATAAAACTGAATCAAATGACCCCTGGTTTGAGTTGAAAATCATGCGGCAAGACCGAATTTATGGTGCACGGCAAAATTCACTGGAGTCAACTTAGAGCAGCACTTGTGAGGCTACACAACACGAAGCACTTTTGACAATCATTAGGGCATTGAAAAACTTCGCTACGAATTACGTATAAGTTGGTGTGAGTAGCAAACTAGCAGTGTTTGGAAGAGGCGACACATGTCAGTCACGTTTGCATCACAGCCTACATACAACAAGGCTCACCCAGTCCCCCGATAACTCTGGTTACTTTTTAATATAATAATTATTTATTAGTAATACAAATAAGAATAACGAGGAGGTGAGGAGCGGTGATAGTGGTGGTAGAAAAGAGTGATGCGAGTGAAAGGTTATGAGGAACGCGGTAGCAACATCAGAGAAAAAGTATAAAGAGATGAGAAGGGGACTCAAATGAGCTAAATGAGGCGTTTCATTGGTGAAGGTGGAGGTTGACGATAGAATAATTACTGCAGGAGAAAACTATCTCATAGAACAATCGGGCACAAACTGGCCATATTCAAGAGATCTCCTCTGCGGCTCGTTGGAGGTGCGACAGAGGAGGTTTAATAAAACTATTTCTCCTAAGAATGTTTCAGTCCTAGAGAATAATTCTGGTCGCATTTTGGCTGAACGTTCTGATATATAACTTCGCGATTTGGACCACATGGATAAAAAAATACGATACTATAAATGCACTAGATTCAAAATATTACTTGTTAAAATTGAGAATTCATAAACGCACTCAAGTTTTTGAATAGGAAGTTGAAAAAACTGGGTAAACTGAGCGGGATTGTGCAATTATAATACTAGATAATTTATATATATCCGGAATTATTGTCGGCATCTAAGTGATGCACAAGCTCCAGAGTACGAGAAAAAGTAGTGCAAGTTTGAAGCGCCAATAACAATAAGTTTTAAAGCTATGAGGACTAGACAATCATGAAAACAATTGCTTTTACTGCCGATTTACTAAAAAAATTCCTTATTGAGAAGTGCTTCGCTTCGTTTTAGGGCATCATCTTTGGAGGGGCAGCAGTGATGCTTGGGAGCTTCAACGCAGTAAAAAATACATTTGATGGATAGCGAATTTCATATGATGGGCGATAGTAGAGTGATACAATAAAAGAAAAAAAGTAACATAGTATGATGAAAGGAGATGAAAAGAGATGGAAGACAAAGTGACATTGTTGGAGGGGAGAAATGAGGGTGCGGATGAAGCAACATACCTCAACCTTACGACCCTCGACTACGGTGCCATTGAGAGATTCTCTCGCCTTGTCCGCTTCCGCTGCTGAGCCAAATGTCACGAAACCGAAGCCCTGTTGGGAGGGTACGAGCTCACATACACTAGCGCTACGCTGGCTAGGACTGTGTCCAGATACTAGCATTGTTTTACACGGAGCAGCTAAGCTAAACAATTGAAAAAAAAGCTTATGAGGTAATATACTAAGCAATTTGGGCGTTTACTCAACGACCGATCATAATAAAAACTTGTCAGTGAAATAACCGAGAGCAAATCGGATTGGTTTAGTTTTATAGAGATAGGTATACAATATTCAATTAACTTGCGGTAAGTGAACTATCTTCCTGAAGTAACCATGATACGTATAATGATAGGAATCACTAACTCACTGACAAACAAGCGATTACGTTCAGCACAAATTCAACATGTAATGATAAGAATGAATGAAACTCGCGTTATTTAGCAAAATAGTTCTAAGAGAAATTTTGAGTTCATCAGAGAACAACGGGAGCCAACTTTGACGTTCAACCGGGCGGGCCAGCCCATAAGTTTACAGCTCATAAATCTAAATAATAAATATAGGTGCCAAGAACGTTAGTCGGCCAAGACAAATACATCACATATATAAATAATTAGCTTTCAAAGAGCAAGTACGCGAGACAAGAACGTGCATGCCAACAACTCACCTTAGAGCCTCGTTCATTAAAGATAATTTCCACGTCAAGTATTGTGCCAAATTTCTGAAATGAAGAAACACAAGAATGAATAACACAATACTAGATCACTAGGAAGAAAAATGTTACAAGCGAAATGCAATACTATAGTTTTACAATTGTGATGAGCAACTTGTAGACTTCAAGCATTAGTGTAGTTTGGTCGGCGCTGCAAAAAAATTGATGCAGCAAGCTAGTACGAATTATGTACTTAGTTTGTGAGTTTAACATTACATGAATAAAAATATAATTTTCAGGCAGTTTGCCTGCAATATCTGAATAAAGTTAAGATAATTGATTTATACGTAAATTTACGACAAATTGATGAAGGCACATCAAAAGTGTGAAAAAATTTTTTTTAACCTAGAATTATTTGATCAATTTCATCAGTTTTTGTCTGAAGGATTCGGATAGCCCAGGTAACCCTGGGCTTTTGAAATCAGTTCAAGACAGAGATTGCTGAAAATATCTCAAGACGATAATTTAATATAGTGAATAATAATATTTTAATAATAGAAAGACAGGCGTAGAACTTACCCCAAACATGGCTCTGAGGTCGGGATCGCGGAAGCGGAAGGGAATGTTAGAAACATGAAGTCGTTTAGGCTGATCTTTGGGCAGGGCTGGAGTGCCGTTGGCAGCTACAGTTTCGCTGTCACCGGACGCCGTCGAGTCCGTGATCTGAAGACGTCAACTCTTTTAATAAATGCACAAAGAACTTGCGCGGGTAACCGCTTCTCGAATCTGACGTCTACGGTCAATAGAAACTCGGGTTCGCGACAATAAGTAAACAACGCGACTAGAAACCGTGACCATTGAATGTTAACAGTGATGATGGATGGTTTTAATCATTAGTTAAAGTTTAGTTCAAGAGACTAATGCTTTGTGAATGGCGTAAATACTGAGCAGAGGAATGAGCTAAATGATCATTATTCTAAGTGATGATGGGGAAAATGAGCATTTTACAACAGTTAAGTAGCTGCTGGGAATAAGCGAGATAAGAGAGGTTATTGCAGGGGTTATCGCGAACCGAATTCAGATATAAATTGAATGAATTCTGAGGGAAATGATATTTACTCGGAATAAAGATATGCATCACTTTGAAGGATGACAAGTCTATCAAATGGGCCAGAATTCGATGGGTAAAGTTGAATCATATATACAAACAAAGTGACACAAGAGAATTCCATAAAATTCCACGCAGCATATAAAAGATAAGTCATATCATCATAGTAATAACAACAATTGTGTTGGAAGATAACATTGCGGGAATGACGGTGGCGAATTAAACACCTCAAAACAGGGTTATTAAATAACATGGAAAAGGTTGATGCACGTGCATTGTGCAGGCTGGCAAGCACACTCGTATTTGAAAATCTCAGTAAGTGCAAGGGCCAAATAAAATGCAGGCTGATGGATGCCATCTAATCACACAAAAATTTTACATGGTTAAGAAAGTAGATACTTGGATATTAGAAAGAAAAAAGCGTTTCTATCAGAAGATGGCTTTGAAAAGTTGGGGTGTTCTTGACACCCACCCGAAAAAGTATCTTTAGAAACGCAGTTATAAGACGTACATGAAATTATTTTTAAAATTATTATCGTGAAGCTTCATGCAAGATAAAATATCGTTTAAATGTTTACGAAGAATGAAGACGAATGGCATTTATTTTATAGAAAGAAATCAAACTTGAATGCGTGCATCATTTAGGTTTAAAAGCTTAGGTTCGTAATACAACTAAACAAAAAACACGCGAAATTTAAGCAATCCACATTAGCATTAAAAAGAAAAATTACAAAATGCGGGATCGAAAGAGTCCCCCATAAGATATCAAGCAAATATACAATGAGCGATCCAGCAGCATGGAGCTCAACAAGACATCTATTTCAGAGAAAAATATTCAAAGCAATCGTGAATTAGCACGATTCATTGAATTGAAGCAATTCATAGCAAACACGGCAGGCTATGTAAGGTATGGTAAACATGCACGTAAGAGTTCACGCAAGAAGCACATGGAAACGATGAGCAAATACCGTGGTATGAGGTCACCACAGACGCCGCGTAAACATACCAGTCATGTCTCTCAGTATTGGCTTATGGAGTTAAGAGTTAGTTCATAAGAGCAAGCAAACCTGCGGCTGATGTCCGGGCTTGTTAAGTGTACTTGAAACGTTCGCACGTCCTTGCAGGAAGTTATTGCAAGAGCTGGTAATGTCATGGAGGGCAGTACGAGAGCCAGCTATTCATGCTTTTTTTATGCATATGATGCGATCTCGTCCATTACTTTCACTCATATTCATCTTGGTAAGTAATCAGAGAGCACATCATGACGTGGGAAATGAACGTCGGGGAAAGCGTGGTCTCATAATAGACCACACATCTTTTGGAAAGAATTCTAATTAATTAATCCTACAGCTAAGACTGCTGGACAAGTTAACCTATCCCGACCTTATGTCCCGCGAGCCTCGGGTTAAAACATCACCTGGATTCAAGTGTCTATTTGTTAACCGGTCCACGAGTGTCACTCACCTTCCAGCACGTCGTTTTCTACGGCAAAATATTCTCATGCCTCGACACGCATCACTAAAATTGGAGTTGAAGGAATCCTAAATTGGAGTTCCAATTGTAGAATTTCACGATATAGTGAATTTCAGAGAAATGTTATTCAGAGCTGAGAGATGTTTACTTCTCAATTAGTAACATGGACGTATCGACAAGTAACCTGGAGGTGCGGTCTCAAATGTACCTCAATACCCGTCCAACCATTGACTGCCTAGGTTAACAATTCCTCATCTTATGTATAACGCTATTCCTACCTGAAGAAATACCCGGTACGTGTAATGTTGCTTACAGTACGGTCTGATTCGTCATCTTATGTGTAACGCTATTCCTACCTGAAGAAATAACCGGCAAGTTAAATGTTGCTTACAGTACGGTCTGATAATTAACTTATTGTGAAGTCTCACCATGGGCCTGAACGGAGCGGCCATCAAGTCAAGATGAGCTCCTGTCGGGGGTAAGATAGGCTTGTCTGCTCCCATCATAAGCAATTTGTGAGGCCATCCTCCCTGTGGAACACAGCCGCGTACCAACACATAATAACAGCACCATGCCTTCCAATACACGTACCTAAGATACCACGCATCCCGACGTAACGCCTTTGCGCAACAAAAAAGTTGCGCTTTTGCGGAACAAAAAAAATTACGCTTTTGCGGAATAAGAAAGTTACGCTTTTGTGGAACAAGAAGGTAACGTTCTTAGGATCTATACTCACAGGGGAAAACAAGAAACTATTAGCATACAAGATTCACACTCAAGATACTGCACACAAAACACTCGCATTTCCTCCATTGCATTTGCTCCCAACCGCCGAAACTTGATTCTAGCTGGAATGGGTGAAGGAATATCAATAACAAATTTTTAATTTTAAAAATAAAAACAATTTTAACCTGATCATCGAGGAATTCATATAAAGCTGCGTTAACATGAGTGAAAAGAATTTGATAAAGCGAAGCACCCACTAAACCTTCAATCAATTCTCGTGAGCTTGCTTTTCCTCTAATGAATATAGAAACTAACAAGAACGCATCGCTCAAATTTAGGTGAACTGAGTTCTCACCCTCTCCTCAAATAAGCCTATTCTTATAACCGTCATATATAATGATGTGATGTATGCTCCGTTGTATGGTGACATACAACGGAGCATACATCACATCATAACGGAAAATTTATTTCTTCAATCTTTACCAGGTACCTATTGGAAGCAAGGATGCAAATCACTTTATATGAGACAAGGTATGAGCTGTAGCAGGAACACGGAGCCGTTCTCTTAATTGTCATCGCATCTCATGGGTTCCTCAACACTGAGCATGTGAGTTGATATTGACGAGGTAGAACTCATGCACACACATTTATCAACACACAACACGCACACTCGCATTTAATATTATAAAAAAAAAACTAAACTGCGTCATGAATTTAGGTGCAGCTAACAAAAATTCAGTTTAATTGAAATGACAATAAAAAGACAAGAGCAAACTAATGATCACGAATGATGCTATCTGTACAGATTTGAAGCATAATATTGCATTAAAACGAATCATGTTTTCAGTTAACATAAGCTGCCAATGTGATAGTATTTTCAGAAAATTCTGTCAAGTGTTCCTGACTGGAATCAGGAATACAAGAGAACACACATGTAAACCAGTAACCAATCAAAAGAATGATTATTCATTCATGTTGCAGGACGTATCTTTATCGTAATCCAGCTTAAATTCAACATTTAGGTCATGGAAAATTATGGGACACTAATAGACAGCAAGGATTGGGTACATGATAAATTTTCGAGAAATTCACTTAAATGCACGGCAAACCAGCGAGTTTACGTTTCGTTGGTACGAAAGAAAATAATGCAAACGGCGACAACAAAACACCAGCAGGAGTGCACTGAAACACTCGCTACACCGCAGGCAACACATGCGCTATAATACATGTAGGGGTTACGATAGAAGCAAGTACATATACATGAGCAGGTATACATCGCAGTGTCAGTGAGAGGTTAGTAACGATTAAAATACATAGGGTACATCAGTACTATAGAAGGGCGTAATAGATAGAATCTTCCTGATCCCGAGATTTTAATGGATGTAATATACTCAAGTTTCGTACTGAAGTTATCATTCAAACAACTCGCGATATTGGAACTGTAATCAACTCATTCAAATCACCAGGGAACTTTTGCTAACTTCCAAGTTGAATCCCCTTACCCGGAGTTTGGAAGAAACGAGGTTAAATAATAAATGTCATGAATAATTCTTCATAAACACGAAAACGGATGACATTTAATCGTATTGTGATGTGAATGTTTACGAACTAAATATGATCGCGAGATGTGACAAACGATACCTAACCTCAAACGTATGCCTAGCCGATTACTTGGATTAAATGGTTTATCTTCCGCCTTGCGAGTGCATGGAACAAGGATTATGGAGCACACCAGAGCATTTCATGACCACGTGTAGAGTCAATATCAACGTAGAGTTTGGTGCGCCATTGTATATGCTGAAATTGCTCTTGTATATGCAGAAATTAAGAGCAACACACGGATCAATATGACAGGTTAACACGCGCGACTCCTCGCCAAAAAGGTAACCTTTGTAAGCGGAATAAACATGAGAGGCAAGACGACGAGAGGTTGAATGATAGTTTCAGTATGACGAAATTGTAAAATTCTGTATTGGACGACGGCCGAATACGTGTTTTAAGGATAGAATATGTATTTTATATCACACGTAACACAGAGAAGTGGCAGAAAAGCAAGGAAGAAGAATGTAAAGATGATAGCGCACATTCTCTACACAATATTATTCATTAGCGAGGTAATGTGTTTTATTTTGTGCGCTGCGCTCTCTTCGGCTTCATAGTTTAAAATTTGAGTTTAAAGCAAAGCAGCTGCAGAGTGGAGAGTGTTGCCCCTGTGTGTAGTGACGACGACAAAAAATTTAATATCAATAGTAGCATGCCAAATAGGTTTTAGAACATTTATATACTACAAAATCCCAACTGCAAACTCCCATTCGATTGCGGTCTCATCGGATAACTTTATGTATGATGCATACTGCATTGTAACTTATTAAAATATCGATCTAACAGGAATGATCGTCGATCAAATGTAGAGGTGTATATGCAGCTCAATGCGGAGATGATTCAACTCGTGTCAAGAGAAGGCCGTGATAACAACAACTTTATTACGATGGAGCAGGTCATTGATGCTAAAAAAAACTCGAGGTTTGTAATTAGAAAAGTAAGCAAATTTCAAGCACGGAAAATATCAAAGATGCACATTAGTGAAAGAATGCAAGAATCTACTGTCGAAATAAGTAAGTTTTAATTGGTACAAAAACATGACATCAATAAACGGGTTTGCATTGGAACACATACACGAGTGATACAGTACAGAAAAATTCAGAGTACTCAAGAGATGCACACTGTAGTCATGCGCATGCTAAGAAATTATTAATTACAAGAATGATGATCAAGATAGGTTAGTTTTAGATAGGCAACATCAACATACTGAAAATATTAATCAACTGAAAGTATAGACGAAAAAAATTTACTGTGACACGGAGCTCATTTATTTCCAAACAACTGTAATCGCGATCATCATGTAAAGTCAGTGAAAGATTAAGAAGTCAACGTAGCAACAAAGAGGAAAAAAATCAGATTTTCAGTGGAAATATTCATTAGATACCTTACATGAAAATATGTGTATTATTATTCACAAACATATTAATTGACATGAACGTGAAACATGCATATAAATCATGAACAAGTTTCACTACGCTCCGGGATTAAATATTTGTCGTAAAGATGAGATATACAAGAGATGTTAATGATAACGATGTGCATGTTTAAATGGTCACTGGAAATTTCTTTGGTGCTCATAGAAAATTTGTATACCCTAAAATCGATGGATCTATCGAATAGAGAAAATTCCTTATCTATGCAATCATTAACGATCTAGACATCAAAGAGCAATTACAGTATGATTACAACGTTTGTTATAAGTAAATTCTTCAAGAACTTCCAGTTCCTCACCGATTTCAATATCAACCGTAAGTTCTTCAAATCAAAATATTATTTACTGGCAGCATCAATGCCAATTATTAATCAACGTAGGATACCCCAATAAATAAGCGTGTATGAACATCTACGTAGGAACCCTATGAGTGTATGAATAACTTTATATCAACTGGTATGTACGAGAAGTGATCAGACACCGCGTCGACCAATAAGAGTGCACACTGTTAGAAAAATTACCGTTAACGGTATTACCGTCGTTTTAGTGGCCGGTCGGCACGTGAAAAGAAACACCGTGTCGCCGTTTTTATTCTAATTTAACACTAGAAATCCGTAAAACATCTGATAAAAACGGCGAAACGGTTTATTTTCACGAGGCGACCGGACACTAGAACGCCAGTGGGACCGTTCCTACACAGTTTTTTTTATAACAGTGTATCAACATATACATAGGATAAGAGTTGATACATCTACGTATCAACTGTTATGTAGGAGAGAAGTGATGAGACACCGCGGCGAGGCGGCAGCTATAAGGTCTCAGGACTCACAGCATTGGAGGCGTCCACTCCGTTGGCGACGACAGCTCCAGTGACGGGCACGACCGCTCCAGGCCCCACGTTCGGTATACCGGAGCTCACACTGCACACGCAACGCAGTGTTACAACTACAGCATGTCTGCACCCTGCTTCCTATTACCGTTCTCGCTACACAAACGGTATTTATCGTGAAAAATTACTACGTCAACGAAATCCTGGTTCGGCTCAAGAAAAAAACAAACAATTGTTTCGTCAGCTTTTCAATCACCTTCCCTTTGAATGTAAATCAACTAGGGAATTTATTTCTGCTAATACATAAAAGTTAATAGGATCTCGATAGTAAACAAAGATACTTTCAATGGAGTGGCCTTCGATATGCTGCGGTTAATTCAAGTTCACAACACACAACATAATTAACTAACTGCTCATTATATTCATGCATTTTTATCGTAGCATTTTAGAGCGTAATTCTTAAACTCGTAGCCTGGAAAATGATTAAAAAACTTTTATAGATACAATATTGTATAATTTACGATTACACATAGGAACGGTTCATAGATACAAATATACAATCAAGTGCATGAACAATATATTACAAAATGATTTCAAGGACCACTAAGGTAGTTATATAAATTACTCAGGGTCGATAACGGCCAAATTAGCCCTCTGCATTAGAACCTAGCGTGACAAGAGCAACAGATATTTTGTGAAACCGGTCGTACAATTGATCGATTGCAATACACGGAACTACGGATGATAATGAAGCAATGAACGCTAGTCCCTATGCCGACACGAAACAACAAAAATAAGATGATTACGAAAATTATAGTTAGCACGATGGAATGCGTGAGGTAACGTCACCTGTTGGGAGCTGTGACGGTCGCGGCGTGGATGGCCTGTGTCTGTGAGGAGGACAATACTGAAGGAGGACCAGCGACGGAGGCTGAGCTGAAGGGCGGACCTTCCTTGGTGTGGTCTTGGACAGCCTTCACGCCTCCTCCAGCGTCCCCGTTCTGCCCGCCGTACGGGAAAGCGACGGTCGCCATCGAGGACTGCACCATGTGCTGCAACAAAAATAAATACATTAAAATACAGACTACAAGATAAACCATTAAAAATCTAGACTACAAGAAGCATTCTACTATAAATATACCAATCTTTAAGTCATACTAATTACTGTCGACCACTCGAAGTTATTACCTCGCCGTGACTGAATAGTTAAAGTAACCTAATTTGCTATAACAAGGAATGAATTAAACAAAGGTTAGCAATCAAAATCATTCATGTAGCATAAATTCGAATAAACTTCAAAAATAGCTGGTAATAGCCACGGCACAATTAGACCAAGTTTAATAAATGCATTTTCCAGTGCGCAACGATATATTAAAGTTGAAGAGCGCTCGTGTTGTTCACATGCTTTGTGCATTGCCGGTTTGATTAAGCGCTCAGCATCAACTGTTTTTGGAGTGCACACGGCAATCATTGTACACCAGGCAAAGGCTGACTAACGAACACAAGTCGCAATATTCCAATCAAGTGCAGGGTCAACCGTCAGCTTCGTGTAGCGTAGATACAAATTAAACGACACCGCATGTTTCCGACGATTGTACGCAGTTGAGGATTTGAATTTCATAGGTACGGTATGTAATATAATCGAAATTATGAAAATCAATCTAGAACGATTTCGTTTCATCGGGCATTATATTGCGTTCGTTCATATAATCCTGTCAGCGTTTTGTAGAAGGAGTAACGAATAGGACGGGAATTAAAGTGTTCGAGGAATAATGCTATTTATAGTTAAGCGCAATAATTTCATTTTATTAAATATATTTTAAACTTAGATATAACCTGAATAGTGCATGATCCTTCACCAAAGATGCTAGTGTTTAAAGCATTGATTCGTAGCGGGGATAAGAGCAGCATATGAAGCAAGTACATGCTGCTATACAAGTAACGAGGCACGAATATTCTCATTTCGCGATCAGCGAAGAAAAAACGAGGGACGTTCTAATTAACGTTAAAGTACAAGCCAATAGGGCAAAGGCAGCTCTCTTTATACTTCAGCGGAAACAAGAGAAGTTTCCAAGGCTGCACAGATTAAACGTTCCTTGTTTAGGTCTGAGGCTGCGGGTCGCTGGAAAAATTAATGGCCCACTCCTTCCTTTAGCAAACATTGGTCTCACCTCAACTCGCGCCAACAGGACAAGGTTGGAATGAGAGCCTCACAAACAGTGTTTATTTTATTCAACACTCAAGGGCGGGAATATTCTCAGAACAAACGTTGGGATAAACTAAAATTTTGAAAGGGAGTACTAATAAGCAATAATCTTTCTCCGGCCAAGGTTTGTGGGCATTTGAATATGAAAATTAACACAAAGTTCTGTCAGGCTTCGCGGCCTTTCAACCAAGTTTGAGAAACACGCCTAAGAGTTATCTTCTAGTCAGGCAAACACTGAAATGAGATAGCCGGTAATGGCATAGATCTGAGTCATATTACAAGGCGAAAAAAATACATCGAGCTGACATAATATGCATGATAATTTCATTAAACTAAACAAATACCGAAGACGCGTTTTCTTAAACCAAATACGAGGCGCCTGTTTATCTCACATAATCTTGCACTAAGCACCTCTGAGCAAAAATGTTACCCGCACCCAGGTAAGGCAGCAGCAAATGAGAACGGAATGTGAAGGCAATATAGGACATGACACCCATAATTAAACATTAGCCTGCTCAAAATAACTTTGCTGCAAACCACAGTCCCACGTAACTGACGTGCATAACCGAATAATCAAGAATTAAATAGCAGCAAATGCGTGCAAGCAAAAAGTAGGTAGCGAGAAGTCGCAGTACAGCAGAAGCAGAATAGTGGCAAGACGAGTAGGTGAAGGAACAGCCTCAAAGGCGAGTAAGCATCGATTATCGCTGAGCCAGCACATTACACGCAGCAGCGCTCCGCTCATTACAAGTCATGCCTTCTAGTGCCTCATACCACGCACCCGGCATAGAACTGTCGGCCGTCACACTGCTCGTTTCGCGCTGGTATCTTACACTAAAAATACCAAACTGACACAGCTCTCTTAGGCTTGGATTATTATTATGTATCTCATCATCTCATATATAAAAGAGAACAATCAACAAGAAATAAATGAGATATTTTCTCAACTTGAATTGTCATCTTGTCACAGCCTAGCACTACTCGTCCACCAACCAATAGCTTATCGGCAAGAATAATCTTATACGTGCTTGATAACTTATACTTTATTAAGAACAAGAACGCTATGATATTATATAGTAAACAATACTGAGAACGATGCGTAGACAGAAACGAAGCGAAGAATTTTCTCTCAATATTCGAGGTCAACAATTCGCACGAGTATTCAGGCTTGAACACTATAAATAATAGTTGAATCTTCCTTTAGGGCACATCTCCACTCCAGGCTACCTGAGAGCCTTCTCAAATACAAAATGCAGGGGGACAAGGAGGCTCGATTGCATCTTCACGATATACGGAGGTAAATAAAATCAGTGAAGGCCTTGTGCAATATAGAATATACGTGAGCTAGGAAGGGAAATGTAGTTGGGAGTACCGGTGCTGAAGCTTTATATGCTGAGAGCCACTCATCCTCTCGTGGATAGGCGAGGGCGAAGTACTGCCTTTACATAAACATTATTGGGAATCTCTTACACCAATGTCATCGTTTGCACAAACGTGATCAAGCAAAGTGGTAGCTTAGCTAGAATATTGATGAAAAATTGGTCAAGAATCGACTATTGGCCTGAGCGACAACGCCCTTCTCCGCAAGTGGAGAAAAAATTATCATAAGACAGTTGGCGAAAAAATAATATAACTGTTAAAAAGTTAAATGCTAAAATAAAAAGTTAAATAACGCACTTGCGAAAATTATCACAAATAACAGTAATTATACTTAGAGAATTGCATGCGATGGATGAAGTAACGTAATATTCAAGATTTCACGAAAAGAAACAAAATTCATCCATACAAAAACTTGATGACTAATGTTTCGTGTGCAATGACAAAGTATAGCTTAGCACACACCAATGCAAGGTGTTCGTGTTGAAGAGCGTTTACTAAGACGCCATTGGGCGACAAGGAATAATGAGGGTCACAAGAAAGAAGCTCCCAGGATACATCGACCGGCGCATTAGGCAGCAAGACTCCGGGGCACGTTAGTAATCCTGCATTGAAGAGCTTAGCGCTGCATGAGTGGACGCGATCGAGCACGGTGAGGTCACGTCAGCCACGAGTGCTGACATGCCAGTGATATCTTTTCTTGTGTATAGCCAATATATCTGGCGCTGCATCGGAGCCTGTTTCATTATTCATCATGTGCATCGTAGATATCTGGTACAGCATTGGAGCAGGTGACGTTATTCATCATGTGCATCGTAGATATCTGGTACAGCATTGGAGCAGGTGACGTTATTCATCATGTGCATCGTAGATATCTGGTACAGCATAGGAGCAGGTGACGTTATTCATCATGTGCATCGTAGATATCTGGTACAGCATAGGAGCAGGTGATATCATTTCTAATGTGTATCGTAGATATCTGGTACAGCATTGGAGCAGGTGATATAATTTCTAATGTGTACCGGTATCGTAGATATCTGGTACAGCATTGGAGCAGGTAACATCATTTATCTGACGCATCGAATATATCTGGTACTGCAGCATTGGAGCAGGTGACATTATCTGTCATATCTATCGAATATATCTGGTACAGTTTGGAGCTTGTGACATTATTCATCGTATGTACGGTCTGGTACAGCAATGTAGCGTTAACTCGACCGAATGAGGTAGAGAATGACAAAGGTGCCACGAGAAAGGGCTAACAAGGGCTTGTCACACTGAAGATAAATATTAATATCATAATCTTATTAGATACAGAATGAGGTCAGCTTATTTGAGGGATTCACTAAAATTCGTGGAAAAATTATAAAGAATAGAAAATCGGACAAAATTCAACACATAAATGCAATTCTGAATTGTTAAACAAAACTATTCGACAATTAAAGTTTGACAGATCACCAACATCGCGACCGCACATACGCCAGAAATGCACGCGACACGCGCGGAATGTAAAAGAAAACATTCAGATATTCCGTCACAAGGTAGCGTCACTCTTACTGAACTAAAACTGGGCTGAATATGACGGCTCCTTTTGAGCGTCAAGGCACAAAAAGCGCAAAGAAGGAGAGGTTCAACAAAACATAAATCAATTACTATGCAAAATACACGGAGAAAGACCATTCGGTGCAAGATATCGGCGGCGCATTGGGAGTGTTATGATCTCGAAACTCATCTTGAAAAACGCTATTATCGAACAATATTCGATTACTGAGCCCATTAAAGCCGCTACCATAATACAGGCCTCGTGCAAATGCAGGAATTGAGCGTCTGCTCAGGATATTAAAGGCATACAAGAGAATAATGCGAGTTGATCGATGGAGAACAGCTACTTTTGAACGCCAAAAATGGAATCTTAAGCACTAAACATTAGGTTTTGAAAAAGTTTACCGGGCGATCAAAATGTAGTAGGATGAAAGGATGAACTGAAAACACAAAATATAGAATTATTATTCGCCCAGCAAAATGACACAATATAAAACTTCATGAAATTGTAACTTCATAACGAGACAAACCAAAGCATATCCGACGGTTGATGCACAAGCTGAAAGGAAAGGTGGTTCAGCGTAAATAAATGGGCTTCCAGTCCATAAAATATGGAACGCTGCGTTCATGACAGCGTGCCCGGGCGTCTCAGGCCGGAAACGGAGACGATGTCGCTAGCAGCGTTCTTGCTGATTACCCAAAGGACGATAATTAGGCCATTGGCGACTTTCTTACGCAAGTTCGTATAATGGGTGATTCTACTGCAACACTTTTTCCACCTCCCTTTCGAAGGTGCTAGAGCGTAATTGTCAGTAAAGAGAGAGGGGCATAACTCGACGCAAGTCATGCATGATGAGTGGATTCTCGAATCATAATTGAGTTGTCTGATTGAATAAAAAAAAACAAATTACTAGAAGTTACATCTCAAAAAACATGCACTGTAAGTAGCTATTTATTATTATTGTTAAGAATGGAGAAAACCCAAGTTAAAAACACGTAGAAACATCAAATTAAGTAATATAAATAGTAGAAATACCTTGCTAAAACAAATAAAGCCTTGCACACATGAATTTGTTATGTTCGTGTTGAAGAGCAATTATATGCGCGGAAATAAAAGTTTAATCACGAACGCAGAAGCATAAAACTGATAAGACGAGGTTCATAAGTGAAGCGTCGCTCCCTGTAATGACGCTGCAGGAAGATAGGAATATCTGTTCCGTCTGCCCTGAATATGCACATGCGCGGGTGGGACGGTAGGCAGGATGATGCACTCATTCGACTCAATTGGCTGGAATGAGGACGAATTACACTATGACGAAGCAATGCCGAGCAACACAACGCTGCCGAATTTCCCTTATGAACTCTAAGTGTTGAGATCAAGAGTCATTCTACTACTCATTTCAATCGTCACGCAGATGAGAGCTAGCTAAACTCCTAAACGCTGAACAATTTACTTATCATGAGTTAAGTGAACAATACCCGCATGTCTCGCATAATAATTATCTACTTGCTCACAATGCGTAGAATGAGCTAAGTCAGGTTTTTATGGCTGCAAATTGCCCGAACTTCACAGTTAACCTCGCTATTGAAAACAGGCTTACAGGTCCGCCAAATAGTTTTAAAAAACGAAGCGATATTAACATGAGTACATTTACCCACGGTTTTTTCGGATGCAACGGAAAATTAGATAATTGTTCTGGGTAACATAATTAAATCGTGTAAAACAATGAGAATAACGGAGTTATTTGCACGTGCTTGTTCAATAGATGGAAAACTACGTTTCAGACTCGAATCCCTTCTCAAGTTTATTTATTGAACACCATACGCGGTTTCTAAATAAAGCGACGACGATGAAACAAACGCTTACACCGTATAGAACAGTTTTCGGAGAACCCGCAAGAGAAATATAGGCATGCGACGGAGTAAGTCAACGACACTTCATGGCGGAATGCGGTGCCGTGTATTGATGGAGACAACACATACAACTCGCAAATTCGCACTAGAAGAAATCTAGTCAAAGTCGGAATTTTAGGACGTCAAAACTCAAGTTGTTATTCTCTTTCATAAAACAGAAAATATCTGGGTTGAATGGTAACTGACTTGACGAAACATACTTTGGCGCAAAATGTGGCAACATTTTGTCAAATAACGAACAAAACCGAGCTGTCATAACTTGGCAATTTGTCTACAACAGGAAACTCTTCCGACAGGTTACCCAAAAGTAACCAAGATTCATTTCATATTTTTCATGGGGAACAGATAAATGGCGAACATTTGTTGATAATTGGCGAAAATGATGAATGTTGATAATCAAATCATTTAACAAATGTTCATAAATGGAGAACATTTGATAAATGGCGAAAGCTCAAGACTAGTGAACACGAAATTAAATATATGCACTTGATATCATCAATTCTTTTCGTAGAAACATTCATTCAGCCAACCAGTGTTCGGTAACTTATAAAAAAGACAAACAAAATAAAGGTTTTTAATAAATAACATGTACACGAGAAGCCCAGCAGAAAGGGAAATCGGCGTGGGAAACTCAAACAAAAGGTTAACAAATCGTACAAAGGAAGTGGGCCTGAAAGGCTGTCCATGCCGCATGCGGACGCGACCGACCATGTGTATAGTAGAAGCTTGCTGACAAATTTCATTACAAACCTTATAGGATAACTTTTCTAACGTAAAAAATTCGACACAATATTTCAAGGCTGGCGAGAAATTTCAAGTGGGAAAAGTGGGAGATATATTTACTATTACTACCAATACACTAATAAAACTAAAAGATATGTTAAAAAAAACTATAATATATTTTGAAACATTTTCAGTAACACTTCCCCACTTAACCGTTGGTAAACACTTGTATGCATCCGGGGGAACAAATCCAGTAAAGGTGACTCTATGTGAATCAAAGTTTTCGATTGGAAGTAAAATCAGTGAGAAGCATCACGTATAATCTAAATATCAACACAAAAAGTCCTTTGAGACACACCCATGGCCAGGCTCGGAGGAAGATGCGCAGCATTGAAGCGATTCTGCAGAGTGAGCGGTGCTCGCATTACTGCTATAAGACGCCAAGAGCCCTTCATTCCCACAGCACAAGATGACAACATGAACAGCGCTCTCACGTCACATACAGAGCCCCTGTAACGCTTATCCCTGCTTCATGTTACACACAACGACCTGGTGCGAGGGTGCGAGTGGAACGTCGACAAGGATTTGAATACAGCGATTCGTTCATAGAACGGTGCATCTCGTACCCACCAAAGTGACAAAAATTCATCTCAGCTGAAATAAAATTTATGGCTTTAAAGGTTCTGAAGATAATTAAGAATCAAGAATCGATAATTATTTTTAAAAGTATAAAATTTTTATATAATGGATGAAGATCCAATTCAAAGTTCTGAAAAACGAGCCATCCAAGTTACAAAGGACTTCTTGTTCTAAGCCACACAATGTCACTGAACACGACACTGTAGCCACTGCCTCGCTTTGCTCCCTAATTAACCGCGCTGAGGGGACGAAAGCAAGCCACAGCAGTAGGCGTCAGTGGCATGAAACCTGAACACAATTTGGAGAAAATTTTAGTTAAAAAATAAACAGAAACTGCAGCAATAGGTAAAGCCGAATCATAGAAGCAACACCAGTCCTAGAGTGAGAAACAACACAAGATATAAACAGCTTTTTTCTGCACTCACAGTAGCTTTATTGCACTCACTTGTAAAAAAGATAGCAAGTAATTAGTAATTCAAGAATAAGATCTGTCGTTTTATGCATGAGAGAGAGACAACGCTCGTGTTGCAAAGAAGGTGCAAGGCAGGTGATGAACCACAACTATTGAAATGTTTTCAGTACTGAAGGCAGTGCAGGATCAACATAAGAATTAAAATATCAGCACAATTCAAATTCCCATCAAAATAATAGATAAAAAAATATTAGCGCAATTCAAAATAAAAATATTATATAAATAATTTTATTGGGCGATGGATATAGTATGTATACATAGAAGCATGGGGGATATACCAGTAATAGAGAAATATCGTAACATAAGATATGTTATGAGGTACGAGTATACGAAGCAGAAACGTAGCAAGGCGCCTCAGACAAAGACCATCTGTTAAGCAACTACGCAGTACACAGAACCTAGACACTTCATAAGCCAGCTTAGAGTCTTGTATTATTAAAATGATTCGTCAACACTACGATCACACTCGCAAGAGGCCGTTACAACAATGAGGTAGTCATTGACAAAGCCTATAGACTTATTAGTTCAACAACGAGCTCACTGAAGAACTCGGTCAATTGCAAGCAACGGTTCCTATTATTCTCATGCAAGGCCATTTGTGTATTTTAAATGTAAATAACATTGTAAAGATACATCTGTAGCAATGATTGGTGAGGAAATATAATCCAGCGGGAATTGCATATAGTTTTCATTGCGAATAAAAAGGTTCTAATGTGCTTCAAAATTCGAAAGGATTGTTAATCCCTCATAGAGTAGTAATATGCCAACAAAAGAAGGTGCACGCAGGAAATATTATAGGGGTAAAAGTGCACTTTCTTCAAGAGCAAAGATCAAGGAAATTGCAACCAAGCTTCTGTGTAGTAATAAATTTTAATTCAATTTATGATATCGTTTATTACATTAAGCAAAGAGAACCATATTTTAAATGGAGCACACCTTATTTCCTCAAATTGTATTGCATTGAATTAGTAGACAATTTCAGAATGAAATAGAGGCTTAGAGCCTATCATCAAACTATGCAAATGGTGTCTTTATGACTTATTAAATACCGCAAATACGAAGCATTGAACATGAAGCCACGTAGTTCATTAGAGTGCATCATCACAGAAGCATTACAGGGTAATGAGGCTCTGAACGCACTGCGCCCGCGCTGCTCAGCTAATTTGAACCGCAACGAAATTTGGCGCCAACGTTCAGCTATTCAAATGAATTTGATAAGCGAATCCCATTTCATGCGCACAAATTCTGAAATTGTGGGTATATTCAACCTCTGAATAAATTATGCAAAAAAATGAGATTGTAGTGATGTTTTATTTTGTGCGAGAATTCTCTTAATGCGTTCATTTCGACACTTTCGGCGAATTTCAAATATTATTCCAATACCATATTGTACATTAAAACCTAATACTCTTTAGGATTACATTAAGATTTTTCAAAATGTAAAGAGATAGGGTTCAATAAACAAAATGGCTTAAGAATAAAAAGGGCGACGCTGTGATGCAATCCTACAAAAATGAAACTTAGAAAACGATATTCGTTTCGACAGCTAAGAACTCGTAATCAAGAAATGCTATTACAATAGCTGTTTTTTCTATCAATCTGGCAATTGTAACTGAAAATAAATAAAGATGAACAAAAAAACTAGCAGAAACTTAATCAGTCACGTAGTAGAATAGGCTGCAGCCAACCGAAACTGAGGATACCAATTGGAAGACCAGCCAAGCAGACGGCGGTGTGAGCGAGGATGGTCAAGCGGTGGCATCACGACGCATCTGTTGGTGGCAGCACTGCAGCTGCGGCCAGCCAAGCAGACGGCGGTGTGAGCGAGGATGGTCAAGCGGTGGCATCACGACGCATCTGTTGGTGGCAGCACTGCAGCAGCGGCCAGCCAAGCAGACGGCGGTCTGAGTGAGGATGGTCAAGCGGTGGCATCGCGACGCATCTGTTGGTGGCAGCACAACACCAGATGCGCTACCCTCGCTAATAATAGAGCAACACCCTTAACCGCTGCACAAAGCCCTCTTACTGCTAGCCTAAGCAACAAAATAAATACTCTCAAGAAGCATTATTAGATTCTTCAAACACTGACAGCAAGTGTCATCTACACCATATCAATACATTTATATCAAGGTTGTTCAAAATTTAATTCTATGTATAATATCGTAACAAATGGGGAATGGAACATCCACGAAAGTTCATACTAGGGATGAAATTTTAGAGATAAAATGATACCTCTTCATAAATCTTTAGAGAAAAAAAGCTTGAAGGGAAATGTTCCCGATAGTGCGGCATTTCCGCGAGACCTGCAGAGAAGACAAGTCCATTGGGGCAAGCCCCCGGCATGACAGTAACTCTCAATTTAGGCGACGCGTGAAAAAAATAAATTTGAGAATAGGATAAACAGGACCAAAAAATACCAAAAAGTGGACGGTGCAAGACGACAAAATTATTATTAAAAGGCTTCCTAGTCGCAACCAGAAACAAATATAGAAAATTAGAAATATTATAATACATAAGGTTCGATGAGGAGCACGGATATTGTAATGATGGCAGCAGAGAGCAATGCTAAGAATGCGCTGAGAAATCGCACAAGCATCTCCGCTGCTGCCAATACGGCTCGCGGTCAACACCTGCCGCCGTCACGCTGCTCTTCTTGTTGCTCAAGACAGAGCCTGCAGCCGCGTGGTCAACGTATATACGGAGCAGAACTGGGCAGCGCTACTTTGAAGTGTAGCGGCCGCTACCGCTACATGCTCTGAATGTAGCGGGCGCTACCGCCACCGCTACAGTTGCTTAAATGTAGCGCCGCTACATCTACTGAAAATGTAGCGCGCTACTGCCCACCTCTGATACGGAGTGTGTTCTGAGCATCGCCACACTGGCGGTCCATCAACTTACTCCTGAATTACTGATTGCATTTCGCTCCTAACTTTCGACAGTCAAATACTCGTACCATTAATAATACAGAAAATAACTATTTGCTATACTTGCCACACTGACTTGCGCAGAATGAACAAATAATTATTTAAATAAATGAAATTATACTGTCTTTCATCAGTGTCACCGTGTAAAGCACTGTTCATTGACCAAATTCTTAGCAATAATTCTGACCAACATAATTTTTCAATCGGTCTCACTTTATTTTTAGCACCATCGAAACAACAAGTAAAACCAAAATTCGTTGTCATCATTGAATCAACGATCACAGAATTCTGACTTCTGAGCACCTATTTCTAGAGGTGCACGTAATGAGACAAGAGCCAAGTGTCTCTCAAGACAAGTCAAACTATTAAATGAATTATTAAATGAAGGAGCTTAGAGCGCCCACCTGGGGCTAAGGCAAGCAATATATAATGTGCCCCAGGAATTTCGCGCGGGCAAGTATTTATTTGCTCTAGGAATCTAAAATTTAAAAAATGAAGAACATGCAATACAAATGCGAAAAAGATGCAAAACTGAATTATACTTCAGACATACGTAGTCTTTAAAATTTTTTTCGAAGAATTCAGATTGCCTTGTTCAAAAATTATGAAAAACGTAACTTATTTGGTCAAGAACAATTATGAGTAACGTATCGGAAATATTGAAAACCTAACAATTTTATGCAAGCAAATAGAATTAAAATATTCTTTAACAAAAACAGGAGTTCGAGGGCGATGAATTACAAATTTTAGTGTCTAAGGTGAGCCGTGGATTTTCTAATACGCTTGATGTAAAGGCATAGTTGTTAGGTAGGCATCCAGCACATGCTAGAGAATTGAGCTCAAGCAAACCCAATCATTTGAGGAAAGTCGTCTCGCGACCTCTTGAGCAAGTTCTACCGCTGAGGCCCCAAAGCGTGTAAACAGAAAGACGGCAAGCATGCGTCGCTTTCTCTTGGTCAATATAGAGGTAAAAAAACACGAAGAAGCGCACTCCCACCACTCAGGACGAGACACAAATTACTTCATATCATAACTTGTCAATAATTCGACACGAGATATTTCGCGTTGCAAAGCGATATTCCGTTCACGTCATACGTTCCAGGTTCGTCAAACAGTATTTCTTTAAGTTTCATTTTAGACCGATACTTTTTCATACACATTTTCCCTACCCTCTATCAATCAATTTATTAACTGTGAATATCTGAAATCATTCGTCTAGTTATTGAGCAAGAAATGAAAAGTTTAGAACAATATTAGAATAAACAGTAACTGTTGATCAGATTGTCCGATAGTTTTTGCTTTGAAAAATTGTGAAACACGTTTCTAAAATGAAGAAGACATACCAAGTCGGCTAAACTTAAGCACATTTACGTTGGCAAGAACCTCAGGATGAGACCACGACCAAAAATGAGATGACTTGGTACGTGTGCCTCACAAAACTCGGAACACTCGGGCATTCATTTACACTGAATGGGTCTGGCGCTTCATATTCATAAATGAGTCGCGCGACGCTGTGAAAAGTTTTCGCTACAAAAATGACTTCTTTTTACGTGAGCAGAATCTCCAACTTGTGGGATACAACGAAAATGAGATAGAAGATAAACTTGCTCTGCAATCAATTTACTCACGAGCAATGTATGAGACGAGTGATGTTATATGTATTCATGGCATCATGATCATATATTACTTTCTTCATTATAGAGAATAAGAATAAAAGAATGCAGTTGAAAACGACGAGTTTCATAAAAAAGACAGGTACGTCCTAAAGTTTTCGCTTTCATTTGTATAACGAAACATATCCCGAGAAAGATGTGTATCTTGGGTACCTGCAACAATTTGTCATTTAGCTCACTTGAACAAATAATATCAGGTTTATGAGCTACAGCTTCAAAAAATCGATTTCAGAGGCTTTAGTGGCGATACCGTATTTTGATCGTTCCGCGAAAAAAAGCCGATCGGGAAATAACAAAAAATCGTTTAAACTGAATAATTGCCGTAAGGTCACCGGTAACATTGCCAAGTACTCTTAATTTTTAGTACTTCTAAGTGGCTTACTATTCAAGCATTAAGGGTAGTTGAATAGTAACTATCATTGGAAGGTGACTGTAATACTGAACATGATATGGTTTTAAAATACAAGAAAGCACTCCAAAAGTTCAATATTTGTACGAGAATGATGAAAATAAAACACTGACTCCTTCCAATACCACTCAGGACCATGAACCTTAGCTGAGCTCGTACTGCATAAGGCGATGTGGCACGCATGAAGTCAGTGTTCTGAAGTTCTGCACCGCTAAGCCTTTCCTTACCTGCGCTATGACAGGGCTTGGTGCAAGCTCAAACACCGTAAACACAAACCAACGTTGGAGACCCTAATTCATTGAGTCATAAGGTCATTATTCACTTTCCGTAGACACCATCTAATTTTGAACAATCCTCAAAGAATTAGAGAAATATTACTGAAAAACTTTGTGCGGAAATTGAATTATGCACAAAACAGCGTGGTCATAAACGCTTGAGCATGAACAGATTACTGGTTCTACTACCGTTACGAGCCTCTTATATACTGAAAAATCATTAACCCTGTCAATACTTCATCAGAAGTCAACGGGCAACATTGAGAATGTCCTATAGCACATAACTGCACCCAAGAACATAGCGAAGCAAGACACACAGGTTTCTTAAGGCGTGTGCTTGAAATCCAGCGGCACTCCCTTATTTGTCTACGGGCCTGGCACGTATCTCGTTCTTTCTCTATTATGTTCCTTTAATTAATACAGCATTCCTGAGTGAGTCGAGCGCACGCGACTTGTGGTAACCTCCTCACGTAATCAGGCTTGTGTATTTGCTATGCAAATCAACGAGATTAGGACAGATGCGTTCACCGTTTCACCAGGAATACAAATGGTTGTCAGCTCACACTTGCCGAGATTTGCTGAAACCCAATAAAAGGACCAATCCAAATTTTCAAGTATTGTTCATAATATAATGTTTTCCTTATTAATATTTAGTGGAAAAAAATGTCGACATTTTCAAGCCCCGTTCCAAGCAAAATATTAATTTTTCACTCATACATTTACTCGACATGAGAATTTTACAGAAGGGACTAGTGATTCTCGTTCAGGGATTCTACGCGATGAAACTACAATGTTGAAGTTAATCGATTGCGATGTTGCTTCAACGTTGGTACATGGAATAAGTTATAGAAAAGCATTGAGCTCGAACCTTATAGCGCTAACCTCATCATGTTATTGTCAGAGTTAAAATACCGCATTAGCACATAAATTCGCAGAACTCCTGACAACATTGACAAATATGCATCAAGCAATGTGAATAATTGTGCGATAGCTTAGCAGCTCCGCACAACAACATGACTCGGACAACTTTCAAAGCTCACAGCAGATAATAAAAGATCGCAGCATCAGATCATAGAACAGAATAAAACACTACAGACAGTAGTGTATAAAAAAAATTGATACAAAAATTTAAACAACAGAAAAAATTTAAGTGGTGTAGAAGAAAATTGAAAATCGTGTCAAGTCGAAGTATGCCATAGAGCACATGGGATGCGGCAAAAACACAGCAGGGCGAGGCTATTTTTTCAAGGTTAATTGTTGAAGGCGTGGAAAAAGAAGATGCAGATGTGAGATAATAGAAGAGATAGAGATGATAAAACGCAACGAAAGTCAAGAAACGATTTCAGCAACCTAGAACACAGAAACTCAAATGAGACTGCTGCCTTGCCATGCACGAGAAGCATATTCGCTGATCTTTCCTTTTCATGGCAAACAAATATTGCTCGGAAATTTCTCGCACATCGCACACTCATCAAAAATAAATGTGATTATAGGCAATATTTCAGGCATTGTTCATCTAAAAATTGTATTCATACAACAACTTTTCAAGAACGGCAACAAAGCTGTAATTTTTTAAACTTGATAATGTGGATGCTAATGACAACTCTATGAAGGAAATTAAAAAGTTGGTACCACTGATACAAGCACAAGGGTATAAAACAGGTGCCATTGAACGACGTCACATGCACTGCTATCAAACAAGTCGGCATCGTGGATACGAACACAGCGGTGCAGAACAGGCGTCAAGGAGCGACATCGCTGCTACCAAACAAGTCGGTATCGTGGATGCATGGATAAGCAGCAGCCGCAGCTGTGCCTACTGAAGCGCTACGAACGTGCGCGCCCTGACACACTTTCTCCTGCATCGCGGGGCCCCTCGCTCGATGTGGGCAAATTTTGTACGCGTAGCGCCATGCCTGGCTGTTGGGCTCAAGTTTGCGTAAAACTTAAATCAATTCCAGCTTCATTGTGAATGAGGTTGTACATATCCAGATAATCTAAAGAAAGAAAACAAAGCAACTTCGCACAATAGACAATACACAGGTAGCAGGCATCAACAGGAATGGGTATGAGAGCCGTTAAAGAAACCGACAATATTCTACTGGGCAAGTTTGGTCGTTTATAGTTAATACTCGTCATATTTTGGACCGATTAAAATAAATAATTCGTAAAGCTTGGTTAACGTTTACGCTCGCTATGGGTATTCAAACGCTCCTTTACTAAATTGTCTGGAACAAATGAAGGATTACCATACAAATACTAACTCAAAATTTAAACCGAATAAATTTCAACTATAAACAACAAATTCGTTTACGAGTTGATACGGCAACTTGGGTCCGAAACTTCGTTTGCCAAAGCGAAGAAAGTCGCATTTTCGTCATAAAATGAGACGTGTAGCATTATGTTGCGGCGAAATTGAAGAGACCACATTATAATAAGCATGACACTTTCTATGTGACAATGATTCTTCAGTTTTATACCGAGTTGTATTGAACCTGCATCAAATGAGAACTAACGCAGCTTTATCCTTAACACTCAACTGAAGCATTTATATATAGGTATATATATATCGCCATAATAAATTATTGTAGAAATGCGAGAAGCCCCAATAAAAGAAAAAATGCATTTTTCACGTCAATCATGTGCATTTGATCCAATTAATGTTAATTTTTTTGAAAAAATTTCAACTCGGGTAACTTTATTGAACAAAATTTTACTTAAGTACCCGTGCCTTCATTTTTATATTTATTATTATAATTCATATATTAACCACACCAAACAAGTCACTTCTATATTTACTAACCATACAATAAAACGCACCAATAAAAGACAAGAAAAGATGAGTTCACTGCACGAGGGTGCGTAGTACGCAGGATTTCTCATACTTTCGCGCTCACTCACTGGCACTTTCTCCACGCACGAGGCCGGGAAAAGGCGCGCGCGTACCTACGTGTGCAGAATACGTGACCATCAAACATGATCATTATTACGTATAGTATTTGAAGATATCAAAAAAGATATCTCCTAGATTGTTATTTTGTTGAATTTACTGAGGGCTGAAAACTATACCTTCCGTAAGATAGACATGTTGGCGCATTAGACTAACGATTTCAACACGAACGAATAGACGAATTCAACAACCGTAAATTCATGAAGCAATGAATGCTATGTATGAAGAAATCAACGAAGAATATACAAGGCTATGATGCCGTCATGAGGCTCGATTTCGTGGGGTATTAGCGTGCGTAACGAACAGAAAATGTGAGGACCATACAAAGCTCAAGGCAATTATTAACAGCACCCCCAAAGACTTCACAAATTCTTAGCAAAGAATGCAACTCATTGAAATGATAATCTCTGGGTCCTAATTAGAACCAGGTAAGCAGTCAGGTAGGATATTATTAGGATTTAAAACAGCAGGCGAAATGTATCAAGCACATTATTGGTTAAAAAACACTTAAGTTAGAGCTTTCATTTGCGAATGTTCTATTTGTAGCAGTGCAGTGTATTTATTAAAAGCAAAAAATGTTCCAGTGCAGAAGCTCACGCTGGGCCACGAAGCCATGACCATCGAAGCCCGCGAAGACAAGTTCACCTTCAACTGCCTGGGCGCCGTGAGCGCTGCAGAGACGAACACGTCAACACGAAGTACAACATCAGCATGCTGGTAATGCCGTTTTTTTCTCCATTTTCGTAACTGAAAGCCGTCCGCATTCGTAGGAATACTGAGAGCAGTGTTTCGCGTTGGAAAACGATATGTAGTTTGCTACGCTTGTATGGAACCTCACCACCCATCCATACACCCACCGCACCACCCATCTGCACACCCTATCCTCACCTACTCATCCACCAACAGCCCATCCGCACACCTGACTAGCCATCTTTACCCTCAACTCATTACCTAACTCACCAACACTCACTACACCCAATCATCTACCCACCCACTGATTAACCCTCCCTACCACCCACTCCTCATCTACTCACCAACCCTCCCTACCACCCACTCTTCACCTTTTCACCCACCCAACCACCGCTTCACTAACGCCAGGAAAGGACGACAAGTTTCCCCACCCGAGAGCGGGAGTTGCACAGCATGGAGAGGAGAGCTCAAGGTCAGGGTTACCGACCATCTGCTCTGGTCGTGATTGCTATGATCATACAATAGTTGAGCGACTCATTGAGACCAGGCAAGACCGGAAGCACAAGGTAATAGAGAACAACCTCCACTTGGCTCACAACGACGATAAAGAAGAAGTAATGAACGAAGAGAAAAGATGTGTACTCGCACCGTTTACTTTCATCCAATGAATGATGCTCGGGTCGGTGAATTCGATATGATCTTTATTCAGTGTTTTATGTATGAGTGAGTGATCTAATAAGCAAGCTTTGACGATATTTTTCTTATATTACAAGAACCAAAAAAGCAGAACAGGGCACCTGAGACTGAGAAACAGATTAAACCCCGTGAGAAGCAGATTAAACTGACGTCCATAGATGAACGTCTGTAAACCTAGGTGCTTAAAAGTGCACTTAAAGAATACGGAGATTACGGAGCTCTAAAGCGACTACCCACCCGGCAAACGACGTTCAATCAACGTTGATTCAACCAACAACGCTTATTTCAACGTCGATTTAACGTCGTTTACCTCATGGAGGGAGGGTCCAAGAAACCCAAATTTCCTCATTGGAAATTAGGAGCTAGAAGCACAAGCCCAAAGTTAGGCTCCCTTAGCAAAGTTTGAACTCCTCTAACGCGCATAAAGCTTGCTTCCAGAAACACAGAACCTCAAGAATACGGATTCAGCCTGCAAAGTTTGCGCTAAAACATTCTTGAAGGCGATAGAAGTTGCGATTCTGGAAATAATTGAATTCGCAACTAATCTTTGGTTTCCTTGTGATGTGAATCAACAAATTTCGAAGAGGATTGCATTGGCGGCGTTTCTAACGATAATAATTTATTATAAATACGGCAGTGTAACACACAAATACTGGATCTGACACGACGTAGTGACATAGCGATATGAAGTTTACTACGATATAACACATCGGGCAAGTGAGGTGTTCAGTGAATCGTGAAGCGATTTACGAGGACCACAAGCGGGAATAAAGACAGAAATTACCGCAGAAGAGAAGAACTCACGCACAAGAGCAGGTTTTTATTACAGGCAGCAGCAACCATGATGGTCGTGTTTGACTGAGGACTAACTCGTAAGGTTAGAGGTCCATGAAGGACTCCCAGCTCGGATCGAGTAACCTTCAAGCAAGACATGAGATATGCGAGCTATCCTATTCAGACTTGGCTTAGCAACACAAACAAGCAACGACTTCCAAGTAATAATCACTTGAGTTATCTGGCCGTGACGGATACGTCGACATGGTCACCAAAGCAGAAAAATTTTTATTATCCACGTGAATATGATACTAAGTCGTCCTGACACAAAAAGAGACCATCCCATCCCATCCCGTACGTATATGTATAACACAAATTCTAATAAATAGTTCGTTAGACCACAAAATTGAGAAAACAACCTCATACTCGACTGATTTTTCAGTTTTATCGCAAATGAAATCACAGAATCACCAGTTCGATCGATGAGCTCTTAATTACTCGCAGTGCTCATCAAGCTCGTATGGCACATACCCCAGTTCTGATTCAAGCGTAATTGGAGAGTCCATTTACAACGTTCAGCTTATTCCAGAATTAACTGACCGTTTTAATTTAAATCAGCTGTGTTCTGCAAAATTTTTATATCAATCATACTTTGATTTAGCTATGTTTTGCAAGAAATTTTATATTAATCAATATATTTGATCCAATTTTGTGCTAAAACGTAATAAAAATCACATACCACCGGTAACTGACTAAAAAACGACTACAGATAATACAGGACATACATTTCAGTTAATGTCGTTTTCGTAATTACCTAAATTCAAGCTAAATTGCTACTGCACGTAATATCATTACCTAAATAACTTGAATTACTGCCTCAAATAAAAAAATGAGAGCAAACTCGAATCCAACATCGCGACATCGAAAGAAAAAGTGACCAAGAAGACAACAAGTAGGCCAAGAACGAAGAGGCATTGCAGCAAGCAACATATAAAGACTGTAGTAGCAGCAGTACCAAAAGTAGGACCTGGTGAGCAGCAGAAGACGCAAGACTCGATCACCTTGCCCCAGAGCAGCTCTATGTTACACCCCTGCCTCCCCACCACCTGCATCATTCAACTGGATACACGCTGCAAGGCAGACAACTGACGCCACAAAAACCACCTCTCCATGCGAGCGACGGAGACCGCGAGCTTGCCTTACGATATTCCAATCAATGTACGAGTAGCTGTAATACACCGCTTTTCACTAGGTATAAGTAAAGTAATTACTTTTACCTAGTAAAGAACGGACCTCAATGTTTTAACATGTCATGGGTTACCCTAGTGGCAGGTATTCGTTCCAACGCTTGATGTCGCAGTATGTAGAGATAGCGCCTGATTGAAACGTTGCTTTCGGTTCGACCCATTCGGTTCTCCACAGCACGCATTTTACAACTCACTTGAGTAGTCAGGCTATACTTGCGCCCAATAAAGCAAATCAATACCAAACATTGAATATTCGGCAAGTTAAAATACTTAATTAAATATATATTTCGCGATGGGCAGTTCCGTGCTCTGAATGGAAGGAAGGTAAGCATAAGTGACATTTTTTTGCAAGCTGACTAAAAAATTGGTGCAAAACCGTAAAAAAAACTCTTCAGTGCAATTTTATTCAAATAACGAGAAGGACTCACATCTATTCTAATGCAATCCCACTATAGTAGCGAGAAATTTTACGGTAAAATAATGAGCCAGAGAGCAGCCGCCATCGCCATATTTAGGCAGTAGAACTCAAGAATGAAGTAAGCGCTCTCACGGCATGGTCTGAATACTCTACATAACGCCTCCACACAACGCACTGTGATGAGCGCAACAGATGGTTCACTCGCATAGTGACCTTTGTGTGAGCATCTTCAGGTCCATCATTGATGTTCACACAGCTGGTGAGCGTGAAAACAGTCGCAGTAAACCACACCACTGTGAGGTGGCATTAATAGTCGCAGTAACCCATGCCACTGTCACAACAATCACCAGTGTGAGTTGTGGCTAGGTTGGCATTTTGGTCAAGATTCTCCAGCAAATAAAACCAACAGCACTCCAAAATTTGCACAGAGCAATGCTTTAAATGGTCATTATAGGAACTTGATCATTACTCATTCACTATTGATTCGAAATTGTTTTTTGACTAAATTTAAAAAACGAGAGATATTGACAATAAAAGAATAGACATCTATTGACTTCTTGCTGGTTGATGCGTGATTCGAAACTTTCTTACTCGTCCTTCTAGCTTACAGTAGTACACAGGCGTTCCATTCCAGCAGTTGTATATTTTTTAAACACCCTAATGCACTGAGCACAGATGCTTAAAAAGGTTTTACTCCGTGTCAACGTCTGCAATTGTACAAGAGAAATTCTGTCGTGTGTGCAGAACGAGTTGCACGGCAATGGTCAATTAACTTCATTAAAGCAACCAGTGAACAAGGTGACAGGATCATGAATATTCACACGGAACAGGTGAGGAGAGCTACAGAATGCTTCCATCCAGGGTTACCCAATTAGGATGCTTCGAGTGAGAGAGACCCGAGCACCGGCGCTTGGTAATTGGTGGTCGGTCGCATGCAACAGTCTCCACCATTTCTATTCGACACAGCACGCAGACAGCAAATAAAACTACGCTGAAAGTGATGAAGCGCCTGGCTAGTGAATAAAACCCTCACAGAGCATTCATAACAGAGGTAACAAGAACCTCTCATATTGAGAGGCATCGGATGCCAGTATGCCGCTCTCATGAGGTCAATCTCAAACGGTGAGATGAACTAAGAAAATTGCTGAGACAACTGAATACAACTGCGGGAAAAAACTAAAAAAAGACATTTTACAATAACAGAAATTTCAGTTCGTAAGCTATGTTTTATCAGGAGTAAATATCTGCAAAACTGCATGGAGTGAAACACTTTTATTACACATTCCACATCGATACTTCAATGAGAATCCACTTTAGAATAGTCTAAGAAATAATAACTCTCAAAATGCGCTTACTCAAACGATGACTAATTAGTATTTTCTCAATATGTTAGGTACTGGATACAAGCAACTAGCAAAACTAACGGTCTTGCGCAAAACAAATGAATAGGGTAGCGGCAGAGGGATAGACAAACAGCCGTTCAGTTAAACATTCTATCAGTAATGTAATTTGTCATACGAACAAGTCAAGTTTTTGCCCCATCAATAGATAGTTGAACAATTTATAGGTACAGCAATTTTTCCCATCGCAAAAACAATGAAGGACATAAAATTATATGAACAAAATAACTTGACACTGTAAAAAAGGACTTCATATGACTTTTTGTCGTACACTGCTCACGAAATCTGCTGAGAACGTTGCTTCGTCTGAGCCCTGTTATTCAACAATGAAAGCCACACAGGCGCGAGATGCATCAAAATTCGCTCTACTATAGAACTTGAATAAGCTGTCCAGGAACCATAGCCTAGTAAGACCGGAACACGAGCGGCCGTGTATATGGGTTTGGCCTGAGGAACAGCGGCAGCAGCAAGTGTCGCCATGTTCGCCGCACTCGCTGACTCACTGCATTGATTTATTGAACTCAGAAGCCCAGGCCACCAGGCCCTTAGGATTACATTCCGAGTTCACACCAACTTGTTGGCGGACGACTACACTTGCACGCGATCTCTCCCTCTGACTGCTATATACTGATGAGTTTCGACCGCGCGCGCCTAATTCAGTATTTACGCAACACACAACCGACACATTGATTCGTGATTTTGCTTGCACTCATATTATTTGAATTTAGTAGGACACATTTCAATTTAGAGAAAAATTTCTAACTGCAATAAAGATTATTAATTATAGCACAGCACTCATCTACAAATTGAATGTAAAAAGAGAAAGATTGACGAAAGATTTGTCATCCTTCAAATAGTAAGCTAATTTGTACACATTCAAGTGAAACTGAGCTGTATTGTCATCGTTTTCTAAAATTATCAAAACTCGTGGCATTTGCCAGTGATTGGGGAATAAAAGTAAAAATTTTCCATTTCATGTAATTCTTGAAAGTAAGAAACAACGCTCGAAAGGACTGCTATCTGTAAAAAAAAAGCCAAAGTGGGCCACGACTTGAATTCTGAACTATTGTTCCTTAGGAAGAGCACGACTGCGGTAAGAAGGAAGGGTTCGCAGCCTCTGCTTCTTTCTTACGCTACACATCTATATAATCGCTTTCAACGGCCGCGACGATTTGAGCCCGCTCTACTGTGCACCGCTTAAGAGGAAAAAACAATGATGAGTGAGACTATGAGAGTGATCAATGGGATAGCGAACTACGCCATTTGAGGATCAAGGACTTCCAAATACGCAAAATTTCAGGCAGTCAATCGTAGCAAAAAAAAAGTGGCGGTCTCTGAACAAGATCAACAATATCATAAGAATCAGAGATAAAAATTTTTCCCAGAACATAGCTCCGATTGTCGCAGGAAAGTACTCAAATTACTTCTGAAAATGAACATTTTCAAATGAAGATATTATCCAACACGATTTTCTGGTCAAAAAATTGAGGAAACCATCCGTGTCCAAAACATTGATAAGAAAAGTAGAAGCAGATGACTTGCCTAATGAATAACTGATTACCAATCAACAAGACCGATCAACGAAACCATTTAATAAAATAAATATAAGTGCGATACTTATCAAACAATACAGTAATATACTGAGATGCAGGATCAAGAAATGAAATCAATATCAGCAAGCGAGCAAATATCTCGTTTACAAATAATATGCAGTTAAGAATTAACTCTTAATGTTCATGTAAGATAACAATGCTCAATATGGACACTTGAAAGCAGTTTTTCAAAATCATTCAACAATTTATTTTCGAAACAATATTTAATAATATTAATAATAATCCAACAACAATAACAATCCAAAGTACAATCGACCAACATTCAGTATTTCTACATCTGAAATGAAACATTCTCTACGCTATTGCTATTAGAAAAAAATTGCAAATTTAGCTATCTTCGACGACGGGTAACGTGGAGCCCGGACGACAGGAAGGGTGTTGCCATGGTGCTTGATGGCTGCGGTCATATTGGCTCGGCCTCCACGTTCTCTCCGTGCCGTCCAATAGGCCTACTGGATGGTACGCCGCTAAGCCATGCGGCGATGCCAATATGGCCGAGTGCAGCCGCACTCCCGAGGCCATCAATCTTATTTATCTGCTTAGCCGCGCCTACACTAACACTGGATTTAAATCAGGCTTCAAGCAAGAGAACCTACATTGAAATCAATGAGAATTCCGTCAGTGAATTCAGTGAAATAATTTAGAGAATTTCGTACAGCTTGTCATTTTGAAAATGACGAACGGCATTCCAGGTATTTCATGCGTTTAGATTCTTGAACCTTTCTCTGATTTCAGATATTATGCGGACATAAGTCGGGTGAGAGAATATACATTAACACATCATACATGTTATAACAATTGGCACAAACAACACGATTTTTTGACCTCTCGGATTTTGCGCAAACGAGCTTCTAACCCGAATACCCTCTAGCGTCTAGCCTTTCCGACTAAGTAAACCAAAACTCGTACATTGAAACCCTAGTTTTACAAGACGACTTCTAAGTTTTACAAGACTTTACTTTTACCGCACACGAGAAGCTACTTGATATATTTTACGACACGGTGAGCAAGAACATAGAAGTTGAGCAAAGAGGCGCAAGTGCTTTACGCAATTTAAGAGCAGCTCGAGCAAGGTCAAGCGATGCTTATCGAGAGACTTCTCTCCTTGTAAATTCATGAAGCGAATAAGCTCAAGGTAAGGCTGGAAGCTCTGTTCCATAAAGCGCACGACGCACGCTGGTCGCACCCGTCCATGGGAACAATGATGTTATCGCATTCACACCGGAAGAACGTTATCTTCAAGCAATTCTAACAAATTGAAATGTCAGTAAAGTTGAGTGAAAAGCAACTAAATGAGGAGTGTCATTAGAACATATTTAAACTCTGCTTAGAAGTAAAAATCAACGCCTGAGATTAAAATTTACAGCGTATGCGTAAAACTCCGATGAGTGAAGGTCAGAACACCATGTAGGAACAGAAATTACCTTAAAATCAATTTTTGGTCAACATTTACGATAAACTCGAACACAACTCGATCCAAACGTGAACCTAGTCAAAACTTGAGCGAAATCTTTACAAAATTAATTAACAAACTCTGGAAAATTTTGAATACACCTAAGGTCTATGATCAACAATGAGTTCAATTATAGCAACCGAGATGACCATGTTGCTCAGTCGACAACACACTACATAAAAATCGAGGGCGTTCCATGGATGTAGATCCGAGTGCGAGAGCCTCCAAAAAAACGCTCGAGTTTTAGAGTTGTATTGCGGCATTAAGGTTATGGAGTCAATCTCTGCGAATACTGGCCTCAATATCCCAGACAAATACGCAGTCAATTATGAACAGATTTTGCTGGCCACGAAAATCCTGTCAGGGAAGTTTGCGCAACGAGGTCTTGTGCATGAGCTATACCGGATATACAGTGCGCGAATAATTACGAGACAACATTTATTGAAATTACTCAAGCTATTACACGGCAAAATCTTGAACGATTTTCTAATCAGATCACCACTAATACTAGTTTTAAAAAGTGATTGAACGCTATCTTAATTATCGGAATCGGAAATCCCAAATAGGGAAGATTTTGTCAAAGAATCCAATGCAATTATTGTTAAATTAACAACTAATTACAATTCGAGAATCCCACAATTTAAAGCACGTAGCGCAAACTCACAAAAATTATGCCTAGCTCGGTTAAAGATACGAAGGAAAAACTTGCAGAAATTTTACACAGCCAAAAAAAAAAAATAGTATGGTTCATTCCATCTGGAACCGTTGCAGAGTGTCAGCTGTTTGCGATGAAACTAGTCTACGGGCCGCAGCAGCTCCACCCAGCGCAGCGCTGCCTTGTATAAGCTTATTTATCGGTGCGTGGCCATATACGGCGCCCCTTTAACTTAAGCCCCACACACCACAGTAGAAAAAGTCTAGAAAACCGCTAGCGTGGGTGCGCAAGAATGAAGCCGAGCTTCCACGCAACTTTTTACGATTCGATTGCACTGAGAGGAACATTTAGGCTAAGGGAGGAACAGGAAGTATTCATAAAAGATTCTGCACGTTTGAGCGTTGAGGTCAACGTTAGCGTGCAAAAAATATGTGGCAAACGCTGTAAAATTAATCAATTTATGAGCATCTGTATACGTGAAATTCTCCTAAATTGAGAGAAAATAAAGTAGTCTTTTGCAATGCCATAAACACTCGCAAATAAGTCAATTCAAGAAAACAAACAATCAATAAATGAGCTGAATTCTAGAGACAAATTTAGAATAAGTAGACCCGGTGTTTTGTTTACATCAGTTTGTGACAAATGATTCATCACGTACGCATGCATTCATCTGACCTGAGGATAGATTTAATTAGAAAAATTGCATCATGACGCCGAGGCGAGACCGCAATAAACATTTTTCATATTTCCATGAGACGTGTTGAGGAGCGAGTCACATAAAGCGAAAGCTTCAAAGCTTCACATGAGCTGCAACTATCTCATACACAACTCCACAATTATAAGCATCGATTAGATTCCTGGCAACGCCCAGTGTACTGATAATACCTCATCACCAAATGCTCGAGTAGTGATTGCAATCAAGCCAAATATTAACAATGCAATAATGCTGCGCTTGAATGAGATATGCCAACACAATGGCAGGCATGCACATGAACCGAATACATCTTATTAAGGAAAGCCGATAACACGCTACTGTGCTCAAAATGTTAGAAGCTATCGTAGCACATCCATTATACAACTATTTTGATAAAGAACTAATCTACAAGAAAATAGTACAAATAGGACCAGCACTGTCAAGTGCATTGATTAGTTAATGGAATAAATGTCAGATTAGTTGATGGAATAAATGAAACTAGCCAATATTGAATTAAGCAATTCATTATCAACCAGAATTACTAGTGAGTATGAGGAGGCTTCAAGTTATTTTCTGAGAAGGAAAGTTGAAGATTAGAAAAGCTGCATCATTTGCAACTTAACGTAGAAACGTCGAACGGGAGATCCGAAGAGAAACTGACAAAATTTATTCATGTGGTGGCACTAAAGTCCTATAATCTTGTAAAGCTAACGATAGTACGAGATATTATAGGGTAAAAACCTCAGTAACTTGAACAAGGTTGTCGGGGCACAGACAAAGAAACGCAAAAGGAGTAGCTAGAGGAGGAGAGCCCCATACAGAAGGTGGGGGAGTAGTGCAGTTAGCAGGAAGCGCAGTCATGAGCGCAGGAAGCAGGTTTGTTATTACACACAAGCTACCACAGGAAATGAAGCCCACCACACACGCTCACTCAAATGCAGGCAACTTGCAATGAGCTGGCCAACAATAGCTCTAAGATGTGAGCAGGATAGCAAACATTAGGTAATAGTTCTGAGAAAATTAACATACTAGCTCTTGCTTGAGTTGCTTATGAGCTAACTCAATCTTTGGCAACCGCAACGAACCAGCTAACCAGCAGTTCGTCTAAACTCTAAAGTCACGTGATCACTCAAAATTCAATCAAATGCAGTAACAAGTCAATGAGGAGTCTTGTTAATTGCCAACTCAAACTTCAGTAATATAGGAAGCAACATTAGCAAGTTAATAGCTCACAGCACTGCATAGACTCACAGACACTGCCTTAATCAACCAACGACAAAAACCGGCGCGCATGAAAACTGGATCTCAAATTTCATCACAATAGGAGCTTAGAAGATGACTTGGAAATGAGACGTGCGCAATCCTATAAACAAGTTTCCAATGAGAAGCTCTCGTAACTTAAGGGGTCAAATTGTACTGTATGACTGATTTTGAAAGTGATCGGAGTCTTATTAATTCAACAATCCGAAATTAAATCAAACTTTGAATCAACCACCTGAACGCCAAAAGTATTAATACTCATCTAGGTTTTGATTTGCTCTGTCTTCGTCTAACGTTCACAAATCTAACAATGTTCTTATAAATTATGTATTTAAAGCAATCATGTTTTCACATACGCTTTGTCCGTATAGTTACTAATATGGAACAATCCTTATTAATTTTTCCATTGAAAACATGAACTTGATAACATGAAACTACGAATATACTTTACGTCGATTCGGATTTACGATTCGTCTAGACTGCGAAAAATAACACTTCGGAATCTACGGAAGTGTTATGAACCCTAGTTAATTAAGAATATACCTTGTAACCTATGTAAGCGGGTACACAGCGCCTGCCCATATGTGGTGCTTTGGTGTATAAAGGACATGCAAGCTAATGCGTGCCACTATACATGCAAGGAGTTTCCTTTGCCTTTTCAATTAAACGGTCATTAGGTGCTTCACGGAATGCTATTATATTCTTGAAAGGGAAGGAGATTTCTTCATGAAAGTTGAGAAAGCGTGGAATGATGGAGCCAGTAAGCGTAGGTAACTGGACCCTCATTAACAATATTTATCTTCATGAATACATAAAGACATGAACAATTAGAGTATTAGACAAACAAAAAACGACTAAACCTCGTCATTAGGAAATCAATGGAGTCAAGTTTTAACCACTGAATGGCTTGGCTTCAACCAAATCTTCAAATAAATGCTTTGGAACGAGGTAGGTATAATTGCATCCTATCATTCATATCATCCTTGGAACGAGGTACGGAATAACGGCATACTACCATTCAATTCATATGGGTAATATATTCAATCCACCTGAGCTGGAGCCAGTTTAATTTGCAACGTCAGTTAACGTTATACGACACACAGCAGGCCAGAATGTCGGATGATCTTGATGGCGGCTATCAGCAGGCTCGAGGAAGATAAACAGCTTCAAGTGTTAGTGCGGATCGTCAATTAAACCGCAATAGCAAAGTGAACCACATTTAGCGTACATGCCTTGCAAGCATTCTTACCACACTAGCAAGCTCAAAGACTACTAAAAATCAGCAAGATGTGATAGTGGCTAGGGATGAGTGCCTTCAAACGGCTATTGAGGAGTTAAACCTTCTCTAACTCGAAAAATAAAATAGTTATTCTACACGCATCAGGAATGTTAAAATAAACTTGACGAATTAAACATAATAGTAATAAAGAAACAGAAAAAGATGCAACAGAAGCAAGAGAGTGTATATTTAACCACGTAGAACGCATTTAATCCAGTATAATAAACGATGTATATCGCCTGAATTAGACAGAAACCTAACGGCAAGGCCGAAAGTGAGGCCGAACGGTCTTCGCACAGTCGGCTGCAAGACAGGAGCAAAAATGTAAGGGAAAGCAAGAGGCCTCCTATGACGTCACACAACCAAAACAGGGCGGAGAGGTTCGGGGGAAAAGCCACACAATGGACACGGATGTGGCACATGAGCTTCAATGTTGAATATCTTGAGAATAAATATGGACTGTGTGGAACTTTTCAGCTTATGGAATTTAAATAAATTGTAATTGTATGAACGAACGTGTGTTTAAATTTACCTCTTTTATATTAAAAATTAAGACCAAGATAACCAAGTGCATAATATGTGGCCTTCGATATACTAACTTAAAAAATGAAGTTAGTACGTCACCATTGAAAACTAAGTTTGTCTTATAAGAGAAGCTGCAGTTCCAAATAATTGCATCTAATTATTTGCGAAATCTTTAAACAAGTACTGATACAACTCATTCTTCTGAGAACTAAGCCTATCATACGTTAAAATGAGATTTTAAACAACAGAACAAAAAGAAAATCATTAAAAAAACCGAGCTAAAACAATTAGAGCGCAAAAACGAAAGCATGCGACGCAAACGAGGGCGCGAGGAATTGTTTAGCTGAAGGAAATGCAATAATTACTTAAGAAATTTGAAGTCGATGTCAGGACTGCGGAGGGTTTCGCTTAATCTGATTTATCAAGAATTATTGAAAATTTCTCCAAGTGAAGTATTTCCGCTATATTGCCGACGATAACTTGGTCGAGTGTAGTCGAGAAATACAAATGTGATGCACAAGTCGGAGTCAGAATGAAAAAATTCTAAGATTTTTTAGAGGTCAATTCATTTCCAATGAGTTATGTTTGATTTCACAAGTAATACAAGAATTTGCAAATATCAGACATCTTGAGCCAAGAGATCACAAAAAGACACCAGAACCGCCGGATTTAATCCTATGTTGGTCCATATAAACGACGAAATACTCAAGATTCTGAAACGCTGGCGATATCTCGCGTGCTCACGGGATCTATACTTAATCATCTAACGTGTTTCATACTTCGAGAGACCAGAGATATGAAATTGTGAGCCTCAACTCGAGCCATGAGATAGAAATGTTATTATTGGTATGGAATCCTAATTGAAATAGTACGAGGCCATAAAGGAGTTACGGGGCGCAATTGAGCCTCAATTAGGGATTGCGTGGTTCATTTTTAGCAGCGAGCTGAGCTCGCTTCATGCAGGACCATTGCAGGTCGGTCGTCCATCATTTACTGCGGCATATGGACGCCACGAGCGACCTGCCAGCTGTCAAGGTCTCAAGCCAAAAAGCTCAAGCCCCTCTAAATCAAAATATATTGCTTAACTCGTAGGTGAAGTGTTAATTTATTGCCTGGACATTGTGAAGACATGATAACATCACTCGGAGTCAAATTAAGGCATTGCGCGATCAAAGTATATGCATGAAGAATGTCAAGTATGCTCAAAAATGAGCGTATAAATCTTTGTTAAGAGTTTGCAGTGAATTTCTCAACGCAGAATCTTATTAAAATCAGAAGCATAGACCGCAGCAGCACCGGAATGTACCGAAAGAAATTATTACAGCATCTATGAATGGAGGCCACGTCAGCAAGCTCTCCCCATGCAGTCATGACAGAAAGTTTAGACAGGCATTAATTGCCGAGGGCTTTTCATGTATCATTGGGAGACTGTGTGGTTGCACAGTAAAGCCCATTGCTGGCCGGTCAATTAAAAGAGACAGAACAATCATGAAGCTAAGCCCGTGTCTCAATGAATTTCAGCTCCGCGGCGCCGGCTTCACTGTAGACTCGACGGCTGAACAATTAAGTGGGTTAGCGAAAGCGGGAAATTTTCGTGACCAGACTCCGAGAATTTCATAAGAATAATAGTCAGGCATATGTGAGCTTTCATTTGAATGTGTGCCATTCGTATGAACAGAAGGCTATCATATTTTTATTGACGGCATCAAATTTAAATTTTTTACGGCTAGAGCGCTACACAGCTAGATAGCTCAAAGGAAAATAGCCTTATTTAAGTAACATTTCAAACATTATGAACAACTGAAATGTGTTAAACTAATTTGAGAAAAATAAATCTATTCATGGAAATTCGGGACTAATCTTATTGTAGCATTCGATTACTAGAGGATGGATTTTCGATCGAAATGCACAGGAAGCAAATAGAAATATAAGGTATTCTTCAATGTTACGAGAAAATTCACACACAGTTTTTCAGCTCCGTGAATTTATGAAGATTGTTCGAAATTATTGCGGCAAATGAGCGTAAACAGCAACATAATGCGCAATTTCAATTCAATCTAACGAGTGGCTGGCTTATAGAGCAGCAATCGGTATGCTTCACGCCAGTTTGCTGCTATATGTCCTCACGATGAAATTTTGCCGGTGAGTTTAAACGGGAAAACAAGCGAATCGTAGAAACGAACAATTAATTATTCAGAACACGCACAAAGAGCAGCACGATAACCAAATTAATTCTGCCGTCAGGGCAACAATTCACTCAGTCTGATGGACTAAACGCCAACATTTCTGCACTATTGAGTATTGCGATGAGAACTAAGCCGTCAACAAAACCGCAGTCTTGTCCCTGCAAAATCTACGATAAGAGCCTATACCGAAACAAATAAAATGCCATTATAAGTAACGAAACGGTATTATTCTACGTGATGACTAGTGACGATGTAATTGTAATAAACAAAGTTAACCTTAACAGATAACCATTATCACGAGTCATTCTTTTCGACTCGCTAGAAAGGAGCAAGTGAGAGGGAAAACGAGTTAATATTTCATCGAGGTTAACGTTTCTTAGCGACGCAAGTTATGAGTTGACTAAGAACAACAAAGGGTTTACAGCGAGCCAGCAGCAAAACGAAGGTACGACCTTCATGCATGGATTGCCAGGCTTCCTTTAGTCACTGCTCACGGAAGCGTAACAGGTCTTGAGAAGTAATAAGCTTGAGGCGATACAGAAGACTAGAATACACTCGATTATTTCGTGCTACTGAACGGAGTTTCTCTTGAAAGTATAAGCTAGAGTATGGAAATTATGAACTAAAAGGCGACACTCAACTATCGCGATTTGGCCTTGGCGTTTCGCAAGTCATTATTCGTAAATAAAATTCACAAGGAAGAGAGAATCGGAAAAATTTCATTACACGAAAATTTAACATTTTTGTACCGATTTTAGTCCCTTAGTTTGATTTCAGGTAGAGACGCAGAAAAGTTGACGAATTTAGCATGTCATCAATTTGCTATCAAATGAACGCTTTGTGACCAGCGCCTCGACTAGCTGAAGCTAATAGTATTTGTCATCTAACTCTCTGCAATAATACATCAATCCTGGTATCAAAATCTCTTCACTCTAATAACAACCTAGGATAAAACTTTTACAATGTCACTTGGGTCAAATCGAAATAACATCAAGTGATATATTAAAGAATATAGAGCCGTTAATGACAGCGGTCAGCATAACGAGAAGCCTGCGCAGCCAATACGGCAGAGGTTCCAGAAAACGTGCATAAAAGTTAGCTGGGTGTAATATCAAATCAATGCAAAGTGGACCACAAGGTGCCCTCATGCGCAGGCCTAACCGCTGAACAGGCTCATTTGCTACCAAATGTGCATTGGAAGATCATCGGTTAGCGTAACGACTGCCAAACCGCAGCGGCCGTTCTGCGCGGGCTGGTGGTGTGTTGCTTATATGGTGTGCTCTATCACCCTCTCGGTCGCTCCCCTGTCATCTAATAGCCTTAAATCGATGGCAAACGTGGGCCAGATCGTGCTCGATCAGTAACGAAGCTTCATCATTGGAAATCGGTCGAAATTCTTTTCTTTGCCCTCCAGAGTCATCAAGTGACAAAAGTTTGGCGGTAAAAATTGACCGTTTCAGTCCGCAGCTCGGGAGTTCCAAGGCATTTCATTTTTTCTGTTCATGGCTGCCATTGCTTCCATCGCTCATGGACAATTGGGTCAATCGGTAACCATCAGTAAAATTGGGCTGACGTCTAAGTATACGTGCTTGCGACCATTCCAGACAAAAAACTAATTCCAATCACAAATTCGTATAGAGGGCCGAAATGCGTCAGTTCATAAAGCCAAACCAAAGTCATTATTACTAACTCTACTGACCAATACGTCAAGTTCACTAACCGAACAAAAATGTAAACACTAAATTTCCCACGCCGATCATTGAGATGTACGGAATGCATGAAGTTCCAACGGTCGAACAATAAATTCGCGGAAAAGTTTCATTACTGCGAAAGTCAGCGTAGCGTTAACAGAAAATTTTTAGTTGACACAAAAAAGACCGTGACAACTGAAGGGCACTTAGCGTTAAATGCAGCCCCTCGTACATGCATAACGACAGCAGAATTTAAACAGGTTGAAATTGACTGAGTGTTAGAAGAGACCAAATATCCTTCGGCAATCATGCAATAGACGGCTTCATGAATAAATCAAAGGTCAGATTATCAGATGCACGCCATGAGAATACAATGAACATTTCAACGTTACTTCTATGGCTCTTAGAGGATTTGTTGCTCGTAAAGTTCTAATTTTTAAACGCAAGAATTATTTTATTCAATTTTGTTACTTCAGCGCTTTTATAGATAAAACATTTGGGTGGAGGATAAATGAATTAAGTGCTGAATAGAGGGAATCTTTAAGGAAATCACAGATGAGCGAGGGTATTTACCTTCATGGCAGCACTTTGTCCTCGGTCACTTACCTAGAAAGAAAAGAGGTCAGTTAGAATTTTACAATCAATTGAAGCTTGTAACAGATTTTCAACGCAAACAAGTATTTCGATGCACTGCATGCATTTCTTCTTCATCGAAAGATACACGATGAAATAACCAACCCAGGGAATTCAAAATGTCAATGGCTTATATACTCTGAGTCTTAGAAGCCAGAATCTGCTTTGTATGCATAAAAAGCTCGAAAAGATCAACAATGCCGACCCAAGAAGCATACACAAGAAACAATTCCAACTAATGGTTATTTAAAGGACATTTCAGATAGAGCCTTGGGGTTGAAGGACAATATTGCTTGCCTATAATGGTCGTCTTCAGTTACACCAAGAAAATGTAATGCTGAAAAAAAAAACTAAATGCCACAACTTCGAATAAATAGACAAGATTTATTCATTCTTATAATTAATTTTGCTCAGTATTCTTTTCAGTACAATTGATACCTTCAAAAATTACCCAGAATTCGGTCGCTGCAGTTGGGATAGGTCGAATGCGCAAGGTTAACAGACGTATCAGACAGCCCAGCAACCGAAACATATTGGCATGAGAATATACCACATATTAGAGAAGAAAAATTAATAGCATGCAAACTTACAAGGACAATTTCATGAGTGAGCTGCATCAATTTAGAAAAATATCTTGGGAAATAAAATACACCGTGGAGAATTCAGAGAAGAAAAATACCCAAGCTTTGTGACGGACTTCTGCAAGGCGGCATTAGACGAGTACCGTAATTAAACATCAGGCAAAACTAATGAGCAAAGTTCTGAGTCACGAGACGAAAAAAATACACAATTAAATCCTTCTACTGGCCACGAGAAGTTCGCAGCGGGCCAAAGAGGGAATAAGCACGGCCTACTTTTACTGCCTGCATTCATAGCTGCGAGGCTCATAATAAATTATTGGCTACGAACATCTGGCCGCTGGAGCGCCAAGAAAGGCAACGCATTCTTCACTCCTACGCCAACCGCGGTAAACGCCACGGGTAAAAGTATCGGCCACCTCGCAAGGCCAAACTCTTAATTTAGATTACAGTTTAGATGTTCAGTCGTGGCTGTTCATTCTTTAGAAGAAATATGTAATAAGTTTCGGAAAGCCTTCAAAACCTATCAGATATATACATGTTTTCAGTAAGAATTCAAATGAAGAATACAGGACGATGCTGTTCTAACTCATACATTAACGGTGAATCTGAATACAGTATAATGGAATAATGATCCATGCAGGATCTGCGTTTAACAGCGGAGTTAGCAAGCGATTTACGCCCAATGATAAGAACAGCTGTCATAGAGGCGATACTCAAGTGTCGAACAGAAGTAATGATATGAAAAATTATTGTTTGTTATAAAGCACTGACCGTTTCAGTCCGCAGCTCGGGACTTCAAGGCTGTTATTGCTTCCATCGCTCATGGACAATTTGGTCAATCGGTAACCATCAGTAAAATTACGCCCAATGATAAGAACAGCTGTCATAGAGGCGATACTCATGTGTCGAACAAAAGTAATGATATGAAAAATTATTGTTTGTTATAAAGCAAGAAATCGTCGGGGATTCGGTTGCAGAATGAATTCTATAATTGTTTCAGGTCTGAGCTATATGAACATAAATCCATGTACACGGCAAAAGTTTACAAACTAATGTTGAATCAATGGAATCAGTCGTTCCTTTCAGTCAGTGTTCACAATAAGGAACAAAAGGAAGCTATTGTATACTAATATAATATGCGCTCATGCTCGACCGAATCACGTAAGAAAAGACCAATTGAATTCTAGTACAATAGCAACACTTTCCGATTGCACAATGAGTAATTCTACTCATTCTCAGTAAGCCAAGGAAAAGCAAAGGCTAAAACAATATCCCTTCTAAAAACCAAGGACGTGCTCATGCTGATAAAATCATGCATGCTTTAGCGTACGGTTCTGCACACCGAGGCTCACGCAGATACTATGTACACCGCTTTCCACTCTCTCTAGAGCGTCGATAGGGAAAGAAAAGCACAGGAACTGCGCGATTACTGCATAAAAGAGAGCGCATGCGCGTATGCTCTAGGAGCTTTTACGAAGATTGCCCCGGCAAGAGAGAAGTTCAGCTATTGCTAGGTTGCGGAGCATAAAAATTTCACAAGTCGAGTGGAGATCTCACTTCCTAGGATTGTTACTGGTTTTCAAATTAACATTCATTATATGCATTTAAAAACACTTGTCAATACAGTTTCAAACGGTGGGTTCATAGCACGAAGCGATACTAAACAGACCAATTTTATCCTAAAATGCACATAAAATTCCAGACTTCACTACTGAAGAAAGATCCTTTAAGGACATTAGCCGCACAGTCCAAAGCTCGAACAACTCCGAATGAGTTGAGTTGAATGAGGAAGCGTCGGCTTGGGCAATAGATTGCACGAGTATTCCCGACAAATATCACATTTCACAACTATTCTGTGAGCTAAAACTTGCGCAATGTTTATAAAGTTCAGAGAGCGATGGTATCGAAGAACCGATGGCGCGAAGCGAACCAATCACATCGCAGCGATACGGAGGCGTGTTAGATATACTGACTCGTGGCCCCAGGTTATGATGGTTGTCTTCCTTTATGCTATGTTATTAATTACAAGAACCCCAACTTTAGATGAAAATTAAACACTGGTAACTACGAAACTAAAATAATCTTTTACCCGCTAACAATGTCTTTATAGTTCGCTTGTTACACGAATAGCTTTTGAGAAATCTTTGGTTGAGTAGCTGTTGTCAAGGGAATTGAGATGTTTTACAAATAATTCCAATTTAAAAAAGCTTCAAGTATTTATTAAAGGTAGTAGCTTCAATACAAATCACATTCGAGCATGAAAAGAACGTACGAAAGCTTCTCAAATGAATGAGAGAGCAAAGTTATCAGGTTGCTCGGGGAAAGACATGCGGGCACGCAGGTTCTCACACAGCGGTAATGTGCAGGGAAGCGACAACATAAAACTGCGCCGTGTTCATCGGTCGCACAATGGCAAGGGAACGTCAGCGAGGCCGTAAAATAAACAGCGTCACGAAGACAGCGACCCAGCAACATTAAATGCAGAGCAGGCGGGGAGAAGTTAGGTCATAGTTTACTCCAGGTGCCAAATTATGGTCAGAGTATCTTTTCTCGCTCAAGTGATGTGGTTGTCTCGGGAATAGACAGGTTTTCCAGCGGAAAATAACACTCAGATGACTATTTTTCAAGTTTCAAACGATATCAGGTTTTTCTCAACCATATTAAAACGATGAGGTACACAATTAGTTTTCTGTCGTTTTATTTCAATTTGTGGAAAAAATTTCAACTCGCTTTCATTTCAAAAATCCACTTTTTACTGAATCTATTTGCTTGGTAAATTCAAAAGATTTAGATACGATTCATTAAATTGATCATTAAACTTCGGCGGAGAGTAATAACAATATCATTTCAGTTTCTCGGGTATTGTTCAAAGTAACCAGGTGATCTACTAGTTTCTCTACGAGAGTCCACGCATGCAGGGCGGACGTGCAGGTGGAAAGGAACAACACTCGCACTCGTTGCGCGAGAGTTACGAGCTTGTTAGAGCTTTACTCTGCGCTTCACTTTCTCTCCGGGCGACATTGGAGCGCTAAAACTAACATCCGCGGCTTGAGACCACGTCACTTAACTCACAAGCTCAAGTCAAGCGAGCAGTTTGCTCGGAATATACCCTTGAATGCTACTCAATTCAGTTCATAGCCCCAGTTAAGGATTAAATAATATTTTGACGTTATTTCTTAAAAAAGTAACGCAACACCACTTGTTGACAGTACAGAAAAAAACAATGGATCTGTGGGTACCAGTATAATTAATAGTGTCGAATAGCTTCAAAACAATACACACTTTTAAAGAAGGACCACAAATTAGAGGTGCAAAAATACGAGCTACAATTGAATAGTAATGTAATAATTATAATCAATTTATGAAGCAAATATACGTACCACAGGAACTAAGGGCATTAATAAAGACTCAATAATTGCACTCAGAAAAATATTAGTAAGCCTCCCGTTTAGTAGGCATAAGAACTTCAATAATACGTGAAATATAAAATAAATAATTCAACATTCATTTTTAAAAGTTGTTTAAAGTAGGTACATGCCATGTTCAACTAATTAAAAGTTAGTGCATTTGCTTGCTAATTAAAACAAACTTCAGCGACTATTTCGATTCGATCACATAAAAACTCTTCACAGTTTCTCTGATGCAGTTAGTGTATAGACGCAATCATTTCAGAATCCAATCAAGTTTCCGTGCGAATAAGGACTTTCGAATTGAAATGTACCGTGAAGTTGCTATCAAATCTCACACATCAGACTGCACACGGCAGATTCTCGCATGAGTGCTTCAGCACGTCAGATGGCATGCGAAGCAAATGAAGAAATTAAGCCGGGGGATAAAACATGCTACGATGCAACATGCGATGCCTGAAATTTACTTAACACGTTAGAAAGAAAGCGAAACTTCCCTTCTAATTAGCATTCTCTTAGCTTAATTAGCTTTGCGTTCAGACGAAGATCATAATTAATGCACTAAAGAAAAAAATGAAGACTATGAATTTTAAGCAGTATGTCGACTTTGAAGGAGTAAATTAAAACCGGAAAGAGCAGCGTTAGTTGCAGAATGCTGGAGCAAGAGCACTGCGGTGAAACAGCTTTAATCTTCACCCGCGGCCACGCGGGCAGCGAAACCAACTCTGTTGCTGGAGCGAACAATAGCGACAAGAAGCTTTGATTTAGCCTGGCGTAGAACAACATTAGGTATACACACTTTGTCATGCCATGAATGTTAATGCAACGAAGGCATCAAAGCCACCAGAAAGAGGGCGAAACGAGCGCCGTAACGAGCCGGTGCGCTCCTCAGTAGCGCCGCAAGTTATTAAATTTGCCCGCAACGCTTCGACTAACATCGGTTCACAACAGCGACATAATAGCTTTTCTCGCGCGCCGAGGTCCAGTTTAAATCACTGAAATGAACGCTTTGCTTTAAAGGACTGCACAGCGCAACACCTGGTTCACTTAAAGCGAAATGTTATTACGTTTTCATTGCAGAGCGTTAGCCTCAAAAGAGGTAAAACGCTCAAAGAGAGCGTTAACCTCAAAGAAGTTCCAATGTATTTTATTGCACGTGGGAATGAGTAAAACACCGAACCAGCATAAAATATGAGAATAAAAATAGGAAATAAATAGGTTGGCTTTATTTTGGAATCTTTCGTTCCTAACTTTTTCGCTAATCCGATACCAAACAGACAATCCTGACACGCTAAATCGAATGACTAGAAATTTGCCTGGATGAACTGGACGGCAAAGTGGAAGGTCTAGTTCTCCTTTTACACAAGTGGATATCACTGATAACTGAAACATTTTATACTCAAGAGAGCATAGAATATTGCAGCTTTGTTATCCATGAGACAACAACAAAAGCAGCAGCAGCAGCCATGCGCTGCTACTGCAGCAGCAGCTGCTGGAATATTAAAGGGGTGCCCCCAACACGTCCAGGCCGTCGAGTCTGGGGTGATCAGACCATCTCAACACGACGATGGCGAGTCTGGGGTGCCTAGACTCGCCATCGTCGTCACCACCGTAGCAAAAACACTAATCACATAACTAGACACAAAATATAATAATAAACAGAATTGTATAGTTATTAGTTCTATAATGGTCAAGTCAATCAATCGCTATAATATGCTAATAGGTTTGTCTACTATAATGTCGGTGATTAAAACACATACAAATCTTGATGTTCTCATTGCAGAATGGTGTTGGCCTCTCGAGTCTCATTCACCTAGCACTCTCACTAACATGAGATGAGTGCAAATAGTGCACAGTTAACAAGTTTACTAAAATTTCATGATATAAAAAAACTGATGGAACGTAGAACGGAGTATTTTTTCACCGTGTTAAAGTAATCAAAAGAGGTTAAAAAGAGGTTAAGAATCGAAAACACCTCGCCAGGCACGACGGCGATGTTTACATCCATAAAAATCAGGGGAGAAGCTCTTGAAGCATGTCGAGTCCACGAACACAGCCTAAAAACGAAGCCAAATCATAGCCATGTTAACCGCAAAGGCCCCCATTTTGAAACAACACACAACACTGCATGTGTGGTCAAAGGACTCCATGATCACGTGCTCGAAGCTTATCAGGAATATGATTTAAGAGCGTTTAGTTCGCTGTTCATTCATGCACATTTATGCATAAATTAGGTAAGACAATACCCAATAGGCAACGAAAACAGGAAATTCATTCTGTATCTTGAACACGAAACAATACTTAATCACTTATTATTACGTGTTAATATACCCAGTGCAATCCAGTGCATCAATTCATGGGCAGACTTCCAATGACACTGAGCTATATAAAACAAGAGACTATTTAGCATCACACAGGAAATAGTTTTTACAATACAGAGGGATGATGACAAGCAGTATTGCTCCTGCATTTTTTTCAGGTTATTGACTAACTTATTAGGCTCGTCAATTATTATTCATTAATCAGCGGTCCTGAGTAAGAAATTCGAAGGGAAATAATTACATATGGGCTCTCAGAATGCTCTCCATTCATGGTCGTATAGATCCGTCGAAATCCTTTTCAACGCTTGAAAACGCAACCTACCGAAAATCGATTCCAAAAACCGAGATGCACTGCAATATGTGGCGTCTTACCGAAAGTTAAAAAATCCAGTCCCATGTTACAATGTAGGTAACTAAGGCGGAGGTAAACTAATGAATTCCTGGTATAAAGTTTATGCGGAAGCACCTTCTAATGAATAAAACGCGAGCGAGCCTCGACTACAGTCTGCCCGAAACTTTGAAGTGCTGCTGGCAGTTCCTGAGATGAGTGCTCGGCAAGTTCGGGGCGAGAAAATTAACGAGAATTGCAAGGCAGTGCTGCTGGATTACGGTGTACACTCAGAGAAATAGAAAGATTTTGTCCAAATAGAGATGCACTTCATACCCTTGTGTAGGCCATCCTTGGCCACTTCTGCCTGGCAAAAGAGCGTATCAATGTTACGCGTGGAAAGTATGTCAATATTTGGACAACCTGACCTATTTATTATTTTGAGTGAGAAGAGGGTGCAAGGTCACGTAGTTTTCAACAGTGAACTCGCGTCGTACGAGGTGAGGCGATAAGACATGTCAAATAGCATGACGGTAGCGAGAATTGAATAAACTTGGGAATGAAGAAACTTAAAGTGGGATAAATCAACTCGGAAACTAGGAACATAACAAAATTCAACTAATACAACCCGAATGGCGAATTTTTCAGAGAAAATGACACTCGTAACAACTGAACACTTTTCTGAATTGATCAGTGCTTAGAAAATAAACGTGAAAGCGTGTATTGATGCGCGCTGCTGCCACAAAACGCAGTAGACTTATCACACCAAGCTCGGGCATGAGCTCAAACCGTAAACATAAACGCGTTGCATTCAAATGAGCTTCTTTCTTCTTCACACACAGAAGTTCTCAGAATCTGATTACTTATGCATTTGGGTCTCCAGGCTACATTATCTATTCCAGTCACGTTGCGGCATCAATACCGTCACCACACAAAAGATGACAAAAACTCGATTTAAATCAAATGGAGAGCAACAACAGTGAACTACAGACAAGAGTTCATTCAAGATTACTTCACGGAGGAGCTTACAAAACAGAAAAATATGAAATATTAATTTGAAAACAGAATACACGAAAGCAAATTCAAGTGCAAGCATTCTAAATTTTGAGAATCTTTACGAAATTCGATAATCGAATTGAAGAATTACATGCATTTATCATCTTTTTCCAAATATTCTTTTTCCGTGCGTAGGTACTTGCGAAGCAAATTTTTTCAAAGCTGCTAATTTAACCGTTTCTACCAAGGTCGAAACCACAAAACTTGATTGATTAAAATCAAAATTAGGAACATGATTAAAAAGTAAGAATAATAAAAAAAGCTCTGCTGAATCATTCATTGAACATCAGGAATTCATTGAAGCACCTACAAAATAAACTCCTGCGTCATCCCATTTTCTATATTTCCGCTAAATGTCAAGAAGTGTCATAGAAAGTATTATAGAAATTTCAGTAGCTCGAGTTCGAGAGCGTCTCTGAGAACGTAGAAGTCAGGTCTGCTTACGCTCATCACAAAGGAAGTTTACACAGCGACCTCCTCTATCGCAAGCGAGTGCCCCCACTCCAGCGCTCGCATTCTCACGATTATCAAAACTTTCGCCCACACAATCAGCACATATTAATACTACTGAAGAATTCAATCGAGCTCTCCGAGGACGACTAACCATCGTAAGAATCAGTTCCCTGTATGCCAGAGACTGAGATTAAATTACGGAGATGTCGAAAAGTATTCAATATTTTTAATATGATCACACATTTTCTCGCTTATAGCCAACTCCTTCGGGTATCACAGGAATATTTACATACTAAACCGTCAAAGATTAAAATTAGGTAATTGAATAATAATCGAAGTAGAGTTACTGCGAGATGGTTGCGTGCATTGTTGGGGCAATACGTTTAATAGACAAACAAACAGACTTTGTCATGAATATGTTTAACAAACGAACAAAATCCACGAACAAATAATGCACTAAACTCCGATTAAATTTATAAATTACTTAAATATAAATATTATTTAAGAATGTCCAGCTTGACACATACTATCTCATAATGAATAATCGCAAGCGAAGAACAATAGCCAAGATAATGACGCATAGACAGCAACTGAGGGGTTGAGACACGCTTCGTGGTGGGGAGTGCGAAGTGGTAGCGTAAGGCAGGGGAGATGTAACCTTGGTAACGACGCCGCGCACCGAGCCAGCCTAGCCATTCAACGAGCCCAGCCTCAGCTGCGCAGTCAGCCTTACATAACACTGAATGGCTTCCTTCCATGAGCGTAGTAAGGATATACACGCTCACAAGCACTCCGAACATTAATCTTGCTATGAAAATGAAATGTGCTATATATTAACGCGTAATGAATATTTCCAAATGAGATGTCATCGTTGTAGCGTTGGTCGCAATCACCGAACGGATCTCATAACAGCCGCACTCATGTTCTCAATTAAATTGATATCGAACTAAGACTTTGATGAAAAAAATTATCAATACACAGAGTTAGAAAAATTAAAATAAATTAATAAATTAACTTCACACATCGATAATTTCGTCAGCAGCGAACAAGAACCAACCGCTAATGGCACAAAGTAAGGTAACGTCACTTTCATTAAATCTAACATTAAGTAGGTGGGAATTGTGATGAAAAACGTAAAGAAATCGGATAAATTCGCTACCTCAACAAAGTCTAAAGTAATCATAAGTGATTCCCGTGATAGATGACGACACACGAGAAGTAAACAATGCGCAAGGACTCGCCAGCTTGGGAGTTTGTGCGAGCACCGCAGTCCTGAAAATCGATATGCGAGCAGCTCACGATGTTCCCCTGCCTCCCTTACAAACGATCGCTCTTCTCCCCGTGTTTTCCTCCTCCTACTAACGGCCTCCACTTCCTCCCTTCCTTCGACAGTCCACGGCCTCCACTTCCTCCCTTCCTTCGGCAGTCCACGGCCTCCACTTCCTCCCTTCCTTCGGCAGTTCCCGGCCTCCACTTCCTCCCTTCCTTCGGCAGCTCCCCCAGTTTGCCCCAAAGCTTGCCTTCTCAAAATTCTGAGGTTCTCATCTGGCGCGCTGTCATCGCCCTTCTCGAGACGCCGCTTCTTTCCTCTCGCTAGAAATTCTCTCGCTCGAGGGATGATGACACGAGCTTGGTAAACATTACTTTCTAGTTTTATTTCGGCAAACACGAGTAAAAAGCATTGATGTTTAACTTTGCGCTCATACGGCCGTCGTTTTCTCAGGAAATTTGAGAGCATGATTGATGGCGAATACCGAAAAATTTGAATACGTAAAAACTAATTCTAGAAATTTCTTTGTTCTTGACTTTATCCGCCAATGCAGCTTTATGGAATTTTTCAACATTCACTTTTACTTACATTTACTTTCAATAATATGAAAACCAAAATTTTCTTTTCACTATTGAGAGAAGTGCAGACGATTATTCTAAATTTTTATTAAATTCAAAAATTACCGCTCGGTCACAATTATTTCCCCACGATCGATCGGCGACATGAAAATAAAAATTCTTACACTTGCATTATCATTCAGTGACATAATAAACATAACCTTATATTAAATCTTTGCTATGACTTGTATCTCGTAATGAAACTCCATCTGCGTTCTCCATACGCTACCAAGAGAATCCAGGCACCGTTCTTACCATTATCGTTTCTTGGCTAAAGCCGTAGATTGTATAGAGCATGAGAGCAAGTTGGAGATAAATCAATATTTACTGCGGGACTGCGCCCAGACCCGAGTTATTGAACAGTAAAGAGTGGAGTGACAATACCAGAAAATAATACATAGAAAGGTAGACCAGAGACACGCCTCGTCGAAAACGTTACCAGGACCACCACTGGGCCAATCTTCGCGATTGCCAGACAGCTTCATCACATGGGTCCCTGCGGTGCTCACGTCTATATCCTATGAAGGGTTTGATAATAGTGAGGTATTTCCCAGTATATTTGCAAAATATACAGTATACAGCAAAATTTTTTCCAGAAGTAGGGGCGTCCATATAAGCACCTCCTGTAAATACGAACAAACGGCGTGAATGTAGTGCATGATACTTAGCAACGACACTTATATGGCTGACAAATTTTGAATAATTTAGTATTTTTAGACATCGATATTTACATCATGCATCAATCTGCTACAATACCCACATATAAACAGCTTTGCAATTTCAATTAACCGTGCAAAATATTACCAGTTGCCGGATGCTTTTCAAATGAAAATATATTAATTTTTAGGAGACAAAATTATGAAATTTTACCTGCTCGGTATCAATTTAAATATACAGTAGGGGTATGCTATTTATAGTGATTTACGTTTGGTATAGCCCCAAATGCACATTCTATTAATATTCGCTTACTAGAAACTTGTTTAAATTCATGAAAAGTTTCCAAATTTTATCAAATATATTATTATTTTTTTAGTCAATTTGAATTCTTTATTTTTCGCCCTAACACAACACGTACACGCAGAGTGTCGAATGCCCGTGCTTCGCTAAATTTAGCGCGAGTAAATGAAATTTCGAGTTAAAATATTTCCACCTCTGTAGCCAACAAATTCAAGTTTATCAAGATGAGGACACGATCGCAAATATTTAGATTTCCATGTTAACGCTTCTTATAGGTTTATTAATTAGTTCATTCAACAAAGGAAAATTAAAGCTTCACAAGAAATAGCGCAGTGTATGTTTACTCTGACACAAAATATTATTAGTCCGAAAATTTGATAAACGCATTGCTTTGAGTTGAGAGAGTTGGCAATAAAATCATACCTGCTTGTATATGTTTTCAAAGTTGCTGAATTTGAGCAGATATGATTTTTTAACATTTTCAATCGACTTGAAATCGACTGTAGTTCCTACATTCTTCTTCCAAACGAGACAGTTGTCCCTCTCACCCAATAACCACAACACCCTAGAGTGTAAAGAAAGAGAGGCTACCCCGTTACATAGGATCTTTCTCAGGGAGATTTTCACCCAGCAACATAAGAACTCGGCCGAGATTGAGGAGGGTGATATAGGTGATGGGAACGTATGACGAGAGATACGTACGAAGAGCTTCAATAAGAGCAGCTGCAGTGCTCGGTATCAAAGGCAAGAAGGAAACGCACCGAGTTAACAACAAAAGAAGCGCCCCAATGGCTCTGGAATAAAGAAAATAAGAAGCTCTCAAAAGAAATGCGTTACAGCCTAACCGATGAGGAGCGAGAAAACGATTCTTAAATTCTTTTAGGAAAAGTGGCATAAAGATTGCCTAGAGCGAACCATGCAAAGCTTTGAAGAGTTCATACCATCTAGGCTTGAAACTAGGATTCAGCAGTACAAACGCAGGTTCATGCCACATTTGTCTCGGGGTGTAGTACATAATATCATAATTTCATAAGCAGCTTCTCTAAATTGTCAGAATTATGGCAATTTCATGTAAACCAACACAACAGGCGTTTCGATTTTTATGATGTTTTACAAGGCCTGTTTTCAGGGCTGTAATTATTGAACAAAGTGTTAATTAGGCTAAGCAGTGTTGGTATAATAGTGTATGAGAACAGTCGATGCTATACTGAAGCAGCTAAGGGAAGCCGGCCAGCACAACAGGTACGTCTGGCTTGCTTCATTAGTAAGAGCCACGCAGGCTGGAATTTATGTTCATTTGAGAACATAATTAGATCAATAGCAATTGCTATGCAGCAGAAATAGGAGCATTGCTTTTGCAGTGCAATCACATAATTAAAATGAACTGGGTAGCAGCCTTGAATTCGAAATGAATCAAGTGCTCTGTAACAGCGCCGAGTATACATGATGCAGTCCAGTTAAACAACATTGTTCAGTTTTTTCCAAATAATTTGAAAGGAATGGGCACAACAATTTGAAAACGTGACCTACAAATGGCTACAGGCTGTAGCTCATCAAAACGTGAGTTACAGCCCGTTTCAGGCTTGGAAAGTCGCATTTAACTAGAAAGCTAAATTACGCAAAAATAAAAACAATCCACATCTCGTATTCTATTAAAAAATCCAGAAAGAACACACAGAAATTAACAATTATGTTAAATAAATCATGTATATATCTTTATCATAAAATAGTTACTTCAATAAATATACCAGACTACCAGTACTATAGTTACTTTAGTTAATGTTTACTGTAAATTTAACTCCGTGACAAATTAATATTGCGACAAAATGGTCGACAATTTTTGAAAGAATCACAAAAATCATGATATGAACTTTAGTATTAGGGAGATGCCGGATGTTTTTTTTTACATCAAGACAGTATGCCCTGAATGTCTTTAACGCTATTTATAAGACTCAGTTCTATATGTAATACTATTTAATCAGGGGGGCTTTTAGATAGGGCAGTTGTATATCTATATTATAAAAATGAATTTGCATCTATGTAGACAAAATTTATAAACAGAGAAGTACTAAAAAAAGGCATTAAATTGGTGAGAAAACTCACAAATTATTGGCATTGCAACACATCATGCATGCTTCAAAAGAATGACAGAAAACTAAAATGAGTAGAAACAGGAATTCAAGTACTCGCCCCTCAGAGAATAATAATGTGTAGCATAGTAAGCCAAGGGCACCGCGACAAAGGCAGGGCGTCGTGATGCAGCACATTTGCGCTGCAGCGGCCGAGTAACAAATGAAAAAGACGAGATCCGTGCCAGCGAAAATGAAAATAAATGACGGCATCTCAAGGTCTCGTGGCATCGCGGAAGCAGGTTACTCAAGAGCTGCTTACTAGATGGGCTGCTCGTGAGAACAAGCGTCGGTTTCAGCGGCAACGTGGCATGCATGTAAATGGCGAGGGAGCTCCAGACCAACTGAATATTTCAGATTCTAAGTGATATTTCTTTGAAACGTCCTTCGACACGCTGGAAAGCAACAAGACTCGAATAAAATACCCAAATATTTCAGATTTTATAACGAACGAAATGTGAATAATTTTCATAACAATTTCGATTACAAATGCAAAAATAGACACTAATATCTCCTTTCACCAGATTCGCCTGAATGCGTAAGAGAAACTAGGTACGAAATTCAGCACGACCAACAGAATGAAGGAATTTCATGCACAGAAGTACTGGTGCCCACTGAACGGGATTCCGATGATCCACGAGACTTTCAAGAGAACTACGCCACAAATTGGCTCGTTCTGGAGTGAAGGCAGCAGCAAATTGACCGCCATAGCAGAGACACTCAAGGCATCTACGCACACATGCCACAAAGACCGCCAGTGGACGCCTGCCTTGCCAGGAAAAAGGACCGTTACAATTACCAACAAAACAAATGGTCAGCGATGAGCTTCAAGAGTGAATTTCAGGTTTTAGAACGTAAATCCGTGCATCTGACTGTGATACGTTATGAGTCATGAAAAAATAATTTAAACTCCGATTTATTTAAAGAAAAACTATTTATTTTATTACTCTGCATGAAATTATACCCAATTTCACGTGAATGTGAAATCACGCGTTATTCATTTTCCTAGCAGAAAAAAATGTAAAAATTTTTTAGAAGGAATGACCAACACGTAAAATGAAACAAATGTCTCCGAGATTCAATCAATTTCATGAACCAACGTATTTTCATTGCTTTATTAGTAATTTCAGTAAAGAACGTCAATTACAGGCATCGCAAACTGATAGTTGTTAACATTAAACTGAAATTATCAAGAGAGGAAAAAGCGGGTATTTAAACTTCACTGTAAACTTGACGCTGCCATAATGAAATTAAATACAGTGAAAATTGTGAGGAACAAGCTGAATCATGGCAAAATGCGATCAGATCTTCGCATTATTTGGCCTCTCTGTGGTGTGGAGCAAAAAAAGCGTATCGGGAAGCAATTTGCCAAGAGTCATCTACGTGCCCATCCCACGACGCAGGGATTGGAAGGCGCAAGCGACTTCATCTCCCAAAACTTGACCAAATTTCTTGAAGAACAACGACTGTAATTATCCCAAGGACTTCTCTAGCAACCTTCGGTGGCTGCACCTTGCACATGTTGCAGTTCCCAGCTTCTGTCGACAAGGTAATCAGAAGGGATGAATTGCGACGGTGAGTTGAGGGCACAAGTTTCACGGGAGCACTCAAACAAACCGACAGCATCCACACAAACAGCAGCGAGATAAATGATAGCCATGACTTCTAAATCTCGACGCGATTCTAAATGATCCAAAAACTAAAGAAAGAGTGCGAAGAGCCTGGTGCCCGTTGAAAACGTATCGTTTGCAGCTAGCAGATCAGCGGAAAGTTTAAAATCAACATATCCATTTGAAGAGCCCACAGAGATGGTCAGTAATTATTTACACGATGTAAAAGAAAAGCCAACAATGATTCACAATGTGAAAGAAATCACGCGACAAGACATACCCTAAACTCGAGCGAGGAACAGCCCAAAGAATTCTTCGTTACGGAAAGCCCAAGTCTTGCTGAGCGAAAAATAAGCTGGCCGAAAAGATGGCGGAAGCGCGCGCCTCGCGACAAAGCCGCGGTCATCAATATTGATCAGCAGGCCAGGGTATACGGCAGGAACTACGCAGCGCTATAGGTCACACGCTTGACGATCGAGTATATAAAACATTTTCCATTAAAGCTAAAATTATAAAAGAAATGCTTTTGTTTAATTATTGAGAACAAAATTACTTTTGAAATGAGCGAATAAAACGATCATTACCAGCATATAAACAATCATAACCAAAAATGAACGAAATTTTCAAGGATGGTTAGGGCCCAAGCGTCATGCGCGACTAATCAGAAGAAAATCCAAGATACTCGCGGAGTAACAATAAAAGCCAGGAGCTGTCAAAGGCTACAACAATCTTGCCAAGAACCAGGCAATATCTATCAACTGCACACTCGTGACGACCAATACAACGGGTCAATGCACACCTCGTGTGAACGCGTCAACATGAAATATCAACTGACCATCGACATTGAACCAGGATGATTCTGTGAGTGTGATGAATACACGAACGAAACTAATTATTTCTTCAGTCATCACGCGAGACACGCTTTTCGTCAAGATTACAACGATTAATAATAAAATTGCAGGTAATCCATTAAGAACACTTGACTGGGGTTTTCTAATTTTAGCTGCTTAATCTCCTTTATTGGTGCGAGTGGTTCAAATAAGCTATGATGTAAATGTAATAATCAGTGAATATCAAGGCTGTTTCTCATCGCAAACAGTGCTAGAGCCAGAATTAAATATTTACCACTGAACTATCATTGAACGAGTGAACGAATAACGTGCGCGAAGGCACTGCTAGGAGCAGAGCGTCATAAGAAGCTCTTCGTTGGTGCCACATGCGGTCGATTCGTTCACTCAATAAGCTCTAGCATATTCCATATTAAAGCATAACAAAACATTCAGTCACGGTACGCGTGAGCCTTCACTGCATGTACGTATTTATAGGCAAGATGAGCATCACTTTTTTGCCCCAGCTTTTCAAGTTAATGAAACACGCAGTATTGCGAAGCTTGGACTCAAATGTGACTAGCCTTGGTATAGTGTGTTTGAATAATCGTGGCAACGGAGCCGCCATCGTTAACATAAGTCTTAATCTAATTAAACTGCAGTAGCTTAGGCGGATAGAAAGTATAGACCATCTAAATGATATAGTAAATCTATGTTATGTGCTTGGAGGCGGTAATCTTTAACGACAAATTGATGAAAAGAACATTCAGGATAACACAGTAAAAATAATCAATAATGTTCCGAAAAATCAGTGAATATAATAATTTGTGATCACCATTGGAGAACAGCACAGTCATGATTGGCATGAAAAGAGAGAACCTATGGGAAAATTTAAAGGAACAAGTTACACCTCAGATTCCAAGAAGAAAGATCCCACAACGAAAGATGCAGCGAAAACAAGGACTGATGATATTCTAACAATTAAAAAAAATATAAACTAAAAATTATGCGCCGATTGATCAACAAACACAATAATAATCAAGTAACATTCATTATAACATAGGATGGCAAGGTTTCCTAATTGTCTTGTGGCGGTAAATCAGGGCTTATGTCAGATAAAGAGAATCTCTTAATTACAGCATCACTGCGTGTTGAAATAGGAGGGCACTGATGACGATACATTCTGCGGAACGGCAAAACTGCAGCGCTAAAAACTTTGGAACGTCAATACGCTAGATCTTGGCACTCGGAAAAGCACGCGCGACCTGTCCAGTAATTGGCGAGACTAGAGTCAATCAATAGACGTGTAGAAGCCAATACGTCACTCGCTTCACAGCCAACCTTTCCACTCGTTTGTAATCAATGACAATTATTATACCACAATGCATCTTAATATGCTTCATGCCATTAAATCCAACCAAATCAACCGCGAAACTTTATGGAGTATTTTGGTTTAAAAAACAATGAAAACTTGCATAGTGTGATTGTTTTGCTACAAACATTTGCGGTATAACTGGTATGGATCTAACGAGCTACGTCAGAACTCTGGATAATGAGCGTGCTTTGCGTTGCCATGATACGAGAACCTTCGATCGTATAATAATGGACAGAAATAGAAGGTAATGCGTAGAGAAAATTCTTTCGCTACGGAGCAAAAAACCTGGATCACGAGCAGTTTGTTATGAATGATAAAAGAAACTAAACTAGGAAACAAAAATAAACTAAATCAGTGAAGCAAAAACAACTTACCGCTTTCTCGACCTTTCATCAAAAAAATTGGTGAGAATATTTTTTAAATCAGCGGGTAGGCATAAAATACTGACAATTTATTTTGATTCCTCTGCAAATTATGCGAATCATATATATAGATTCGACCGAATTAAACACAAAAACTGTCGAAATAGATTAAACAAAAGAGCTTTTGTCATTACTGCGGAGTTCAAGATGTTTTCTTGAACTAGAGCACGATTTGTACCAACAATGGCACAAGCATCACAGCGATGTGTGAATAAGACGACAAAAATGCCAATAGCGTGAGTGACGTACGTGACTCACAGCAGTCGAGACCTCATGTCTGACAGCGCCAAGAATATCGCATTTAAATTCCAACCGGAATTCATGAATAATTATTGCAAATTTAGCTCAAATAGTCAATCACGAGTACAGAGAATTGCTTATAGAAATATGATGGGTTTCACTTTTCAGTTACATTTACATCTAAGTTATACTTCCAAATAATTAGATATTGTTAAGTATAATTGAGGTATCAACCCCAAAAATGTTGTACTTACGTTTTGCAACGTTTCAGCTGATACGTCTATGAATCACAAACAAAGTATAAATCCATGTACAAGCCCCATGTAATTTGTCAAGAATCAAGATGCACTATAAGATTTCTTAAATTGTTATAAATGAGAGAAGTATAATAATATATAAATATTAAAGACTGACGAAAATCCAAACTCATGACCAATAATGAAACTTGTCCGTGGTTTCGTTGTGGAACGCGTGACGGAAATGTTGTACGCAACTGCAGGCAAGCACACAATCAAAGAATAATTGTAAATAAGTTAACTACACAGGACACGGAAGCCTACACGTTGACCGGATGCGCTTGAGCTGTCATGCGGAAAAGCTTGAATAAAACCAGCATTCAGAGCCCCTGACAGACATGAAAGCTGCAAGTGAAAAACTTGTAACTCCAGCCACTCGCTATAGACACAAATATAACGCCAGACTAAAAATAGTCAGTGATTGATGTTTCGCAGCTTTTGACGTGAATATGAACTTCGTATACCGGAGTGCATTATTCATAACCCTTGCAACAAAAATTTCACTGGGAGCATCGGCCGTCAAAAATATGCAATTGGAAAAGCTTAATCATCCGATTCCTGCAATAAAGATGATTCGAGCACAAAATTTGCGATAAGATCGTTACCTGACCGTTTCACAATCCCAAGATAATTTTGAATCTATGGAGCACAATCGTAAATATTGCGAGAGTAAAAGAACTACAAGTTCGTGCGGTCTGACGCACACGGTTGCACCCAATAACAATTTAGACACGTCATGCGTGGCTGGGAGAGGCGCAGCAATAATCTCAGACCTTCATAATAACGTAGCAAAAAATGCTTTAAAAGCAGCATGGGGGCTCCTCCTGGCCTTGCGCGGAACTCCTGCGTCTCAAAGGACACACCTCACTAGTAAAATGCACAAGCACATCGAAAAGGCAGCACTCGTTCTGATTCGCTTGTTGTATAATTGAATGTTCGCACGCCTCAGACGATCGATTGGTGGCTATCGGGTTAACTTCAGAACCATAACTTTAATCTAATTTTATTTAAAATTATTTGTGAATGGCTATACTTTAATTTTATTTTCTGTCCTTGTAGAATTTGCACGAAAATTCAAGCGAGTCGTACTTAATATTAGGAAATAATTGATGTATGATGTTAAATTATTCAAAACTGAGTCAACAGAGATCAAAAAGTCTCTCGTACAAATTTAAGAAACACAATTATCCTGCGTTTATCCAACAAAAAGCGTCAACGCGATGCTCGGTTGAGTCCTTGACGCAATCCGAGAGATCGGCGCTCATTTCTACAATAAAATCCTTCGCTCACCGAGGCTCGCAAAATGGACTACGGGTCTCCGAAGAGTCCTGAAAAAGACTCGTCAGCAGCTGCTCCAGGGAGGAACTCAAGGATCTGAGCCGGACCGTCTGGTAGTAAATGCAGTACATATCATCACTTGCTGAACTCAGCTAAACTTGGACAAGACCACTACAATATTTATTTTCGATCCTCGGTATAAAATAATTTCTTTGCCCATAATGTTTTTGCATTCATAATAATGTATGCAACGAGACGCTACGTTGGCGAAGTAATAAAATACATACCTGTAATAGAAAAAAAAAATCGTGTCATGATGCAGATATCGGTATCTTACACACAGCGGTGGCTTTAACCGTGAGAAATGAGACAAGGACTGAGGAGATTGTGTGTCACTTTTAAATGAACATTAAAAATAGATCGATCATTGACGAGATCATACCATCAAATGACTCTTTCCGCACATCCGTGCTGAAAAATAATTGGACGCAACAGACAACACGCGCAAAAAGAAAACAGATTGGTGAACCATGAAGTTGGATAATCTCTTTTCAGATCGGGTCAACTATAACATCAATCTGAAATATTAACCTTAATTGTGACTCATGCTAATTTCTCGTCGTTCATGCATAACTTTCTGAATTAAAAGCGACCAAGCAAGGATAAACAGCCAGTGATGTAGAAATGGGAGCGGATGCCATGAGATGTTGATATTAAGAGCACACACCGTCCCACTGCGTCAATGGGCAGCAGCACGGGAAGGCTGCTTTCGTCCCGGAAGCCTGACTAATCTCAAACCTGAAGCTTCACTTCCTAACCATGGGCGCACTGCGTCACCCATCAATGACAAGAATGTGACCACATATCATCAATCCCTGCCACCTTCCTCACGTCTTTCCAAACATAAAGACAGTGATTGCTGGAAGAGGTTGAAATTTTGTTAAAATATCGATAACGTTATTACATACGTTAAACGTGTGAACACATCAGGTTGTTAAAAAAAAAGCAGCCAAATTGCGCCACCATTTGTTGCAGAAATCATCAGATTCACAAACAGATCTCATTAACTCAGGGATGATAGTAGTAAAATAGAATCCACTCGTTACAGCAAATACCGCAGCCTTTCAATATGAAAATCTTCACAAAACGTTGATATATTATATAATGCACATAAAACTATAGATTACTAGACTACCATTTTAAAATTAATAGCCATAGGCAATTGTTCATACTAACATATATTATTACCTGCATCATCCAAGGGTGAAAAACACGACCTAGTTCCATATCAGGTAGAAGAGGTAGACCTACTAACAAATTGAATATATTGGCATGCAGATACCAAATCAAACTATCGCTCACACCAGAGTCCAGACACGATCAGATTTAGTACTTGATAATGATTATAAAATTATCATCATTGGAAACGTTACGATAATCTGTAGAGTGTTGACACAATACTTTAGATCACAAGCTATAGGCGATAGCAAGGCTAGAAGGTATACAGAGACCAAGCTATAATCATGTGAATGATGCAATACAAACGGGCCTCAATTTTTCTGCAAACTCTACACAGTGGTCGGTCATTGATAAACAACAAATGTTAAAGCGATAGATGAAATGCTGACGCGTTTGTTCGCTGGTGAATCAGATCACGTGTTCCAAAGTTTACCACAACAGCGCGTCTAAGAGTACTACCTCCGCGAGCAACCATTTATTCAGTACTGAGCTCTCTTTCTTCTTGAAGCTCACAACAAAGCTCATTGGTTGGGGAGCGGTGAGTGCGTTCGTATGTGCGTCGTCCATCATTTGCGGGTCCACCACACTCAACTGCTGGTCACAGTACAAAATAGGAGAAGGGAGGGGAGTTTTTCCTGCTGTGAGGAGGGGAGAGCTTCCAGGATACCGCCAACAGGAACCTAGGAGCAAAAAAGGCGCGCGCGACCTGCATATACCATCATCTTCGTCGTCACTACTACTCCGACAGATGTGCGCGTAGCCCCAACGCACGTTAGGGTGATTCAGTAAGTTCATATGCCTAACGGACAACAGAAAATTACATGACGGCTCAAGCCAGATGTCGGATACCGACATCAAAGAAATAATGAGAGATTCAATATTAATAACGCGATGACAGAGCCAAAAAGCGATCATTTAAAACTAATGATGAATATTTGACGGTTGCTACATCGATGGCATTCAGGCCTACCCTTTAGCAGACTAATAATATTATGGGCGACACAAAAACATTAAATTAAGATGGAAAAAGCTTACACGGCAAGATTTCGAAAAAATACACGAAACAACCAACATTCAGTCGTGATGTTTGAACATTCAGCGCTCAACTTTGAAGAACTGAGCAGAGTCAGAGAAGAAAAAGATGCCAATGGCTTATAATGAATTAGACTTGAAATCTGGGCAGAGTAGACCAGTATCAAGGAAGCTCGACTCGAAAACTGTTATCAGAGAGCTTTCTTGACAGAAATTATAAGGACAAAACTGGAAGCGCGCTTATCTAACCAAGTGATTTATGTGTTGTTAGACCGACCATCAGAAAGAAGTTGGTCACACCCAGATGGCCTCACCCACACTTCTAGGGTATATATATGTGTAAACTGTACAAGCCTGGATAACTAGTGTAAGGTGCTACACTCATAGCCCACACATTTCTTGTACAGAAGTGTCCACGCCCGTCATTGTTATGAAGCATAATCCCCTTATCTACAAAATCCAATACACTTACACTCCGGCCAATATTCCTAGCGATGAAAATAAATTTCAGTATGCCTTTATTTTGGGCGTCATCACTATATGATCAAAATGAATTGTCATGAATACCACATCGCCAGCACATAGTGAGCAGGCTATGCATGCTTCAATAATCAATTTCAACCTCAATAAGTATCTAGCTAGCTGACACCAGATAAATTTTAACATGATCAGAAACGAAGGGAAAACCTTGAAAGCTTCTCAGTATGTGCATTAATAACATAGTACAACAATAAAAAATTGAAAAATACCATGTTTAAGCAACTACAGCTCAAATGGTAAAGCTATCGGGAACACTGAGGAGCCAGGATATATCGTCAAAATTAAAGGTGGAATGAAACTTTTGACAGTTCAGCGTAGTCATTGCAAACGATGGCCAAGAAATAAATCTTGAATCTTGCAGATGCAAAGGTAACAGAAACACAAGGCGAGTTTTTCCAAGTGAAGTCAATTCCCAACAAAGCTTTCGAAAGGGCGACAAGAACGCGATGGTGAAACCATGAACCTTGAAGTTCCAACACTTTCGTTTCAAAAGAATGTTCAGACGTCACCGAAGAGTGTGGATGAGCCGAACTATGAAACTCTAAATTTGCTGGTCTAATTGTGATACCCGCAAAAATTATGAAAAAAATTCGAAACGCAATGAAAGAAATAACTCCAGACAGGGCGGTAGTATATTGGCATATACAACTACAACTTCACAATGAGAAAGTCTACAGAACATCGGGAAACAGTTAACTACGTTAGCAAAGCATGCGTAGTGACAATTTAACAAGGTAAACGTTTTCTGTGCACCAACTTGTTCGAAACAATCTCGGCACGTAAAACTTTCCTAACTGTTAAATAACAAACAGTACCACAACCAAGAAGTGTCACGACAAAATATCACCGGGTAAATGTCACTGATGTCACAAAATGAGTTATATTAATGGTACTGGAAAATACAGGTGGTACAGTTACGCAGCAACGTTGTAGGGCGATGGGTCAAATGATCAAGGCCAGCGATAAGCTACATGTGGCACAAGGCTCTCCAGAACATGGCAACACTTCCATCGAGGTCTGAGTACACTCGTTATGGCGAGTCCAAGTTCTGGCGTGCGTATTGCAGCAAGTTAAGCGCACGTTTTCCACGTGAGCGAGTTTGACCGAAAAGTGATTAGGAGCGAAAAAATCATTAGCGCAAATTCGCAAGTCAATTTTACATCACAGCACAAGTTAGAATGCAGTAAATTTGAACGAAGTGAGAACGCAAAAAAATTACTCTGGCTCTAAAAAGTATTAACAATAAACAATATAAAGTTTTGCGTGAATGTTTTGAAATGCAGGAAGCTTCAAGAATTTGAAGGAAAAAACAATACCAAATATCAGCGAGATGGAACTCATAGAGATGCTGTACTGCCAGTACGCTACAGTTACATTTACAATACATTAGAAGAATGACGTTAACAAATTGAAAGATTTCTAATGGCCGCCTAATTTCACGGCGGTGACGATTTCACTGCTGGACAAGCTGCGTATCAAGAAAGTTCAAGTAGCTCCATGGCTGACCAATGAAGAATTTCTCAGACGACAGTTATGTTGAAAGAAATCTACTCTAACAAGAGTAGACAAGCGCGCGCGTTCTTACGATAATGCGAGGCAGGTTGACTGGACTGCCAAACATCAATGCTGAAAATGTATGTTAATGACGGCGCAGAGAACCCAGGTGTTTTCGTCGAGATGTCCCGCTCGAAAGTAGCGCCATAACAATGCCTGGAATGACGTTCCGGTAAAAAAAGAACTATGCCACCGAGGCAGCTACTCTGACAGCTGGAGACCGAGGTGGTTGGTGAAGTGTGGTCACTATATAGAGTAGCCGCACAAAGATACGACAAAAACAATGAACAATGACTGAACTATAAACATTAAATGCAACAAACTGGACGGAATAAATTACAGTTTAATGTAGCACTATTTAATAAGTAAGAAAAAATTTAAAATAGCCTATATACACATTTAAAAAATCTCATTTTGAAGCCAAACGATGCCAACCTAAAGTATTAATATTGCCACAGGCATCAATACTTCAATAGACAACAGTATGAGATGTGAACGCGATCAGGAGACCGCAAGATCACAACAAGGACCCAGCTCAGTGGATGAGGTCAGTGTCACAGCAACAGGTTCCTCTGGACGCAGCCGCTACGAGAGCCGTGCCCTGGTACACGAGTGACCAGGTGTTACGATCTCTGGCAGGCAAGCAGAACAACTTTCAAGGCCAATATCAAGGTGCTCTTGCTTTCATCCCACTGCGTGTGCTTGCAATAGTTATTCGTTGAGGTAGAGATGTAACAAACATTGTATCTCTCATACATTCTTTGAGAGTACGAGATACATAGTGTATCTCATAGCATGAACAGGTCAGCGCGTTTGAGAAACAGCGTAACTTGGACAGATGAAGAAGATACGACAAACACAAAATTATTTTTTAATACGATTAAAATGTTGATTCCTTCAGTGACAATGTTACAATGTTAGAACTTCTATAACCTTACAGGCAGTTTAAAAACAAAGAAAATCTTTTCTTGATTAAATGCTACCAGTGTCAAATATTTGATACGTCAAACAGCTAACACTTACACGTTGCGTACGCTACGTGATCCGAAAGATGATTCATCAACTGCAAAATAGAACTTGAGAAAATGTAACATTCGTTGAGTAGATTTTCAGGTCATCTGATGAATTTTCTCATGAAATAACGTAACTCAAAAAATTATCGAATTCATCACAACGAAAAACAGATAAAGTGGAATAAGCCAGAGCAAGTCGACTTACACAGAAGTCAAATGTCCTCGATAGGTACTTGATACTTGATGCCCTCATGTCGAGGGCATCCGCGACACGAGAATGCCTGTGCTGTCACGTGACACGCCTATGGGATACGTAGCGCTTTGATACGCCGCATCACTATATTTCTCATTGTAAAGGATAGCACTGAATATTGAAGTCGCTCATCACGATACAATCGATTGCAAGTGCCACACAACATCAAAAAGCGGGCTAGGGAATTATTCTTCGTTATGTCCCTTATATAAAATTGTTTGAACATTATTAGCTCTTTGCGAAATGGTTACGAGTATTAATATAAGTAATAGTGCATTCGAAGTTCAGTTTAAAGAAAGTACCATAAACCTCGTGTACAAAATGACTGGCTCCGCACAAGAATTTCTTCAGAAGCAATAGAAGTGAAAACCAAGGAGTGCGCTATGGCTGAAGAAGAGCACCAAAGCAGCAGTCTAGATCGCAACAGGATATCTAATTGCTCAGGACCAGACAAACGAAGACTGAGTAGCAGGAACAAGGGAGCTCTGTTGCCGGCCTGAAGCACGCAGTCTTCAACCTTCGGGAAATGAGTCGGCGAGACCAAGGGCTCTAACTAACATCACTAGTCGAGTTACCTCAAAAAACACTAATATTTTATTCACGTCAATTACTGATTGCACTTATGTGTGAAATGATGAAATGTGCAACGATTAACACGTACTCTGAGAAGCTCTACAAGCTTCTCTAGCATGAGAAGCTCTGACAAACATTGAAAAGATCACAAAACTATCAAACTGCTTCGTAGTATGCTTGTTTGACAGACTATTAAGTAGTACCTACCAGGCAATGACAAAGACATAGCAGGGGCAGGCAATGACAAAATATATAGAATCCCGTCATAATGACTGGAAATCTTATCTAACAGCTACTTAGCATACATAAGCCTGCAGCGGGCAGAGAAAGACGAGTGTTGTAAGATGTTAGGATACGAGTTTCACAAAATGGAATTCAAGACAAAAAGTAATTATTACTGGACATTGCAATGGTGCATATTATTGATATTAATATAACAAGCGCTCAACACTAGCTTGCGTTTCCTTGCCATTGTTCATATCTTTTAAAAATGCATGACCAATGAATCGGTTAGATCAGCAGACGAAACGACACCGGCACGAATGAAGTCACTGATTTCTAAGTTCCTTTCCTTGCACTTTCCAAGAAGCGTCTAGTCATATCAGTCGAGAGATGACCGCGCAGCAAAATGTCAGATGTTGTTTTCTAAGGAAGTATATTTCTTGGTATAGCTCTGGTGACGTTTATTTAAGCACGTTTGATGCGATGTTTCAATCACAGATATAAAATATTGTTGTTCTGTTTGTTAACAGCAACCATCCTCGTGTCTACTAATTAAGTTGATCAGTAGTAATTTCTCTGTCAGCTGAGATAGCTGTTTATGCCGCAACTTGGCATAAACAGTATAGTAATTTGGTAAGAATTTATAGTATAGTAGTAATTTTGGTAAGAATCCGCGTCGTTAAACACGAGTATTACATCCAAAACTAAAGAAGGCTCACAACCGAGTTGAGATACATATATACTACATATCTCCAAGTTGACATATAAATAAATATTTCTCTTCATGATAAGAGGAGGCAAGGTATAACTTATAAGTGAGGATGGAGAAAGTGCAAGAATCGTTGAGTCGTGGGAAACACACGAGATAGAGAGCCTCTTCCCTCTCACCCGCGTGATGGTGAAGCCTCGCAGTAAAAACAGCCCCTACCCACAGTCCCTTTATATTTCCCCTCAATTCCTCCCTTCAATTTCTCCTACCTCGGCGCACTTCGTCGCTCCAGCAACCAGTAATTACGAGACACAACTTCGCTGGCAGTACTGCGACTAACCAAGCGTATATTTGTCTTAAACATTTTCTTAGATTTCAGTGAGTAAAGCTTGTATTGTAATAATTTCTTACACACAAACAAAGTCCATTTTATGATATCATTCCATATATCAGCAATCAAGGTTTTTTCTGTCATGAAACACAAAGCCTTTACAATAGGAGACTAAAATTAGGAAAATTTCTCCAATTGCAAGCAAGAGGGCAAAAATCCAAAAACAAATTCCTCCAATTGCAAAACAGTAAACGATGATAAAATAGAAAGAATTGTACATTTGCAAAAAGAGTTTTTCGTCCCAGACTCGTTCCATAAATTGTGCTAAATATTCGTTCCGATAAAATAATTTGGAATGCAAAAAGGTAGAGAGTATAAGCTTAAAGTAAAGTTTCTAAGGCTTACAATGGATGATCATTCTAAATGTTACGCCTTGTTCCTAATGCAGCGAGACGCACAGCATCTTCATAAAGGCTTCTTGCAGAAGGTTATAGTGCATTGCTGGTGAGCGGGGCCGTTGAGCAAGAGCGTAACGAGGAATGCTTGATAATTAGGGTTCCAGCAACGCATCTTCAGCACAAAACAAAGGCACTTCGACACGCAACACGCTAAGACGCAAGGAACCTATTAACTGTAGGATGCATGGCCGGTACACACAGAGCCTCGAATGTGCCACTATATTTAGTTTTGACATACAAAGTTATGAACACACATCAACTTCATTTCCTCAAACTGGTACTTTTATTTGGGCAAGTAAAATTCGTATATAACGTTATTACAATAGCATGTTAAGTGTTGATTCCTGAACTTAGTTTCCACTAAAAGGTTTTTCGCAGAAATTCCACGACGATTAAGTCATATAAATTACGTATAACATGTGCTATAAAATAGCATAGATGTAAAACTTTCGATATTATTTCATCGATATCGCATACCGAGGAAATGAACACATGCACACTGTGAAATCGTTAGATTTCCTCACTGAACATTCAGCTAGTACGAAAGCTATACTTTTTGTACGAATTCCGTCGTAAAAACACACTACATTAGCGAACAATTACAACGCGAAGGGAAAAAAGCTGAGAAATTCTATTATTGTCACGGATGAGCAATCATCAAGTGAAGTAGGGGCTGGGGTGACGAAACTACGTACGCACTATAATGAAACGAGGAGGGGTGTGTAGGGTGGGCTTGAAAGTAAAAGTAGGACGAGTAGAGGCCACGCATAGCTATGATGGCCGCTCAGCATATCCTGAACTCGAGATGCAGGAGATATGCCTGCGTTATGCTTATCCGGATGTTAGAAGTACCAGTAGAAAGCCATTCGGGTTTCAATGGTAGAACTTGGTATGCTCGGTTTCTCTCCTTGGTATTCCAGCATTGTGCATCGAAATACCCTGAAGTGAACAGGATCTACGAACAAGACTGAGATCTAAACGGAGAATAGAAATTACATGTTCATGTTAAAAATTGACTGTATCTGCAGTCTGCACGACTCAGTTGTTGACACACAAACTTGTCATGAACATGCTACTGGCGTCATCGGAGGTTTCATCCGTCATGTATCTCATTTCTTTCAAGCGAAAATGTTGGCAACATTGAATAATAAAAAGAATGAATCAATATTACAGAACAGAACAGTAATATTGAACGGTAAGTTACATAAGTGCATGAATTGGAGAACGAATTTTAATTTGAGACCAGTTTAAATAGAGCCAAGAACAAGAGGCTATAGCGAGCACAATAATTAGAAGACATGCGTTAAGCAAAAAAAAAAAAGATAAAAAAGGAGAACAACTATCATAATTACACACGAGCATACACCAAAAGTAGAAATAAATTAAATTTTGCAGTTGAGAGAAGATTTCGCTGCGTTCCCACCTCTTGTTGCGCAACGCAAGACTCGCAGAGCTTCGGCCCGACCCTCGGCCACTGACACAGGCTAACGGTTTCTAGGCATGCACTTGAATATCAATTAGAAGCGTCCGCGGTGGACGTCTAGTCTTGGCATACTCACGTCTAACAAAAAAATTATAAAAAAATCTAGCATATCGTATCATTTGTTAAAAACACAACGAATAATAAAAAAATGCCTTTTCATACTGCCTTATTATGTTCTTCAATAAATGTATTGTCTATAGCAGCAGGGCTTTCATTTTACCACAATTCACTTACAACCTCGTGACAGTCTAGTAAATAGTGTGCTGAGTAATGTTACGTAGAGTTGAATATTTTACAGTTATTGACTGCACCTACTGTAGCAGCAATTTATTCACGATTGACATGAATACTTGGTCAATTGCACAAGCCAGAGGGCAGCGCAGACGTGTGTATGAGATAAGCAGCACAAGCGTTCGTTATCTCCGTTATCAGTACTAGTATGGGCGGTCAAGTGGCGTTAACAACAATAGAGGCCCTTGTCACGGACTGATGAGTTAGATAAGAGCGGCGGTGTTTCAGCGTCGAGTCTTGATGCGAAGAGATACGCGATAAAACGCGCGTGCCGATACACCAAATTAATTATTCAATGAACACCGTAAAAAAGCACTAATTATCAGCATTTGCATGATGATTTTATCGTTTTAGACTAGTCTCACAGAATAGACAAAATTGATGATTGCACGATTTTCTCTGACATGGCCTCGAGAAAAGGCAAAACCATGCTAGTCTTTCATCTTGCTTATAATATGTGACACGACGCAATAAATTGTGACAGTCGCCCTTCATATGATCTAATAAGTGAACTCTAAGTAAATATTTTCAAAATCAAACTGAAACGTGCAGTATTTTCTGCATGTCGGTATATTGTTAGAGTGCAGCGAACCAGTGCATGGGACATGAGCGCTGCACAGGAAGAGCCTGAGTGCTGTCAACCATGCACCACGAGTTAAGGTAATCAAGAACAAATTAAGTGAAGGTTATTCTGAACCAACATGAAGCAAATAGTTGGTGATCAGCGATACACGCCCACTGCCGTTCTTTGTGCCGCCGCACAATAAAACATCGATCACACAACACTGACAAAAAAAAAAAAAACATTATAACGCGGTTCATCTTTGTGGTCGCACGACACAAAAAATTCATCAATCCCCGTAGAGATTTCATATAATGAGAAAATATAGCGTAATTCTGATGGCGTGGCTGTCGTAATCATCACGAAATAATTTGCAGGCAATCATAGCACGAAGGTTATGGCTATTAAAGACTAATTTGGCGAAATTAATTGCTTATTTGGAGGGAGAAATGCACTCCACTGGGATCGTAGTATGTAGGGAACTAGTATTCAAGCATGGTATGCTTCGTGGTATTTAGGAGAATTCATGTTTTGTCAATAGACGGTATAATAAAAATATGAGAGAATCTTGTTATGGAAATAATTACGCATTAATTGTATCAACACTTTGGCAAAATACATTAGTAGAGGCAAAAAAGGATGCTACACCTTTTCAAACATTAATGCTTTGATGCAAACATCAAAGCATTAGGTCTTAGGCCTCGTGGAAGAGTCTCAATTAATCTACAAGACTTCTCGCAGATCGGGACTGGTGCTTTATTGATTGAAGAAATTAAACTTCAATTATAACCATGTTGAAGTTTTCATCGTTGAATCAGTCGGGTAAGAGCATAAACAGGATCTTTATGAGAAACCTTAGAGCGCTCAGTACAGCGGATGACAATCATCTCATAACGAACTGACACATAAGCTCGTTCGCCACTTGACAAAATGAACTCGCAATGGCCCCTGAGAGCAAGTTTACGGAAGCAATCCTGAGATGGAAAAGTAGTATATGAGATACGAAACCCAGCGCCCGTAAACGTCATGCCAAGCCATTCGCGACATGCAGCCAATGCCTCTCAGCACTGACTGCATTGAAAAAGTGGGAACTTCAGTCAAAACTTTAGTACTAACTAAAATTTTCTCATGTTAAGTCTTGGTCAAGCAATGAATTGAAATGCATACCAGAAGCTGAAACTAAGGTAATAAGCTTGACAATTGATTAATGTTGTTCACACAGGCAAGACATCGTAGCATGGAGCTATACGCCATGGTGCCTCATCTAATTTACCGAGACGCTCCATTCATGATCCGTACAGGCGCGCGTAATACGAAAGCGACAAGGTAAACACATTTACGCGTATCTGCATGGAGCCGCCCCGTGGGCGTGCCTATTTACAGAGAGACGAGGGCAAATACAGAGAGCGCAGCTTCGTTCCATCACCGACGACACGCTCATCTTGATCAATGCTTGCGTTCTGGCCCGGAAAGACTACACGCCTGCTCGCTAGGCTGCACAAATACAAGCCACGTATAATGTCGAGCCTCGATTCCTAATTAAAACCAAGTAATGTCAGGCATGAATGTAATTAAACTCATGAACATAACAGGCTTGAGTACGATACCCCGTTAGAGTTATATTACTACACGCGAAAACGAGGATGCTATTCCCGAACATAGAATAGCCCTTCGTTGCTTCGTAATAAAGATTTTTAGTCTGTTTACGCGGGATTTCTGTTAATTACGGAGCATGGATTGTTGGATGCATGCGGAATTTCATTACAATTCCCTGTTTTGAGAACGAATGTATGAATCCAATCCGGCGAGCAGCCGAGCATGAATCTTGACACCAATTTGCAAATGACCTGTCAAGATAACAATTTCATCAAAACAATTAGAGGGTTAAATAAATACTACTTCAACCTGAAAAGTTGAGGTTCATAAATTCATAAGCAGTTTAATACTCAGTATATCCATTGCGTTATCCAACAATCCTTCAACACGGTTTTTTCCAGCATTTTAAAGAAATAAGCCGTTTTGTTTTTCTCAGAAAAGATCCATGAACAAATTTCAACTGATTTCCCTTCAATTCCCAGATTCATTCATTCGCTCGATTATTTACATAATTAAACATTATGTACTATAATACCGTACAATGATTTATATTTCTTGAATATCTCTATTCAGAACCTAGTCAGGATTAAAAAGAAATAACAAAGGTGTGGTGAGGTCATCAGCAGTTCTTCAAGCAGCGTGCTTATATATAGATATTTTTTAATGCATTCGGCAGAATCCCTTTCCTCGAGATATGAATGACAAAGCACTTTCTCTCGTGACTTGTCTAATACCTAAGGAAATATGAATCGAGAAAGCATTTTGACTTCATAAATATATTTAATGTCTTTGTTAGCCAGTTCGCCAATATAACGTTTACTCCTCGACTCATCTAAGTTCACCGCAACCTCATATCATTCATCAGATTAATTATCGCTAAGCTAACTACGAATGAAAATTAATCCCTCGTGTCCCCGGTAGGGATATTTTTGTTCGTCTTTCCAGGCTTCTTTCGAGGCCAGTGAGGCAGACCATCACATAAATTGAGCCATCCTCCACAGCAGAGACGTTCTCCTCCACATTTTGACGGCCCTGCGTCGTGAGTAGGTCATTCCACGACATCAGGCAAAGCCGACGACAAAGGGACCACAAGTCCGTAAGTTAAGGTTCAGGACGCTGTTAAAGTTCACGAAGCATTAGTGTCAGGCAGCAGTAAACGAAGGCCGACGGCATATGGCGGTGCCAGTGAACTCAGTTCCCTAACGACTGCTAATAACTCGCTATTTTTTCTGAGCAAATGCAGATCACCTGCGTCACTAAAGGTCTACATTCCGAGAGTGATTTAGTGGTTTTTAAACAAAAACCACTAAATGCAACTATACATCGCCATATACGAACTGAAAAATCAAAGCAGATTTAGAGTGGTATATACATTTATAATTCATATCGAAAATAATCTCCTTTGATTAAATAGCGGAGAAAACTGGAAGCCATGTTAAAATAAATGACACAAAAAAAAAACAAATCCCGGAGTCATAACAACGTAATCGGGACACGACACCAAAAAGGAATTTTTTTCGAAAGATCGCAGTCTCGAGTATAAGAGAAACGAAATCAAACATAACAAGCCTGTCAGAATTAAAAAAAGGAAGAAGCGAAGGAAGCCGCTAAGTGACAGTGGTGAACGACAGGCCTGCAGCGGCGTGAGCTGGGCAGTCCCCTCACCACCGTCCCTAAAATAGATAAGCCTTGTGACAAGCATCGCACATCACTGTACGTAATCATGCCACCGCGCATCACTACTTTACTGCCTTTGTGACAACACTCACAACGCGCCGCTCTCTGCAACTGAAGACGGTCCCGCACTCACAACGCGCGGCTCGCTGCAACTGAAGACGGTCCCGCACTGTGCACTGGCAAGTGACGATCTGACGACCGCACTCCGTAAGGACTACACTGACGATCCGAAAAAATGCAACATAGGAGAAGCTGCTGTCAATAGGCGACTTCAATTTGTCCTGATGATCACTGACGTTATGACACACTTCTGAGTACTGAATTATGCATGCTTGCAAGTAATCAATACACAAACGACGAGGTTTGCCGAATCAGTTTACAGTAAGAAAACTGCGCGAAAATAGATCTAGGCAAGAGCAAATGAAATAATGCTAATAGGATAATGCAAAATGTAGAAATTAGGATTCACAGCTAGAAACGGTCAATAAACCGCATGACATTGTTTTTCTCATTAAAACATTCTTATTTCATATTATGCAAGATCCTGAATTCTCTTATCATCATTGGAATCTTTCCAAGACATCACTTTTCAGTTTCGCAATTATCGATATCGATCATGAGAATGAACTGCAATAAAGCACACGAGGTAGGTAATAATGTAATATATATGCAAGATACTTTTTCGATCAGCGCGGATCCCAAAAATCTGTAATGAATACGCTGTACTCGTCGTTTGTTTAGTCTGCTTTTACAATCTAACATTTGCCTTATAACTGGAGATCGGTTGTTCGTGTTCTGAACTTGATCAACTTTAGAACTTACGCGAACGGTAGGGCATTCACAACACCGATTCACACGAGGCCACTGCCGAGAAGTGAAGTGAGTGAGAGTCGCGAGCAAAAAATGAATTTACCCTGGATAGTTCGGCTTTACTCGGTGGAACGCAGAGCCAAACTGCAAATAGGATTGGCGTCGTAGGGCGACAAGGCATTTCGTCTCCATTGATTTGCCAATCTCGCGACTCTCAACACGAAACTCGCAGAGGCGGGTATACCCGTATGGGGTCGAGAAAAAATCCTCATCACATCGACATTGAAAGACAAATCCCTCGCAAACAACGCATCAAGTTATTTTTATCGATAGTCATTCTGAAAAAAAAACGCGCTACACGTTGTGTTGCTTGTGCGATGTACGAAAATGGATGAGTAGAACAAATGAGAAAGTAGAAATTATTAAGCTTATGCGTAAATAAATAAACGTAACAGTGTATAGTGAGTTCTCTATAGTCAGAAAGAATTTTCGCCCCAAAAATTATCACCGCTATGGCGCTATTAACAAATTTAGGAGCCTCATCTTGAGAAAAAAAAAACATTACCAAACTCATAAGAAGAACGGGTGAGCTAAACCGAAAGATCAATCAAGGACGAAAGTTCAATTCAAACAACCGAGTGGCGCTTCTTGTGCTGCGAACTAAAGATGGTATTAGTCAGATCGGAGCAGGATTTATTAACACGGGTGGCTATCAAGGGTGATGAACATGTGAAGCGGTGCAAGGGTTTCAAATCCAAGCATAGAGAACCATGCCTCTGCACGGTGATGATCAGACTGTTTGTAGGTCAAACGTGGACGACGAAAAAAATCAGTCAAACGCACATTAAGATGACGCGATGTAATGAAGTTCAATAAAGCTTCCTTCACGACCACACAACGGGGAAATACTACAAAATATACACTTAAAATTAATATAGACCAATCGAGAGAGAAAAAAAATACTAGAGATGATACGTCGGAGTTTTCATAGATAATGCCGAAATAAAACGGTAAATTCTTGAGCCATGTACCTGTTTATAGTTAAGAAAAGAAAAAGAAGTCAAGTACTGTATTCATAAAACGGTGAAGAAAACAGAATACGTTGTTATACCAAGACTATAATTTGAAAATACAGGAAGTAGACTGATAAAACTTTAGCTAAGTGTTCACACGGGCAGAGAATTTCAGCCAGTGCCTATTACTGTAATTGGTTTGACCTGCTGAGGCACGAATATGCCTGCAGTCCAAAACTCACGCTGATACTGGCAGTTCGTTCACTCATTTGCCTCTCGTTTTGGCGACGCTTCTCATTACAAGGAGTATCGGAGACATTGCTACGCATTTTCTAGCGGCAATTAATATTTTGTGAACAATCATACATGAAACGTAAATAAATTAAATATCTAGAGTAGGTAATAATAAACAGGTGGAACGAATTTAATTATAATATAAACCTAACCTGACAGAATTTATCCTAGATAAAGCATCTCAGTACAGAGCTAAATATTATTTGATTAAATTTAAAGTCAGACAAAATAAGAGTTTCTCATTACTTATAAAAACATGTGACAACCAAAAGTAAGACAAGTTTCGAATTACAGGTGAAATTTGAACGCTTCCATTTCCTATGCAAATGAATATCTCTTTAAAATCACAACTATAATAGTTGTACAAGTCGGAACAACCACATCAAAGGACCAGGAAAGAACGCCGCATATCTTACAAGAAAGGTCGAATTTTCTCTCTCGAGCATCGACGCTAATTAGCCAGCGATACCAATTAAGAGCTCTTATTTTATAGCCAGCCACGCGGCGGGCATGCCGCACTTATCTGAGCGTAGCATAAAATAAGCTCTAATTAATGGCAAATTCAACACTTGTGACGCGCATAACTGATGGAGCGGCGCTCCCGAGGCTTCATCAAACAGGCGCATCGCACCTCCATTGACAGACAACGCTTTGTTGCGTATTTACACTCAGTGAAATGATTGTGACTTTGTCCAATTAGTGATAAACTTTTTGCTCTTGTGTGGGTAACCATGAACCAGTTTGTCCCGGGAAAAGGGCACTTTCTGCTTCGCGCAGAAAGTGTGTCACTATTTGAACAATATTAAACATTTATTTCGTTCAGCGCACCGCCACGGTCAAGCATCTTCCCTCATGTCTGGTGGTCGCTCTAGAAGACGATGCTCTTCTTCCGCGTCGATAAGTGTAAATTGATTTTCTTTTTCGCGACCCAAATTGCAATTGTTATACCGCTGCAGAGTGGAGAATGAAAATAGACGAGCAAGAGAGCAACCGTTATATTAGTATTGCCTGAACGCTGCATCTTGTGACGCATTGTAAGCAATTACATTAATATAAGCAATTAAATAAGCTTTTTTTTACAAGAAATAGATCATTCATACCGAAGACAATGGTTTTAAAGTAAAAAAAAAACATGATAGGCGTAATATTTTTGATAACCTCTTCAAGTACGAGTATCAGAATCAAGAGGCGCGAGGTAACGAGAAACTAGCTCATAAATTCACACACAAGAAATATTCTTGTCGCATAACTTAAATAACGCAGATGTTACAAAAGATGAATGAATCTAATTAGAAAATCGATTACGCAGGATAATCGCGCAAATTTTTCCCTAAAGACAGATTAAACTTTTAGTTCCTAGATCAGAAAAGTAGCAGGAACGTTGCCAGCGACAGATGACGATAAAACGTGTTTGATTGTGAGCCCAATAAATTGGTCAATATTAAACAAATAAACCGCGCTTTGAACTTGCAACCTAATAGAGTTCACAGAACCCTGAGGCCAAGCAGCGCCAGCAACGAACATCGCTCATAAGCCTCTCTTATACCAGGATTAATAACAGGATCAAACAAAAAAATTGTTGACACAGAAGCAGTTTGCGAATAGACCCTAAAGAGAAAAATGGACACGTTACAAAAATCAAACACGCAGGGAATATCCGCAAACAACATTTTAACTGGCAATTTTTTGCATGTAGTTTAGAAACAAAATAGCTTATGAGGCAACTGCAGGAGGATAAGGAAAACTGGGATTTAAAGGGGGTGCACGAAGGGAAAAGGGATATATCTGAACAATAAATTACCAATCACGAACTGTCTAAAATTTGCCCACGAGTACAACAAGCAGATTCCATCAAAATGAAATATAGTCTACTGTTAAGTCGGAAATTATGCGAAGACGCAACAAAGTTTAAGCAAAGCGACGAGAGGAGTGAGAGAGGCACACACACAAGAGGGCAATGTTGTGGCAAGACGGCGTTGTGTTTACAGACAATAGCCGGGGCAGTGGCGCTGACTCACAGAGGCACTGTGCCAAAGAGGAGACACCTGAGGGGAGCTAGCTGGTCCCTCTCGTCACCAACGAAGCCCGGTGAAAAAGTAACGCGCAAGAAAAAAACGCCGTAAGAACCTCGCTGAGAGCCCTAGCGAGATAGTGCGTGACGCTAAAAACCAGCTTTCGCTGAGTGCGCAAGAGAAAGAAGCGTCGTTTGTTTGTAACGAGACTTAAGCAGCAGACACGTGGGCAGCATCAACGAGTATATATACTCGTTAAAATGAAGTTGTCTTTTATAAAAACGCAAAACGCAGTTCAAAAACACAGTTCAGAAAAGAACTCAGTAACTGTAAGTGACTCCGTCTTCACGTTATTACAACTGAAAATAAAGTTTGCTACGACCAACTTAAACCTGGACTTGTTCAATGAAAATTTCCATGAGAAATATCCCGGTTTCTACAAACACATGTATATTCTACGCATAAATATATTGCTGTGGGAATGACATGAAGCTACAACCGCGTTTGTTGATACTAACGAGAGATATTTTTAGGAACGACACCGATTCGCACTGTACAGCCTTTGGAAATTTGATGCAAACTATCAGCCTAGATGTTACCGAAACGAATAGCGTAAGAATACAAAATATTTTCACAAGATTGCAATACTTAAGCTTAAACGTGCTGGTGGTCACGCATAACAATACAAAAAATGACAGAATTACGTAATTATCAGTCTGTATATAAACGACTGTAACATAGCAGTGATCTTACATCAGATCTGGCTCAAACTCTGTATTTTTCCTTTTAAAATTGAATTCGAACTTCATCGTCTTGTCATGCTCTTTATTGCCTCACACATTCACGTTTAATACCAAAAAGTGGTCTGTATGATGTTAAAAATTCCGTAAAACCTACAAGCAAACACGACTAAATAATAAGAAAACACGTGGCTACATCCATGACAATGAAAAAAATCTTCTCCAAGATAACACTTAATCAGGGCAATCGAAATATATATAAAGCATAGGTACAAGTTCGGCGCAGAGCATGAACACCTGAGCAGGGGCTCAATCAAGTCACAAAGATTTGACAAAACTTAAGAATCGTGTCAGTATTTTATTCACTTCTATGGATTTCTAGCGAAAAATGAAGAGGACCACCGACTGAATGATGAGCTTCTGAATAATTAGGAGGCTGGCGCAAAAATCTATCGAGCAAGCTTTCAAACCATGAGACATACACGAGTGACCTGCACGGTGACTGTTAATGGCAATATCTTAAAAGTAGAAGAACAACGACTTGTGTCAAATCTAGAACTGATATTGTGGTCATGTCTAAATCACTCTGAGTTGACGGTTGGTCATTTAGAATACGAATAAAAGTTCAAGAAGCAATTCAAGAAGTTAGCATAACCGAAAGTAGCAGGTGAAAACGACGTGAGGATAAATATGCCGAAAAGCGACCTCGCAATTAAATACAAGGATATCAGTACCACAGACGAATAATTAAAATATTACGATGGTATCGATGACACCAAAGGAGGTTTCCAATAAACGACAAACTAACACCCTAAAATATGAGATGCATCCAAGTTATAACCGTACATGGGCTCCGCGAATGGAGAAGAGATAGAGATATAGGATACGCAGACAAGAACGACTTTCGGGTACGGTCTTAAACCAATTTCATAGCTGAAAAATTTTCTTGTGCACGAACTGAATTGCTAAAAACAGCATCAAACGTTTTATAATAGAACAAAAGGCCTCAATAACCCAAGAACCTGATAGTACAAGCATTGTGCCCATGCACTATGCAAGATAAAACTGCTCTCAACAAATGCACAAGGAAGAGCAACAAGCCACATTACACATGATCAAGTCAACTGTCAACATGCTAGGTAATATTGGGTTGTTAACTTCAGATGAAAACATACAATCACATGCTCATGTTAGTCCAGCGTCGTTCACTTTAAATTATTTCAGCTTTGACGAGATCTCCAAGCGAGTCTCAACAATTTCCGATTATTGGTCAACACAACAAATCACATCAGCAGCCAACAAGACCTCTTGCAGAAGACCAGTTATGTAAATAAAGCAAGTAACCCTGAAAGAAAAACTCCCGTTTGTCACAGCAAGCCTCGAGCAGCATCCAGAAACAATAAGTGAAGTCAAATCAAACATCACTAAACAGAATTTTGGAGCAAGCAAGTGCCTACGTACCCTAATGGACCTTCCTTAAGTCAACACCTTGCGTCCATCGCCAATACGTACCTGTAACACATCAACCTCAGTGCATTACAACAGCATAATCAAATACACATATATTTCAAACCTCAACAAATGAAGTTTTCTAATAAAACCCACAACAAATGCTATTCATATTCTTATTGAAAAAAGGTTTGAATCAGAGGGCATCCTGTCCCATTATTGGCTACAGAATTTAGAAGCATTTCAAGTTCAAGGGTTAGATTAGATAATTTGCCATATTTCTGAGATAAACTGCAAATCAGCACCCCTATCCCTCGAATTAACTGCCAATATAGACAGACCGGGTACAATTGTGATTTACTAGAAAAGTGTATCAATGAATTTTTAAAGAGATTCCATAATAGGTCTTCTCATCCAATGCATGTATATATATATATATATATATGTTCATCTATTAACCCTTTCAAATGTCACTATGTTCCCAAAGAATATCAAGACAACTACTTATATGGAAACCTCAATTATTGTTTCTGATTTAATAATTATCAAGGAATTGAAGAGGCTCCAAGTATTGTTTGATCTTTTTGGGTGTGCAAATTACTACCAAACAGTAAAATTAAATTTAATTGAGGAATACCTGTATTTCTAAGCACTGGTCCAGAATTTAAAAAAACTCACAATAGGTTCATTTAAAAATTAGAACACAGATGATTTATTATTTTCAAAAACTTCTAACATGAATGCTAATTATTATGGAATATTTCCTTAGAGGCATAGCCTCCTTCAAAAAATAAGATTACTTCCAAAACAAATTGTAAACAAACTTTGCTCACAATACTAAGTTCAATTTGAGAAGAGAGACTAGATATAGATTTGCCAGCATATACATAATTGGATGAAAACGTGAGCAATAATGAAGTGAAGATATTTGTAAATCATTATATTTTTGCCATCCTTCAGTTGTGCTGCTTAGCTGTTATGCCAATACAATGAACAAAGAATATATTATTTAGAATGAGTCTCTAATAAGGAGATTCACAGCAGTTTTTTCTATTGTTAGCATTTGATAAGGAAATTATACAATCACACACACAAAATGAGTTCTGAGAAGTGTGAACCCTTATTAGTATAGCTAAATAATAAATGTACTCCAAGACACAACTATTTTTATAACATAGTACGTATTTGCATTAAATTTATAAGCACGCGATATAATCAGAACTAATTCAGATGAAGAGAAACTAAACGAAGAATCAATGCCGTAGTGCTCTAAAGTGAAATCTTACGTTTGTCAAATTTCATTTTTACAAACGTAATCAGGGTGATGACATTTTTCCGCTTTGACCACACTTTAAAACTTCTCCAACGACGGTGTCGTGAAATAAAAACCTATACTTCGACGATGTCGAAAAATTAATCTCATACTTATATTCTGTGGAAAGAAGCGCAGACAGAACATCAGCCGTTTGAAGCCGAACTCACATAAACGGGACGAACACGCACGCTAACTCGAGTCCGCAAGCGCACACGCGCTTCAATCCTTCACGCACACCCAGTAAGCCGAATCGCTACTTCAACACTCCTAACGCAATTTACTAAATAAACAAACGTTTTGAACTCAATGCAAGAAAAAAAATAATTCAAAATTTTAAAGCTGTAGCTAATAATACCACTTGTGCATTAAAACGCGCTCTACAGTCTAACCTAGTTAACTAAACCATGGTGATATGAATAATGGGGGTGGATACAGAAACAAGGATGAAGGAAGCAAGTCGAAACGCATGCACATCAAGGTTATGTTGGTTAAGAAGTGCTTAAAGTATTTCAAACTTACAGGGTAGTAAGCTTGGTGGACCTGCGGCGGCAGGGGAAATACGCTTGATCCCCACAGTTTGCCGGTTATATGAGACTTTAGACGAATAAAAATTCTGGCCACCTCACTGTGGCTTGACTAGAGTTTTGAGTATTTGGAGAAGTTGCTGCGTGCGTCCTCACTCTGTGCACTCTCTAGCGTCACTAAAACGCCGCACTACACACACCGATCAATGGCGCGCAATGCCAAACACTGCGATAGTATCTAGTTCGAATGTTTTTCCTTAAACTACATGAATTGTGTAGTCTAATTCCGAAGTCATGGCGATATTAGATTTCAAAAGCTGATTTAAAACCAATTTAGTTTCAATAAAAGTCTATTTGAGGCAATTAAAGAAACGCGTATTAATCCTGGAATTTTACGGATGAAAACATTTAAAGTACATACTGCGGTAAATTGAAGTCACAGAAAATTACGGAACGCGGGAATGAGACAAACTCTATGCTCTACATAGACGTCATGTAATAGTGTGTACAGTAAGATCCATCACCGCATTCACTGAAGGCTATTCAAAACGCACGTTTTTTAGGCTCAAACCATTCAATCTGCATGGAAGAAATGGTGCAACCCGAGTGAGTCATTTATGAATACTTCGTTTGGAATCTCTGATACACAATTTTGTTTGAACTATAGTTATCTTGTCTCTCTATAAAGTATTAAGTCTTCCATTAAATCTAAAGCTCCTATAAAATTGATAGCGCTAAATTCAGTTGATTACATTTTAATAAAATGAGAACAAATAAAATAAAAAAAAATCCAAAATTTTCCTAACCCTTGCCGAAATTTATTGCAATAACCAATTTCTGTATGTTATCAACGTTCTCTAAGATAGAGTTACAACCCAATAGATCAAGTTATCAACGGAACGTTTATAATGCAACATTATTTCGCGACCACACGTTTTCCGCGCTATCATCGCCAAGCTATCCGATAATTACTCCAATAAATTTGCATTTAAAAGTGGATATTTGCACCAGTCTCTCAATACAATTTAAAATTATCATGAGCAAGTGTACGCATTTTTGAATTATGTCTGTTTTATTATGAAAGTTAAACAATTTTGACGCAAGAAGGCGACAATCAAAAACCTCATGTCGTATTAGTGATCCAAATAGTCAAAAGGAAGTTTTGTGGCGTTTAAGGTGCGATGCTCGAGCTCTGAAAAGACAGTTCTAACTGAAGAAGCAGAACGATGACGCGTTGTATTGCTAGCGATTGCCCTACTATGGCATTAAACTTTTTCAATATAATAGTAAGCTGTTCAAGATATGCATTTCATATTTTCAGTTCGATATAGTCACTAAATATTATGCTTTCGTGATATTAATTGAGTTTTTTTTCAGTTAAGGACTTCCTTTGACTTTCATGAGTGATGAATTTTACTGGGCATTTAGAATTCAAGCTATTCATTGAATCTTCTCAGTTCAAGACATCTATTGAATTCTATTATAGTTTCAAAATATACATTACACCTTATTTAGGAGTAGTACTCATAAACAGTTCAATAATTTATCGTACAATTTCTCAATTTGCTTGTACAAAACTAATTTTTGCCATGCATTCAGTTTATAGGTAAGGCTTTAAGAAAATTCTTTCAAGGCAAGTCTTTAGGGAAAGGAAAGGGAACCTTTCGCTTTAGCTTCAAAACCTAGACTCATCACCTCAAAGTTTTGTTTCTGAGTATTCATAATTCTGACTCTACGATCTGAGACCTGTGAGGACGTTTAGCCCCGAAAATTAGTATAATATTCTCGTGTCTCTAAACTGCCATGATGTTGTTAAACACGAGTTGACCGAGCTTTTAAGATCACCAGGTTGGACCAACGAATTTTAGGTTGGAAATCCGCAACTAGTTGTAAAAATTCTAGTCTAAATCAGCGAATTGGTCGAGTGGTTATGAATAGGCGAAAGGCCAACATGGCCTAATCCAAGTAGACACCATTATATTAATAATTATAATAATAATAGCGGTTTCAGCGTTTAATAGGCCATAGGCCTGTCGCCGATTCTTAACATCGCAGAACGTCCACAGCTTGTTACGGTCTCGAACTCACAACTCACTGATTCAAATTCTGCTCTGCTTAACCGCCCGGCCACCTCGCCGATTCTGACCAGAAACTGACGCACAGAGGTTGGATCGAACCCGCGCCTCACTGCACCAATCTTGGTACTCTGAACTGTAACCACTGGCCCACCCTGCCAGTTATTACTTTCATTTTATGTGGAAGTGATGAGATCCACAACGGCGCAGCAGCGTTATCTGCCAGTCAGCTCGTATTCAGTGCATGACGAAGAGCTCTCGCAAGACATCAAACACTCGCTTTTTGCCTATTGATCCGCTGACCTCAACTCAAGAAGACTCCGGCGCCGAGGAAGCTCAGTCGGAAGCGCCTGTAGGTCTCGCTTCTTGGAGGTTGAATGCAAAGACCTCTTGATGGACCCGAAAACTGCAGCGCCTGGTAGTTCCGAGGCGATGCGGTGGCACTGCCAACCGTGCAGTTGCGCCTCCGTTACTGCCTTTGTTATTAGAGTACTTTATCTCAATCGCACTTATTTACTTATCAAATATGGAGTACGCTCGCATGGGGAGTACGCTTTATGGCTTGCACTGGCTGGAATAAATATGTCAATCAATAGCAAAAAAAAAATCGACAACATTTCAAAATGCCGCAGTTGCCAGAGAGAACCTTTATGTGTGTGGGAGGTGTTTTATTAAGCCTGTTTTGAAGAGGGGCTCACTTAGATAGAAGTAAAAATTCTCTAAGCCCCAACAACGAACCCTGACCGAAGCAAAAGCGACAATCTGGACAGCGGCCAAAAGTCCTAGGGAGAGTCAGTTCCGCTTTATTGGGCGCTTAATTGAATAAATCTTGCTGATTTAGAAGATACTTTATTCACGCTATAAACAAATCTCAGAACGCGATGCAACGATAAATTCAGAGATAACTTGTTGAGTTCCCACATTGTTGATTCTCAAATTCGTCTCATCAGCGATTGAGAAAATAAGAAATTGCTGGTTATTGTATACTGGCGAGGAATACGTTAGTGCATCCTGGTATTGTACTATATCGGTGGGAATACAAAACTAAGCGAATTTACTTGAGTGGGGCTATTTAAAGACTCTTCATGCACACACGAGAATTGGGAAAGTGCAACTGATGTCGCAACATGGGTAAGTAGCCTCGGCTGGTGTCAAAGCAGTCTACAAAGTGGAGGTCCACCCGTCCGGCAATGAATAAAACATGGAGATCCGTCAATGCATAAAGAAGTCCTCAAAGCGGAAGAAGGCAGATCCAATAAGCCAGACAAGGAGCTTCCTTAGTGGACAAAGAAGTCCCGAAAACCGACGAAGGCCCGTCCGAAAAGGAGTCGGGCAAGGAGCTTCGTCAGTGGACAAAGAATTCCTAAAGACGAAGGAAAGCCCGACTGACAAGGAATCGGGCAAGGAGCTTCGTCAGTGGACAAAGAATTCCTAAAGACGAAGGAAAGCCCGACTGACAAGGAGTCGGGCAAGGAGCTTCGTCAGTGGACAAAGAAGTCCCCAATGCAGGAAAAAGCCGGCCCGAAAAGAAGCCGGGCAAGGAGCTTCGTCAGTGGACAAAGGAGTCCTCAAGACCAAGGAAGGCCTGTCCGACAAGAAGGCAGGCATGTGACGAGCGCAGGATGAGGATCGCAGCGGACCGATGGCAGGCTGCCAGCAGGAGTTGGGCTGGCGGCTGTAGCTCGGCTCCCTGATTTGTGCGTAGGCCGGAGACGGCTTGCGACGGACAGCAATGGTCGGAGCGCCGTTAAAGGGTCCGCATTTGAGCCGCTTGGCGCCGAGCCTACCCGACTGGCTAGGCCGACTGCCCCCCTCACCCCGCGCGCCGATATGCGACTGTTCTTCCCGCGTCTTGGAAGTTCATAACGCGCTCACTATGAGTCCCATGACTCACTCCTGGACACTTCCCTGGCGACTGTTCTTCCCGCATCTTGGAAATTCATGACGCGTACACGACGAGTTTCATGACTCACGCATGAACATTTCCCTGACGACTGTTCTTCCAAGTCTTGGACTCCATGCAGCTATCAGCTCCCTAAAGCATTAGTCATCAGGTGGGATAATGAAGAGAATTGATCAAGTCAAATGGACTGCATCAACCCGGTGGCTCACGGTGAGATCAAGATCAATGGCCTCGGCTTGTCATCTAACACTGCCTGCAATTCAAGTTCATCATAATCAACGAGGTTAACCATGTTAGAGTACATAAGGTTGCTGAATGAGTAAAGGTTAGGCATGGAATTGTGTTGCTAATATGATTCCAGTCATCTAAAGTTGATGGCACAGCTGATCTACATAGAACTGAGGGATATTAGTAGTCTTTGACCATTTGCCGTCCAGACGTTACTAGAAGTAATTCTATGAAAAATAATTGCATTATAAATACTTCTGTTCTAAGTTTATAATAACCCAACCGGGAGTAGCTGATTGTTTTGCACCAACTGATGAATAGAACTGTTTTAATTTGTTTTTCCGATTAGAGAGCTATTTTAGTAGCTGTGAACAACTTCCTTCCATGTAATGCAGCTAACTGTATGTGTGTGATTTTTTTAATAAGGCAGGCACGTTCAAGGTGGCAGAGCCCTTGGTCGTATGACCGAGGGTTAGGATTCTTCAATATAGTCCAAGAATAGATAAATTAATCATTTATTTAATGATTTACTAAACAGATTACCTTGCATTCCTATCTATTTGTCTGCATCAAATAGTCTAAATTGACTGTCTCTATGATATGGTCGTTTTTTCGGCGATTAAAAAAAGCAAAGAAATTGCATGGATTAATAAACAGACTTCAATTTAGATATTTGATGATTTATTGAAAACAATAGTTAAGCTAGTTAAAGAGAAGCAGAAGCCATGCACAGCTGTGACATCGAGGCACTGGCAGCTGTCGTTATAAGGTCCAAACGACCGCACTTGGACTGCGGCGAAACGGATAGGATAAGAAACAAAGCTTGTTTAGCGTCGGAATAACCGAAGCGCTATCAACAGCGGGAATAGCGTGTTACTAGCTGACTGGACGTCTTATAAGAAGCAGATTAATTAATCTGCCAAAGAGTGTTCCAGTAAGATAATACCGCTTAGTATTCTATCTAGTGTAAAAATGTAACAAGTATTCTACAGTTAATATGAGCTGCGGTGTCGGCGATTAAGATGAGAACTCGCAAGGGCAGCGGCGGCAGCAGCAGCAGTGATCAATACCGTGGCGCCAGAGATGCTCGGAAGACTCGCTGGCAGCAGCATCTTTGACAGCAGTGCCGCTGACAGCAACGTCTATGCCAGCAGTGCCGCTGGAAGCAGCATCTTTGACAGCAGTGCCGCTGACAGGAACGTCTATGCCAGCAGTGCCGCTGGCAGCAGCATCTTTGACAGCAGTGCCGCTGACAGGAACATCTATGCCAGCAGTGCCGCTGACAGAAAAATTTATGCCAGCAATGGCGCTGACCAATGTTATTGTCAGTGGAAAGAATTCGACAGTCTATGCCAGCAATGTTATTGACAGCGGCATCTTCCACAGAAACGAATTCGATAGCATCAGAATAATACAGGCTGATTTTCGGAAACTTCCTGTTTTGAATTTTGCACCAAACAAGCAATGTCATGAATTTTTTAGTCCTATTTCGTAAATTGCCACTATGCACTGTACAAGTAAGCAGCATGCGTTTGCTGTCGAAGTTTAATTTTCTAATGGTCTTGCCATTATCGCTACTTTACAAGTTTCCCGTACTCGGTTCCGTATTTGTCCTTCAGGTCGGGTTCCTGATCGGAAATCGATTGTTACGTGGGTGAACACATTTAGGGCAAATAGAAGTATTTTTTATGGGTTTATCTTACATCAATGTTTGCAATAACTGTTCTACGAACCTTCCTCATTTGAACAACAAAGTACGCAAGGCCATCGCCAACATACAGGATATATGCATCAGCGAGTTGAACGGAACTTCAAAAATCGAATAACTGAATGCATTGAAGTAGGAGGCCGTCATTTCTCCGATGCTATCTTCGAAAGTAAACAACACAAAAAATTCAGGTAATGCCTTTTTCAACTAAACTTATATTGTAATGACATCTTTACTAGTTCTTTTTTATTGAGCTTTAAAATCAGGAAGTTTCCGTTAATCACCCTGTCGTACCATATCTGTCAGTCAGATAAGGACTCAAGCATCAGCAACTCTGACGGAAACTTACATGGAAAGACTGTCAGCAAAAAAAAAAGGAAGTTTTGTTTTGTTGTTTTGTTGTTTTTGTTTTTAAAAGGAAGTTTTGTGGCGTTTAGGGTGCGATGCTCGAGCTCTGAAAAACAGTTCTAACTGAAGAAGCAGAACGATGACGCGTTGTATAGCTAGCGATTGCCCTACTATAGCAAACTTTTTTAATATAATAGTAAGCTGTTCAAGATATGCATTTCATATTTTCAGTTCAATATAGTCACTAAATATTATGCTTTCGTGATATTAATTGAGATTTTTCCAGTTAAGGACTTCCTTTGACTTTCATGAGTGATGAATTTTACTGGGCATTTAGAATTCAAGCTTTTCATTGAATCTTCTCAGTTCAAGACATCTATTGAATTCTATAATGTTTTCAAAATATACATTACATCTTATTTAGGAGTAGTACTCATAAACAGTTCAAGAATTTCTCGTACAATTTCTCGATTTGCTCGTACAAAGCTAATTTTGCCATGCATTCAGTTTATAGGTAAGGTTTTAAGAAAATTCTTTCAAGGCAAGTCTTTAGGGAAAGGAAAGGGAACCTTTCGCTTTAGCTTCAAAACCTAGACTCATCACCTCAAAGTTTTGT